>NC_023752.2:21105419-21448746 GCF_000499845.2 Phaseolus vulgaris
TTCAGTTTCATCTCCTTCATGAGTTCCACTTGGGCCAGCTAGATCACCATCCTTGCTTACCCATCTTCCACCAATTTTAGTAAATCCCACCTTGCTTAGGGATCCACTGTTGATTTCACTGGAGGGCTTGATAACTTCTGCTAGCTCTCCTTCTATGTCGACTTCAAAATAGTGAAGAAACTTAGAAATCAAAATGGCATAAGGATAATGAAAGTCACATAACCTCATAGTTTTTTGCATGTGCTCTTTGATAGTGTGAATCCAGTTTATCTCCACTTTATTCATGATGCAGTAGATTAAGAGAAGATCTTCTTCAGATAGAGTTGAATGGTTGCTCCCCCTAGGTGTGATAATCCATGAAACTATGAAGGCCACCAACCTTTCATCAAGCTTCAACCCTTCAATAGAAAAATTCCTCACTTTGGAGTGGGGATTCTTGAGACAACCTTTGTAAAACTGGATTTTGTTGAAATCTTCCATTACTTCAAGGTTTCCTCTATTGATCCTTAGTCCAAAAGACTTCAGTCCGGTCACAACAGACCATACCTCACTTGTGATGATCATATCTACACCTTTGACATGAGAAACAAGTGAGTCACCATCAAAACTAAGGTTAGTGTAAAATACCTTTACAAGATCAAAGCTGGTTGCATTCAACATAAAAACGAATCAAATCTGAATCATAAAACTGACATAGACAGTCAAATCAGAAAGTACAGTATCACATGTGATATTTGACCAAGCATTTAAGACATATGATTTTCAAGATAGCTAGAGATTTGATCTATTAAAAGCAAAAATACTAGAGTTAACCTGTATTCAACCATCCAATTAATGCGTTTTTGACCATACACGTCACTAGGTCTAACAGAATAACAAACCAAAAATTAAAAAAAAAACATATTTGTCCAGAGCTTATCATATATAAAATAATTGGTTATTTTGAGGAAACAATCAGTTAAATTTCTGTTCCGAAGAAAAACAACTCGTTTTAAACCAAAAACACATGTTGCATTATGTTTTCACATATTTGCAAGCTATAAAACATATGAAGAGTAGATGGCACAAATAGAAAATACACATAGAAACAAAGAGAAGCATATTGAATTGAATTTTATACACCAATAGTTCTCAACAAGGAATGAGAAATTCATTCTCAGATCACTGAATTTCTAATTACAAAAGTTCAAGAAACCAACAAAACTTTGATATGTTGACATGTACAGAACATCCAGTCCTTGCTGAACCTTTCAAAAGAAATTTGAAATCTGCAAAACAGAACTTTGTCAAATCTCAAGATTTGATCCCTTGAAGAATTTGGGACCTTAAGTGTTAGCTTTATCTTTTGTATTGATAGTATATCTTGGAATCCACTAATAGATGCCTTTAGGTACAAGAGATTTACGAAACTTGCAATACTTGACAAAATGGCTTTTCTTCATACAATAAAAGCATGTAACAACCGGTTGAAACGACACTTCAACCGATTGTTTTTCTGGAAAATTTGAAAAAGGTTTTGCAATCTTTTTTTCTTTACTTTGAGGATAAAATCCCAAACCTACTTTTCCAAATACACATTTCGGTGAGGCTAAAACATCTTCAAAGTTGGACTTTCCACTTGTAAGTTTGTCCAAGGTTTTCAAAAGATAGCAAATCTTCTTTTCAAGAAGTTCACAATTTTCACAACTTATTTTCTCACAACTGCAAGAAGAATTCTTATAGATTAAATCCAGATTTTCTAAATCTTCATTTGTTTTGCACATCTCTTCTTCTAGATCCTTAACTTTATTTTCTAACCAGTTATTTAATCCTTTCAACCGGTTAAGAGAAAGGGCCAATCGGTTGGCTTCATCATGAGTTTCATAAAAGCATTAAGCAACTGATCATAGGTGGTACCTTTACTTGTTGAAGTAGAATCCACACTACATTTTACTGATGCTAGAAGGCAAAGATTAGCTTCCTCATCATCTGAAGAACTTAAGGATGAGACATCATTGTCATCCCATGCTATATATGCTTTCTTAGCTTTTCCCTTTTTCTCCCTTTTGAAGTCTCCCTTTTCTTTGACTTCATTGTTTGGACATTCAGACTTAATATGTCCCTATTCACCACAACCATAACAGTTATACTTATTAGAATTGAATTCACCAGATTTCTTTGAATCATACCTTTTAGAAGCTTGTTTCTTTCTCAAGAATTTGTTGAATTTTCTTGATAACAAACTTATGTTCTCTTCTTCACTTTCACTAGAAACATGTTGTTGTTTGCTAGCTTTAAGTGTTATGCTCTTGTTATGCTTGTCTTCACTCTCTTGAACAACAAGCCTTTGAATCTCAATTTCATGCTCTCTTAGTTTGCCGAAAAGAGATGCCACAGTCATTGAGGTGAGATCCTTTGATTCTGAAATGGCAGTAACCTTTGGTTGTCATGTTCTATAAAGACACTTCAGTACCTTGATGTTAAGTTAATCTTCATCAAACTTCTTACCAAGACTCATAAGATGATTCACAATGTGAGAAAACCTCTTTTGCACATCACATATTGATTCTCCCTTTTGTATTCTGAAGAGTTCGTACTCTTGGATCAGAGCATACTTCCTAGCTCTCTTCACATCATTTGTGCCTTCATGTGTGACCTCCAAGATGTCCCAAATTTCTTTGGCCGAGCTACATTACGAAACCCTGAAAAACTCATCACAACTTAGAGCAGATGTTATAATATTTTTGGCTCTCCAATCAAATTTAACCTTCTTACTTTCTGCCTCAGTCCACTCGGATGAAGGTTTATCAACTAAAACATCATCTTTCTTAACTTGAGGTACAAAAGGACCATTTTCAATTGACTCCCAAATGCCTTTATCAGTTGAGTGTATAAACTTTTCATTCTCACTTTCCAAAATTGGTAATTGACTCAACAAAACAGAGGTGGCTTGTTTATTGAGGCACCATCCCCAAAGGACATTTTATCAGCCATCAAAAGATTTTAAAAAATTAGAAATCAAAACTTGAGTAACTTTCAAGAACCTTGCTCTTGATGCCAATTGTTAGGATTGATGGCTATAACAAGTGGGGTGGCGGGGGGGGGGGGGGGGGGGGGGTGTGTGAATTGTTTCTAAAAGATTTTCACAAATACTTTGCTCAGAAAGAAACTTTAACAATCAACTCAGAAAAGCAATCCAGAAAGCCAATCAAATTACCAAACAAAAACAGATAACAAAATTATAATCAGTTAAAATTACGATTCAACCGGTTGTTTATGACAGAGGAAAATATCAAACAGATATGGAGAGAAGAGATAGAGAGAATTGCACACAAGGTTTATACTGGTTCACTCTATCGAAGAGCTACATCCAGTCTTTAGTCAAACCACTAAGTATTTCACTATGCAACCAATCACAGATTACACATACATCACACAAAGAGGTGACTTTGAATCCCACAAAGCTTACTCACCCTCTTTGCACACAGCCAACACCTCAAGCCAGAATCACACTACTTTACAGGATTTTACAACAGTTTTTCAGAGAGTAATATGAACAATTACAAGAACCTAAACAAGAATAAAAAACACCTAGAATCACAGTACACCAGAAACCCTATTGATCAGTTCTTGAATCACAGCCAAGCTCAAAAGCAATCTTGCTAACACTTGGTAAAAAACCTTTTTACAAACAGTTGGTAATCTCTCAAATCAATCTCTAATTAGAGTATCAAAATTTTCTGTTTTATTAATCTTTTCATGTTTGAAAGAAGACTAATTTTATATTACATGAGAAGCTACCGTTGAAGGTAGATTTGAACAAGCAAATCAGTTAAAACAGGTTTTCAAAAAACTGTTATGAAAACACACATTTAATCGGTTAAAACTGAGATTTAACCGGTTAAATGGTTTTGACAGTTATATAACTGATTCAAAAAACAGTTTCAAAACACCTTTCCCAGCTAAGCGACAAACAACCGATTATCTCGAAACTTTAATCGGTTGTTTTTCCCTTTGCATGGAAAAACACTTAAATCTTTAAAACTGATTGGAATAAGCTTTGTTTGAGAATCAAGATCTTACAAAGACTCTAAACCCCACACCAAAACCTAAACCTAAAACACAACATAGCTTCAGGCTTCAAAGAGGATTTTATACATCAAAGCTTCCGATCTTCAACATTTCCAAGGTTTAAAAAAATCCTGGGGAACACGTTTTCCAGGGATGGTTTATCGAGAAAAACTGCAACATTGGGTAAATGACTTATTAGACCTATTAACCCTATATAATGTAAAAATAAACCCTCACTAAAACCATGTTTTCTTGTAGTGTATTACTCATTTACGAAATGTTTACTTGATTTTGTTAAAAATTAAAAAATTTACTTGAACATTAAATGATAATTTATTGAATTACAAAAATGAGAAATTTATTCAGTATCTTTCAATCATGAGGTTTTTTTTCAATGTTTTAATTAAAAAAATAATAAATTTGTTTTTAAGTATTTTGCATCAATTACTCCTTATAATACCTAATTTTTTTATTGTATCATATTTTATTTATTTATTATTATCAATACTTTTTTACGAATTGAATTCTTAAATTTGTTAAGTTTCTAACAAAATATTAAATGATAATTTGTTGACTTATAAAATACGTTATCTTTATTCACTATCTTATAATGATTGTTGTATGCTTTAATATTTTAAATTAAAAAAAAGTAAATTTATTTTTAAATATTTTTTCATCAATTATCCATTTAAAATATTTAATTATTTTATTGTACTGTATTTTTTAGTTATTATTATTAGTCATTAAGGAGTTATGTGTTTGGTTTTATTGAAAAAGTTTTGTGGAGAGTTAAATGATAATAGGTTAAGTTACCAAAATGTCAAATTTATTCAGCATTATTCCATTAGTGAGATGTGTTCCAATATTTAAACAAGAAAAAAATTGTTTTAAAATATTTTACATAATCAATATTTTACAATATTTAATTGTTTTAGTGTATCGAATTTGTAATTATTAATATTATTATTATTATTATTATTATTTTTGTTTACCAATTGTGTACTTAGTTTTATTAGAAAGCGAAAAATATCCTACCATGTTAAATGATAATATTATTAAGTTACGGGAAAACCAAATTGTTGGGTCTATTAATGTCTAAGTTCAAGAGGGGAGGGGTGAATTGAAGTTATAAAATTTTCGT
Source organism: Phaseolus vulgaris (assembly GCF_000499845.2). Taxonomy (NCBI): domain Eukaryota; kingdom Viridiplantae; phylum Streptophyta; class Magnoliopsida; order Fabales; family Fabaceae; genus Phaseolus; species Phaseolus vulgaris. The sequence continues at coordinate 21,110,611 of NC_023752.2, forward strand.
AAACACACACTGTTTTTCAGTTTATCAGAGGAAAAAGAACAGATTGATTTTAGAATGAACAGATTGATTCTTCACAACACTTTAACACAAACAAAACCTATTCAGATCAAAATTGAGATCAGACAGTGAAATATGGCAAAAGCAGATTGGTTCACTTTTAACAGTTTTGAAGAACACAAAATATGTCAAAAGAGCAATCAAGAGTATTCAACTCAAGGTTTTAAAGACAATGAATCTTTATCAAGGATTTAATGAAGAAAACTATTCTTCCCCTAATCAATTACAAACTTATGTTCAAAAGCTTTGTTTATGTCTTGAAGAACTTTTCCAGATCACAAAGAACAATTTTTATTAAGCCCAGAATTAACAAGTTTATTTTCAAGTAAACAGATTTTGTTCTTGACAAATTAAACAAAAAACCAGAAACTAGTGCAGGGTTGAGAAGATTTATGCAAGCACGATTTATACTGGTTCACTCATAAAGAGCGACATCCAGTTTCACCTCACTCCAAGGTGAATTCCACTAAAAACCAATTCCAAACAATTACAACACAACAGTTCTTGAAACCTACAAGAACAATACCAACAAAGCTGAAAAAACCCTATTTCAGCACACCTTGCACTCCAAGAAACTCTATCAAAGAGTGACTAACATTTACACCTTTACAAACAAGAATAAAGGAAAGATAACACCTGAAAAGAAGATGCAAGAACTCAAAACCAGTAGTTCAATTGCTACAGTACTGCACCAGCACCTTCACCAAGATCAAAGTTCTCCTAGAACAAGCACACTTGAAGATCACTTTGGAAAACCTTTCAAAAACTCAATTCAATCCTTCTTCTCATATAGAAAGTGTTTAATCTCTTTCAAAATCGTGATTGCTCAACAACCTTTCATGTGAGAGAAGCTTTTCTTTATATAGAAAACAATTTCTAACTACTTTTCAAAAAACAGTTGAAAAGCTGTTATGAAAACAACAAATTCAGATTAAAAACAACCAGATTTATTTTAGGAAAACTGCCAACTCAACTAACTGAAATAATTGACTGAGTTGTACCTTTGGTGCCCTAACCAACTTTTGAAAAGCCTTTCAGCAAACCAAAAATAAACCTATTCTTTTACAGAGAAACAAATTTATTTTTGTGCATTATCCTGATTTTTGAGAAAACTCTAAAAAGCTTTTTGAAAAACTTTAACCACTTCAAATGCTTGATCTAACCTTGGCTAGGCATCTAGGACAGGTCATGTAGCAAAAGGCAACCTTACACATACACAAGCCTAAATACAAGATCATCTAAACCCATTACACTCTTCAAAGCAAACTAGCTATTTTCTACATCAAACACACTAAGACTAGGTTGAGAAGAAGCTTCATCCATCTTCAACACAAATTTGTTCACCTCTTTAAATTATTGAGATATGTTTCTACCTTTGAATGTAAAAAAAAAAAAAAATATTTTAAAATATTTTGTATCTATTACTCATTTACAACATTTAATTATTTTATTGTATAACTTTCTTTTAACTATTATTATTACCCATTTAAGAATTGTGTGTTTGATTTCATTAGAAATTAAAATGTTTCTTAAAATATTAAAGGACTTAAAAAATGTTATATTTATTCACTCTCTTTCTCTCACCGTTATTGGGATGTGTTCCAATATTTGAATTTAGAAAAATAGTAAATTCATTTTTAAATATTTTTGTATCAATTACCATTTTAAAATATTTAGTTATTTTATTGTATCATATTTTTTAATTATTTTTTATTATTATTACTCATTTATGAATTATATGTTTGGTTTTATTGGAAAGTGAAAAGTTTTATGTAATGTTAAATGATAATTTAGTAAGTTATTATAAGGTTATATATGTTCATTCTCTTTCGATAGTTGAGATATGTTCTAATATTTGAATTTGAAAAATAATATATTTGTTTTAAAATATTTTGCATCAATTATCTTTTATATTATTGAATTATTTTATGGAATAATGTTTTTAATTATTATTATTATTCATCTACAAATTGTTTATTTGGTTTTATTGGAAGCTTTAAATTTCCGTTCAGTGTTAAATAATAATTTATTAGGTTATGGCGGATCATTTCCTTTTCAAATGTGATCTGTACCAATATTTGAATTTAAAAAACATTAAATTTATTTTTAAATATTTTGTATCAATTTATTATTATTCATTTACGAATTATGTGCTTGATTTTATTGAAAACTGACATATTACGTGTAATGTAGTGTTAAGTAATAATTTATCAAGTTAACAAAAGAGTAAAATATGTTTACTGTCTTTTAATTGTTGAGATCTTAAATGATATTATTATAAATCTAATATAAAATTTACTATTTTACATATAAATGATTTGTTTGTTAATTATGTTTCAAACACAAGTGGTCTTCATATCTATGTTTTGAAGTTATAAGATCATGTTACTCTATTTATAATGATGAGTCATAAAATTAATGAACAAATATATTTTTCAAACAACAAAATTATGATGATATATGTTACTTTTTTTTATTTCTGATGTGTAATTATTGTTCTAAAATATATAATAATAAATTTTTATATATATTATATATATTATTTGTTATCATTTTCAATTCTTTTATTTTTTTAAATTAAATTTATATTATAAATATTATATATTTAAATTAATTCCTATGAGTTGCACGAGTAAACACATCATGGTATCCATATAAAGTCACATGTCATTGATGTTTGGATTGTGAAGAGGATTTGTGGGGAGGGGAGAAAGTGAATTTGTGAGGATTAGAGATGATGTGTGAGGATATGTGAGGTTGTTTGGATTAAAGGATGATAAACTGAATTTATGATAATGATTTATTGAGATTTGTGATCGATGTGACACTGATGTAAAATATAAATTTCCAAATTTATTTTTGTTATTAAAAAATATAAAATAAAATTTATAAATTTATCTTTATTATTAAATTGTTAAATAAATTTATGTAATATTTAATTTTGTATACTATATTATAATAAAATGTATGCCAAGAATTTTATATGAAATGAGTACAAATCTTTAGATAAACTTATGTAAAGAATGAAAAAGTACTTCCACCTTCTCTCCCATTCACTCCCCACCCGCTTTCAAAATAGTGAAAGAAACATAATAACTACCACTCCCTCCTCTTACCTCGAAATAAGAAATAAATAAAGAATGCATAAGAGTGAGAAGAACATTGAGATTGGCACAGACAATAATAGAACTCAATCAGATAATCAGATACATGTCACTCTGAGAAAACTTGGTGTCCTCCTCCTCTTACTCACCTTCAAAATCTATTCCACTCACCTAACTCAACACACATCACAAGCCATAGATCCTCTTCTCTATTGGTAATCCTCTTCTCTATTGGTAAATCTCTCTTCCTTTCTACACAACATTTCTTCTTCTTAATTGTTACCTATCAGTTAAATTTAAGCTAATTTCTTTTGATTTCTAAGTTTCTTCTTGTTTAGGATTGTTAGATTTCACCAATGAAAAAAAACTTGGATTTTAAGCATGCATGGAATCCAATCCACACATATTTCATCACAACTAAACAAGCTTTGACAAATTCTTTACACAACTGGTATGATCTGTTTTGTCTATTCTACACAAACAGGTGTGCAGAAACAATTGAGAAGGAGAAATCTAAGAGATGGAAGGCTTATTTTCAGAGGCAGAATCAAGTTCTCTAAAGCTCTACATCCTTCCATTTCCAGCTCCGGGACACATGAACCCACAGATCAATCTGGCTCAAGTTTTAGCCTTTCGTGGCCACCATGTTACCATTCTCACCACCCCTTTAAACCATCAATTCATCCCAAAACATCTCAACGTTCATACCTTCAACTTCCCCTCCGACCAAGCTGGTCTTTCTTCTACCCTCCAGAACATATCCTCTGCAGAAGACAACCAAACCGCCTACAAGATATGGAAGGCCACACACGGTCTCAAACCCCAGATAGAAACCTTTCTGCAGCAAAACCCTCCTCATGTTTTGATTTCTGATATAATGTTTCCATGGAATTTCGCTTCCACACTCAACATCCCCAGAGTGGTTTTCAGCCCCACCCCCATCTTCGCTCTTTGCGTTGCTGAGGCGATCAACAATTGCCACCCCCAAGTGTTGCCTTCGGATTCTTCGCTTCCTTTTGTTGTCCCTGGTGATCTCCCCCACCATGTCACACTTAATTTTGACCCTTGGACAACCAGCTTTCGCACCATGGCTCGCTGTTGGCTACACGCCAAGGAAAAAAACACTGCTGGGGTTATTGTAAACACCTTTGCAGAGCTCGAAGATGGGTACAGTGAGTACTTCCAGAAGCTCACCGGCGTTAAAGTGTGGCACGTTGGCGAACTCTCCCTTATGCTGGATTATTACCACAGAAGAGGCTCGTCATCACAGAAGAATCATGTAAGCGACAAAGTAAGTAGACTTTCACTGTACACTTGTTTGGAGAAAATGGATGAACATCCAATTTTTACATGGAGAAAAGGAGGATTATTTACGATTTTGTTATGAATATGTATCTTTTGTAATAATTTCAGGTTGGTGAGCATGAGTGCCTGAACTGGCTTAGCTCAAAGGAAGCGAAATCAGTGGTGTACATATGTTTTGGAAGCTTGGGTGGTCTGAGCAAGGAGCAATATTTGGAGATAGCAAGAGGGATGGAGGCCTCAGGGCAGAATTTCCTTCTTGTGCTTCCAAAGAATGTAAATGATGATGGGTGGGTGCATGGGTTGGAAGAAAGGATGAGGGAAAATGAGAGAGGGATGGTAGTGAGAGGTTGGGTTCCACAGGGTTTGATATTGAAGCATGTTGCGATTGGAGGGTTCCTAACACATTGTGGAGCTAATTCAGTGGTGGAGGGGATTTGTGAGGGGGTGCCTATGATGACCATGCCTAGGTTTGGTGACCATTTTCTGTGTGAGAAGTTGGTGACTGAGGTGCATGGGGTTGGGGAGCCTGTGGGGGTTTGGGAATGGAGCATGTCACCCTATGATGCGAGGAGGAAGGTGGTGGGCTGGGAAAGAATTGAGAGTGCTGTGAGGAAGGTGATGAAGGATGAAGGAGGTTTCTTCACAAAACGAGTGCATGAATTAAAGGAAAAAGCACACAAAGCTGTTCAAGAAGGTGGATCCTCTTATGATCATGTCACAGCCCTTCTTCAATCAATCAAAGAGATGAATGTTTGAGGTTCATGTCAATGTTTTATTTTATTAGGGACTCTTTTCTTTCGAATTTAGGTTATATTTCGTCCCAATTTCTTTTAACAAGATATTTCTACCAGTTAAACCAAAAACATATTATTTATGTTTATTTTTTCTTTGCAGGGGATATAGATAGACATTTGCGTTTTAAGTAAAATAAAAATGTCTTTTTTCAGAAGAGGAAGTGGATATTAAATGATGATAGAAGTAAATTAAGTAAAACTTGTTTAATTAAAAAAGATTTATTCACGAACTCTACTTAAGTCGGTGAATCTAGCATAGTACATGAAACCAATTCCACACCAACCTTACTGCAAAATAGAACAAACGAAAATGACACTTCACAAAAAATACTCGAAAACAAAATAAAATTACGCATTCTTCAACGAAAAGTTTTTTCACATCATAATAAATAGGGTATTGATATATTACAACTCTCAACAATAAAAACATACACTTCACACTTTAAATAAATTAATATTTTATTTATTTTATTTTTTTTTAATTAAAAATATTATTATATTATTATAAACAATATCAAATATATGTTTTGTACTGTTAATAGTCTCAAATAAACTTTTATCCAGTAAATATTCTTATTTCTGTAACCCTTCGCTTTTTATTTAACTCTTGACATTTGTTTCTTTTCACAAAATAATACTTTCTTATGCCCATTTAACAGAACTTTAATGAAATTGAAACAAGAAACTAATAGAATTAAACTTATTATATTAAATTTTTTTTTCTTGGTGTACTACTTAAACAAAAACATATTTTACCCTTCAAAATGTAGAGTGAATTGATATTCGCTCAACTCAACAACACTGTAAATATTAAGGTTTTTGGGGTGGAATCATAAATCAGAGATATTAGAGGAAAAGATTCATTGGTAACCCTCTTCCCTTTCTGTGTTTTTTTTTTATAAATTGTAAGGATATCAGATACATGTGTTTATCTTCTTAATTTCTCTGATGGTTTGTTCTTATTATCTATGACTCGCTCCCGTGTGGAAATGAATTTAAATTTTTGCAAATCGGAGTTGAATGCTGTCAATACTGTGAGACGCTTGATATGTTTGTTGGGTTTGTTAATTTAACTTGATGTTAGTGCATACTAAGTGTTTGATAAAACGCCAACTTTGGGTGTGTAAGGAATGAGAGCTACTTGTCTGTTATGAGTTTGTTACTCTGTTTGAGTTGTATTACTTGGTATAAGTACTTTGGTGTAAGCATTCCTGTGTTAAGAAGAACAAAGTTATTATTCACAAACTCTGAATTTTGGCTCTCTTTCATTAGCTGTATTACTTTTTGTCCTTTTTTCTCTTGATTTTGGATATACCTTCATAGTGGGTCCATTGGTTTGAACCTGTGCTGATTGCTTCATGGTAGGGGTACTAAATTCTTTTCGTTTAGTTACTATTTGATATGTCTCTACTGCTATTAATTTGATCTAACAACTTTATAGGACTTTCTGTTTGTCCTGTGAGGTGTTCATTTTAATCTTCTGATTCGGTTTGAGATGCATCATGCATGCTGGCTGACTTAAGGTGTATGAACTCTGTGTTTTTCGATATGTTTCATACGAACTTCAAAGTAATTATACCCAGAAGCAAATCCAGTTAGTGTTCCTGAAGAAGATTGCTGTGGTGAAAATTGTTATACGACACTACATGCTAATTGCAGTTTTAATTGTCTGGGAGTTTTGGACATCAAATTCTTTCATTATACTCTTTTGCTTATAAATTTGCAGTGTATAAATCAAATATCATTTGATTATTCAATACAAATGGCTGAAGCTAGTAACTCTCGGACGGAAGCCACGACCAAATCTCAACTTATATACCGGTGTAAGAAATGCAGAAGAATTGTTGCTTCAGAGGAAAGTATAGTTTCCCATGAGCGCGGGAAAGGAGAATCAAGCTTCAAGTGGAAAAAGAGAAGCAGTGAAGCCTGGGAAGCGGAACTGCAACCAGTTGATTGCACTTCAATATTTGTTGAGCCGATGAAATGGATGGAAGCAGGTACGTGTAAAATTTCCCTCATATATTTTACTTGCCATAAAATAATGTCAAACTTCATACTAACACTGGATATATGGATTGGCTTGAAAGTACAAGAAGGTAATGTGGGGGATAAACTTCTATGTATGGGTTGCAATGCTCGTTTGGGTAATTTCAACTGGGCTGGTATGCAGTGCAGCTGTGGAGCCTGGATTAACCCTGCATTTCAGCTGCATAAAAGCAGATTAGATGAGTGCTATATGTAAATCAATCAACTTGCAGATTTTCCAGAAGACCAGAGCTTGAAAAAAAAATGAAGCTTCTTCTTTTTCTGAACAAAACACAATGGCAGCTTAGCTTGGAAGATTGTATTGTTCAACTCCATGCTTGTTATTGATTAAAACTTTGTTTTTATAGTAATAATATGCAAAATAAGGTTTTTTTTTCACCATTAAACTTTGTTTTTTCAGCATGCTTACATGAAATGAATGGCATGAAAAGTAAAAATACAATGTAGTTTGTATCAGGTAGAGGGATACGAATTTTAATTCTGGAATAACTAAGGAGCCACCATTAACTGTATAGTTTTGTTAAAGATACTATAAAGAGGGAAATATGTATAGTTAATATCGAAGACATGTTTCGATAATCTAGGGAAAAATGTATAGCTAACAATGAAGGATTATATCTTTTATTACTTTATATCTTCTTTCTTTATTTTTTTATCATTAACCCTAAACCCTAAATCATTATGAAGAGCGAATCCTTTGTATGTTTTGATACATACAACAAATCCTACACGTTGTCAGTAAAATAGGTTTTCACTGCAAGATATATGCAGCCGCGAGTTTCGCTGTAATGCTTTTGCTCTCTGGGTTCTGTCATGTCCCTTGATCACTGATGTTGGCTTACCATCTATGGACGATACTTTGTTTATACAAGTATAATTGGCGTCCACCGTGAGGTCGAGATAGAATTACAAGCAATCATGGTTTCAACAAGACAAACAACAAACGAATTTCTGAAGATCAAATGGCTATGTTTCCAACACTACAAAAGCATATGGAAGAGTTACGTCAGAAAAGCAGAGAAGATCGTCAAAAGAATGAAGAGAGGTATGTCTCCTCAAAGAGCAAACCAAAGAATTGAGATGACAGTTAAATAGGTCTACACGTGAACAACAATCTCCTCCTAGTAAAGATACCCATAACCTTTTTTTAAATTCCAAAGGTTTATTCTAAAACATCAGCAAACTAATGAAGGTTTTTTTAACCTTCGTTAAATTCCAAAGGTTTATTCTAAAACCTCAGCAAAATAATAGAGGATTTTTAAATCTTCATTAAATTTAGAATATTTATTGTAGAACATCAATAAATACTCTAGATTTTTCAAACTTCAATAAATAAATATAATTAAATTTATTTATAAATAAATAATTAAAAACTATATTGTTTTAATATATTTTATAGCTAAATTCTCTAAAATTTTGAAAGTGTAACTTTACATTACAAATAAGTTTTTTAAAGTTTCAAAAACTTATTTTAAAAACTCAACAAAATAACATTAGATAATAAGTATTTCAACAGTATTTGCATATGTGCAATTTTAGTTTTAATTACAATTTTTAATATTTAATTCTCATAATTTTGAAATATTTTAAATTAAGACCTTTACTTTAAAATGCATCTAATAATTAATTCATCGTGAAAGTGAGAAGTAATAAAGTTAATTTCTCCTCGCAATATGTTCTTGCAATCTTTATCCAAGAACAAACATGACTTTGAAGTCCACATCTGATAGATAATCAATTATTTAGGATATATAAAGTAGTGATAAACACCAATTGTTGTCGAGTTAGGTAACAATGGCTTCTTACCCAAGTTGGGATAGTAAGGTGATGAAAGAAACAATATTGGAGTGAGAAGAATATAATGCCTTATTTAGTGTTTTTTCTCCTTAGATATAATAAACATAAGTGTGGTTGAATTGTGATTCCTCGCTAGGACTGCCACCCGCGGCCATTGAGCCTATCCTGGAGAGCAGTGTGTTAGAATATATGGCCTTAAACAAGAGGGGAAGTGAATTATTTATAAGAGATTTTCGAAAACTTTTAAAGGTTTAATGAAATTCTGTGTAGAAATCAAAAAGAGGAATCAAGTTAGCCAAGAACACAAACTATTTTAAAGAAAAACACAGAAAAACAATCGGTTGTTTCTTCAAATCAATCGGTTGTTTATACCAGTTAAAACTTAAACAGTTTAAAAACATAATTTAAAGGAGTTCAGAGAAAGAGAAATGCACACAAATAGTTTATACTGGTTCACTCTTACAACAAGAGCTACGTCCAGTTCCCATAAACCACTGGATAATCCACTAAGCAATCAAACCAGATTACAAAACACCACACACCAAAGTAGTGACCTTGAATCCCTCAAGAAACACACTACCTTTGGCAAATCACACCAAGAGTATTGATCTTGAACACCTCAAGAACACACAACATTCCTTGGCAATACAACAACAAAAATACAGAAGATTGAGAAAAGATTACACTTGATCAAAGAACAATCTGAAAAGAATACAATTGCAATCCTATTCCACTCTCACTAGAAAATCCAAAGCTTGATGTGAATCTTGAAAACTTGAGATCAAATATGTCAAACTGAATTTCTCAAAAATGTTTCTTACTCTTTAGAAACATATAACAAACTATTTATATTTTCCAAAGATTGGTCAAAACATTTAATGAAGGAGCGTATTCAGTTAGAAATCATTTAAAACAGATTCACCATTCAAAACAGAATTCTATTAGAATTTTCAAAGAAACAATCAGTTGAAACCACGAAACAACCGATTGATTTGGTTTAATAGTTAAGTTAACCAAGTCAAACAACTTTCAACCTGTTGATTCGAAAAAACAACAGGTTGTTTTTCACTTAGTTGGAAAAACATTTAATTTCAAAAATCTTTTAATTCACATCAATTTTAGATTCAAAAAGAGTGGATCACACTTTAATCTACCTAGATCTCACCCGCACACAACAGCAACACCAGCCTTTCATCAAACACCTTGGATTTGGATTCTTCAAAGCTCTTGATCACTCTTGATCAACAATCTCCCCCTATTTGATGAAGACAAATCCCTGGTTGCTTGTGTTGGTCTTGTTTGAATCTAAAACAGCACATGCAAAATAGAAACTATGCAATCAGGAGCATCTCTAATAGTAGGTTATGGTTACACATCAACTAGTTTTCTACATAACCACAAGAGTAGAAAAACCAGCCACAAACTATGCCAAAACACACCAAACTGCAGCACCAAATCAAACATCATATGCATCATAAACTTAAATCAGAGTTTATAGTAGGTTATAGCAGTTTTAAGACAACACATAAACCATATTCCCCCCCTATTTGTCTTCACAAATAGAATTAGGAAGAAAGAAAAACATATTTAAGAAAGGGTTTGAGAATCAAGAATGTCTAACTCATTTCTTAAAAAGAAAAACCTATCTTTTGGCCAAGGTTTTGTGAATATGTCAGCAAGTTGCAGTCATGTTTCAATGAATTTCATCTCATAATCTTCATTGTTCACATGATCCCTTATGAAGTGATGAAGAATCTCAATGTGTTTTGTTCTTGACTGTTGAATCTGATTTTATGTGAGATTTATAGCACTTGTATTGTCACAAATTTAGTCTCTAAAATAGTTTATATAGTAACTAATCATTTTTTGTCTTTATAATTGGTTTCTATTTAATGATTTTCTTGTACTGTAACCCGTCGTAGTTGTTATTGAGTTTTACAATAATTTTTGTGTAGGATAAAGTATTTGAAACTCGTGAAGAAATAACAAACCCAAAATTTGTAGAAATATATACTTATGTATTTTGAAGAGTATTTCAAAAGATAAAGTTCCAGATAGTATAATAAATTTTTTACCAATTATTAATTGACTTTCAAGAATCGAAGCCTTTTGAGTTAGAGTATTTTTAGTAGTGCAAATCTACTTGTTTCTAATTCATGTTTTCATAATCAAAAAAAGTTATGAAAATGGATTCCATTCTATAATGCTTGGAATAAATGACACTTTTTATGATTAGCCAAGTTATTATTTTATTAATTGAATGATGAACATGATATGGAGACTAATATTTTCTTAACTTCTCCTAATGTTTTTATCTTTCTTACTATGTAATATTCTCATCATTTTGTATATCTTTTCCTTTTTAAATAATTAATTTGTTTCACAATGTAATCATCATTATTTCTAAATAACTTGTATCAAACACATCCATTTAAAATTGGATTTACTGTAAGAAAGGAGAATAAGAAGAAAAAAAATATACTTAACATAAGAGATTTAAAGGTATAATTACCTTATTCACTAGTAAAAAAGGTACAATAACGACGATTAATAAGGACATATAAAGACGATTTCAGAACCGTCGTTATTACAGGTGTTATTATAAATAATTCATTTATAATGACGGTTCTTGAACCGACTTTATACTAGTAAATAACTATTTTTTATAAATATTTTTAAAGGCAGTTCCTTTGGGAATCGTCATTGTAAGTATGTTTTCTTTTTAAAAAAAATATTTTAAAGACAGTTCTAGGTGGAGCCGCGTTATATGTAGGTTTTTTTAAAATAAAGAATGTTTTAATATATATATATATATATATATATATATATATATAACCTGTATAAAATATCCAATTTCCAGAAAATAAAAGCATTTAAAATCATAATTTAAATATGGAAAATACATACAAAAAATTATAATATTCTACAAAAAGTTTTGGTAATATATGAAAAAGTTCTCACATTGACCATGTTGTCCTCACGTACTCCAATGCTTCCGAACCTAGCGGTTGTTGGTCATTGAAAAATTGTGACATTTGAATTTTTTTTTTAATTAGTGCATGAATAATAAACTCTGAATTTTAAAGTGTTTTTTGTATTGAGGTATTACTTGATCCTAACCTCTATCACTTGTAGTCGACATCCACTGCTTAACATAATAATCGCACTCATAACTTCCAAATTGCTTGTTGGACTGCACGTGAAAATAAATATAATAAATGAATGAATGAGACACATTAAATTGAGTGAACATATATACTTTAAATACCTTAAGCTACATCTAAGTGAGTTTTTGTGTGTTTGCACTTCCCCTCCCACTCAACATGTTATATCCAGAGTAAGCACTGAAATAAGAAGATTTCATGTTAGAATACATAACATTATATAATGTATAAGTGATAATAAATGTTAAATGAAATTGTCGTACCTATCTATAATGTGTTTAAAAAAGGTAGGGGGTTTCTTATGCAGGGAGCAAAAACATGCAGCGGTATGATCTTGAACAGATATGATCAATAGTTGTCAATGACGCCTATATAAAATACCAATTAGTTTCTCTTATTTCAATAATTTAGTATAACTTATTTAATAAATATGGACTTATTCATGGATGTATGAAGCAAAATAAATTCGTTTTCCTCCATTCTTTAAGGTAGTGGTGATGTCTGTTTGTGTTTCTGAATTCTTGTTTCCAAGTGATTGAATGAGTTGAGGGTCTAAAAACCCATATATATTTTGTTTCCCCTCATTGAAGCATAATCCATAAATATACCTAAATTTCAATAAGTTAGTACTAATATATTCAATAAATCAAAAGTATAAAGATTTTAATATTTGAACTTACATCATCCATAATTGTAGAACTGCTATGTTAATCTCTTGATTTCTAGATGCAAGGTCCAACAAATCAGACATGTGAAAGTACAATGGTACATCACTATGCCTTCCAAAAGCATTTGCATCCCATGGAACCTCTACGATGATTGTATCTAAAGTTGTAGCAACTTCTACCAATGTCGCCACAGGATCATCAGTGGAGAATTTTTTCTTCTTTCGCAAAAAGGCAGTTTTGTCTTAGGTTCTTGCTACTCATTAACAAACAAATAATTAAATTACTTATAATGTAATACGTAATCCTATTAGTGCAAAGATATACCGTAGAGTCTATAGGTCTGACGAGATTTCTAGGTCAGGCAACGAAAGTATGTAATGTCTTTGCTACAATTGTCACCTCTAATATCGGCACAGGAATTGCAACATCACCATAAAGGACCTTCTCCACCGTGACCTTTATCAAATTAGAAGCAAGAGGCACATTGTGTAACATTGTGACCCCTTCATAACACTTACCTAGGGTAACGAATGGGGTCAAAGAATTATACTCAACATATAACTCACATTGGCTAGTTTAGCCAATGTCATCCCCCGATAGATCAACCGCCGAACAACTCCCTTTAGTGTTAACTTTCTTAATAGGAGGCGGAGGTGGTTCATCTTGTACCATAGTAGGTGGCTGTTGCGAGAGTCCTAAACCCTCCCACCACTTTTCAAACTCCCCATCCATCCGCTTATTAAACTCCTCCATTAAGCTTTCTCTAATCTCTTGAGTTACCTCAACCTTTATCTGTTGACATAACTGTAGTAAATACTCTTGGCTAGGTTGACTAGATAATTGTTCCTTGCTATGTGAAGAAGGTCCAAAGTATGATTGAATCCCAACCCCATATCCAGCTACACGAACACGTCCAAGATGCTCAGGTCGTCCGATAGCAACATTAAGAATATATTTGCGACCACATGGAATAAAAGTGCCCTGTGTTGATTACTGTTAGAATGTATGGCTTTAAACTAGAGGGGGGTGAATGGTTTAAAGAGGGTTTTCGCAAACTTTTAAGTCTAGAATGAATTTTTTTTAAGAAAACTTGATTCAGAATTCAGTTTGCCAAAAAAACAAAGCAATTTAGCATAGCACCAGAAAAACAATCGGTTGTTTCGCAGAAACAATAGGTTGTTTATACTAGTTCACAAATATAAACTGAAATTAAAGAGTTCAAGGGATAAAGAGATTGTACACACAAGTTTATACTGGTTCACTCTTAAACCAGGAGCTACATCCAGTCTTCCCAGAAACCACTGGGGAATCCACTAAGCAATCAACCCTAGATTACTTACAACACCACCAAAGAAGTGACCTTGATCCCCTCAAGACACACACTTCCTTTGGCTCAGCACAACACCACTAAGAATGTTAATCTTTACAACCTCAAGAACACACAACACTTCTAAGCTTCACACACAGAGTTTTCTCAAAGTACAAAAGGATTACACTTGTTACAAAAAGATCTGAATCAATACAAGATGAAAATCCTATTCCACACTCTTTTGATCCAAACAATCTCTAAGCAAACTTCAACTCTTCAAAAGCCAAATTAGTGAAAAACTCAAATTTGTTTTTCTTTAATTAAATCTCAGTTCTTGTTTGTTACATAATCTGAACAAACTATTTATTGCTTTCAAAGACTGGTCAAAGCATTTAAAACTGGAGCGTAATCAGTTATAAAATCATTTTAATGCTCAGTCAAAGCACAAAACAGTTTTCTGTTATGGTCCCAAAACAAACAATCGGTTGAATACTCGAATTAATCGGTTGTTTTGGTTTGACAACAAGTCAACCATCAAAAACAGTTTTCAACCTTTCTAAAAACACCTAAGTATAAAACAATCGGTTGTTTCGACAAAACAACAGGTTGTTTTTCACTTCGTTTGAAAAACACTTTCAATAAAAAGGTTTAAGAATGCTTAAGCTTTGGATTGAATCAAGAGTGGATTTACACGGATAATCTACCCCAGATCCTATTTAAAACACCTCAGCAACAACAAGCACAACCAGCCTTCCATCAAACTTCAAAGGGTTTGGATTCTTCAAAGCTTGAACACACTTGATTCAACAATCTCCCCCTATTTGATGAAGACAAATCCTTAGTTGCTTGTGTTGGATTTGATTGAATCTAAATCAGTTCTTGCAAGACAAAGTTTAAGCAAAGCACAATATATCTTATAGTGGTTAGAGCAAAAACAGAAGCAATAGCATTAACACCAACAAAAATAAGGCTTACTTGAACACTCATACACAATCATAGAGTTTGCAGAAATATTAAACAATAATGAAAGACAACACAGCATAAAATCTCCCCCTATTTGTCTTCACAAATAGACAAGAAGAAGAGATATAAAGATAATTGTTCCAGATTATACAGAATTGAAAAACATAAGCACTTAAACTGTTACAAGGTCAAAAACAATCGGTTGTTTCGTGAATTCAACGGTTGTTTTTCCTTTAATCATCCTTGCTATACTGGAGTTCAAAAATTTGATTATGAACAGCTTCTATTTGTTCATCCAAGGTCATAAATCGTGTATCCATGTTGTTGAATCTGTTGTCTATACTCTGGAAGTTGCTTACACACAAATCATGAAGATTCCTTTTATTCTCGGCAAAACCAACAAGCCTATTTACCATGTATCTTTCAAAATAAGACATGGATGGCATTTCATCTCCTTGATTCCCTGCACTGGTTCCAACACCTAGATTGGTTTGAGGCTATTCTTCATGGGGAAAATCCATGTCAGCAGCTTGATCTTCTTCATCAAAATCAGCAGCTGCAGCACTTGATGAAGCACCATGATCACCATCTCTGCTCACCCATTTCCCATTTATTTTGGTGAATCTCATCTTGCTAAGAGAGCCATTGTTCATCTCTTGTGTTGACTTAACCAACTCATATGTCTCGTCCTCAAGATTCACTTCAAAATAGAGCAAGAATTTAGAGATTAAAACAACATATGGATAGTGATAATCACTTAACCTCATGGCTTTTTGCATGTGTTCTTTGATTATGTGGATCCAGTTGATTTTGATATTCTTCATGATGTAGTAGATGTATACAAGGTCTTCTTCTGTTAGGACAAAATGGTTGCTCCCCCTTGGAGTAAGAATCCAAGTTACAATAAGAGCAAGCACCCTTTCATCTAGCTTTAAGCCTTCAACCGAACAAGTTCTCACTTGGGCATTTTGATTCTTCAAGCAACTCTTGTAGTATTGGACTTTGTTAAAATCCTCCACTACTCCAAGATTTCCCTTGTTGATTCTTAGACCAGCATATTTCAGACCAGCAACAACAGTCCACACATCATGAGTAATCTCCATGTCAACTCCCTTCACATGAGAAACAAGATTGTTTCCCTCAAACATGAGATTGGTGTAGAACATCCGGATCAAATCAGGGTAAATGTTTCCCTTCATCTCCAAGAACCTTCTTAGTGATTGGTCCTTGAGCAGCTTCCTCATATTGTCTAGCTTTTGGCTTTTCAGCCAATCAAAGGAAACAACTTTGGGGTTGTTGATCACCTATGTGCTAGTTTCAAACCTATACCTTTCAATGAGCTCATTGTCTCCAGAAAACCAGCCCTCTAATCTCCTTCCAGACCTTACATCTCTGGTTTTGACCCTCTTTGATGTAGGAGGAGTTGATTCCATGACAACAGAAAAAGAGGAAAAGAAGACTCACACAAGAAGAGCAAGAGATGTTGCAAGAGATGGCTCAATTGATTGTTCTTGTGAGAGAGAACAACTGCAACAGAATTTAAAGAAACATAGAACCAAACTGCATTCAATGATGTGAGTAGAAAAGACTTGACCAAGACCTGCATAGAAAACGTCAGAAAAAGCAGAAAATCACATGGTCATCACATGTGATCTTTGACTAGTCATAAAAGCTCTTAAATTTTCAAGATTTTGGAATATATTCCTTTATGACATGTTGTAACTTCCTCCAGAATGTGATCAACTTTCAACACTGCTTTATTGACTAAGGATTCTTTCATAATTGAGATATGCAATAGACAGAATTCAAAAAACAATTAAATCCATTCTTTCACAGTGTTGTCAGAGAGGAAACAATCGGTTGTTTCGAGGAAACAATCGATTGTTTTTCTGTAGCAGCAAAACAGATTTTGAATTTTAAGAATTTGCAAATAGAATTCAATGTAGATGAAATTAAGCATTTAACCAGATATATTAAGCATGAATATGAATTTTAAAAGGAACAAAAGATAGAGATAAGGAAGGTCTTATCATTTATGATGTTCTTCAATGAGTCATATGACTTTGATCAAGAAGCCTCTTTTGACTATTAAGAACCTTGGACTGATACATAACATTGATTCAGCTTCAATGTTAAACTTTTCCTTCCAAGAACCTGATCAGATGACTCAGTTCCTCATATTCTTCTAGATTTCCTGCATGAACATGAATTCAAGCAACAAGGTTTGGTCCCCTTACAAATGTGGGTACATTTGGTTTATTTTTATCATTTGAAACGTCACAACCTTTGGGAATCCATTTCATAAAGCCCCTGGGAACAGAATATTTCCTTATTTTGCAGAATCTAACAGAATGGTCTTTCTTCATGCAATAAAAGCATGTAACAATCGGTTGTTTCGACTTAACAATCGGTTGTTTTGAAAAATTCTTTGAAAACTTATCTTGTTTGTTTTGTGGATTAAAACCTAATCCAGCTCTTCCAAAAACACAGTTTTGAGATGCCAAGACATTCTCAAAGTTGGATTTTCCTTTTGAAAGTTTATCCACAGTACTCACAAGATAATGCACTTTCCTTTCAAGATTTTCACAATTTTCACAAATGAGAGTGTCACATTTGCAAGAAGACTTTTTGCAATGAGTTTCTAGATTTTCAAAAACACTTTTTGATTTTTCCAGCTCTTCTTCAAGTGCCTTAACTCTCTTTTCAAGCCAGCTGTTAAGCTCTTTCAATTGGTTGTTTGAAAGAACCAATCTATTAGCTTCATCATGTGTTTCTTGAAAAGCTTCAAGCAATTCACTATAATTTTCAACATTTAGAGAAGCACATGAACTTACATCACTTGAGCTGCATGACTCATCATCTCCTTTTGCAATCAAGCATATGTTTTCCCTTTCTTCTTCACTTGATGATGAGCTTGATTAGGAGACTTCATTCTCATCCCAAGCTATGTAGGCCATTTTTGACTTTCCCTTCTTTTCTTTGTAGCTTGACTTCTTCTACTTGCTTTCTTTATTTGGGCAATCTGCCTTTATGTGCCCTTACTCACCACAACCAAAACAAGTATAGTTATTGGAATTAAAATCATTGGATTTTTTGTTTCCATACTTTTCCTTGTTGGTGTCTTTATTGCGGTTCCTTTTCAAGAATTTGCTAAACTTTCTAGATAGCAAACTAAGGTTCTCTTCATCACTGGATTCTTGTTTGTTTTTGTGCTTGACAGCTTTTAAGGCAATACTCCTTACATGCTTGTCATCACTTTCTTGAACATTGAGTTTATTCATCTCCAACTCATGTTCCCTAAGCTTGCCAAACAAAGAAGCCATACTCAATGATGTTAGATCTTTTGATTCAGATATAGCAGTTACATAAGGTTGCCAAGACCTATCAAGACATTTGAGGATCTTGATGTTTAGCTCTTCTTTTTCAAAGGTTTTCTCAAGGCTCATGAGGTGATTGATGATGTGAGTGAACCTCTTTTGAACTTCAGCAATAGTCTCACCCTTGAGCATTCTGAACATTTCATACTCTTGGATTAGAGTATGCTTTCTAGCTCTTTTAACCTCATTAGTACCTTCATGAGTTACCTCCAAGGTGTCTCACATTTCCTTTGCTGATTTGCATTGAGAGACACTGAAAAATTCATCTGAATTCAAGGCAGAAGTTATTATGTTTTTAGCAATGCAATCAAATTTGGCCTTCTTGCTTTCAGAATCAGTCCATTAAGACCAAGGTTTTTCAATGGAAGATCCATCTTTTTCAAATTTTGGAACAAAGGGGCCATTTTCAATTGCATCACAAATACCTTTGTCAAGTGATTCCACAAAGATTTTCATTCTGACTTTCCAAAATTGGTAGTTCAAACCACAAAATAGAGGTGATCTGTTGATTGAAGCACCTTCCCCTAAAGGTAATCTATCAGCCATATAAAAACAGTTTTAGGATCACACTTGAATAAATTTCAAGAACCAAGCTCTTGATGCCAATTGTTACAATGTATGGCTTTAAACTAGAGGGGAGGGGGTGAATGGTTTAAAGAGGGTTTTCACAAACTTTTAAGTCTAGGATGAAATTCTTTTAAGAAAACTTGATTCAGAATTCAGTTTGCTAAAAACACAAAGCAATTTAGCACAGCACCAGACAAACAATTGGTTGTTTCGCAGAAACAATCGGTTGTGTATACCAGTTCACAAATATAAACTAAAATTAAAGAGTTCAAGGGATAGAGAGATTGTACACACAGGTTTATACTGGTTCACTCTTAAACCAAGAGCTACATCCAGTCTTCCCAAAAACCACTGGAAATTCACTAAGCAATCAACCCTAGATTACTTACAGCACCACCAAAGAAGTGACATGGATCCTTTCAAGACACACACTTCCTTTGGCTCAGCACAACACCACTAAGAATGTTGATCTTGACAACCTCAAGAACACATAGCACTTCTAAGCTTCACACACAGAGTTTTCTCAAAGTACAAAAGGATTACACTTGTTATAGAAAGATCTTAAATCAATACAAGATGAAAATCCTATTCCACACTCTCTTGATCCAAGCAATCTCTAAGCAAACTTCAACTCTTCAAAAGCCAAATTAGTGAAAAACTCAAATCTGTTTTTCTTTAATTAAATCTCAGTTCTTGTTTGTTACATAATCTGAACAAACTATTTATTGCTTTCAAATACTGGTCAAAGCATTTAAAACTGGAGCATAATCAGTTATAAAATCATTTTATTGCTCAGTCAAAGCACAAAACAGTTTTCTGTTATAGTCCCAAAACAAACAATCGGTTGAATTTGGGTCCATTTGGTTTACTATTTTCATTTGAAACCTTACAACCTTTAGGAATCCATTTCATAAAGCCTCTGGGAACCGAAAATTTTCTTATTTTGCAGAATCTAACAAAATGGCCTTTCTTCATGCAATAAAAGCATGTAACAACCGGTTGTTTCGACTTAGCAATCGGTTGTTTTATTGGCTTTCTTGAAAAACTTTTTGAAAACTTATCTTGCTTGTTTTGGGGATTAAAACCTAATCTGGCTCTTCCAAAAAAATAGTTTTGAGATACCAAGACATTCTCAAAGTTGGATTTTCTTTTAGAAAGCTTATCCACAGTACTTACAAGTTAATGCACTTTCTTTTCAAGGTTTTCACAATTTTCACAAATGAGAGTGTCACATTTCCAAGTAGAGTTTTTGAAATGTGTTTCAAGATTTTTAAAATCCCTTTTAGATTTTTCCAGCTCTTCTTCAAGTGCCTTCACTCTCTTTTCAAGCTAGCTGTTAAGATCTTTCAATCGGTTGTTTGAAAGAACCAATCGATTAGCTTCATCATGTGTTTCTTGAAAAGCTTCAAGCAGTTCACTATAATTTTGTTCATTTAAAGAAGCACATGAACTTACTTCACTTGAGCTACAAGATTCAGCATCTCCTTCAGCAATCAAACATATGATTGCCCTTTCTTCTTCACTTGATGAGGAGACTTCATTCTCATCCCAAGCTATGTAGGCCCTTTTTGTCTTTCCCTTCTTTTCTTTGTAGATTGACTTTTTCTCCTTGCTTTCTTTATTTGGGCAATCTGCCTTTATATGCCCTTGCTCACCACAACCAAAACAGGTATAGTTATTGGAATTAAAATCATTGGATTTTTTGTTTCCATACCTTTCGTTGTTTGTATCTTTGTTGCGGTTCCTTTTCAAGAATTTGCTAAACTTTCTACATAGCAAACTAATGTTCTCTTCATCACTATCATCACTGGATTCTTGCTTGCTTTTGTGCTTGACAGCTTTTAAGGCAATATTCCTTACATGCTTGTCTTCGCTTTCTTGAACATTGAGTCGATTCATTTCTAACTCATGTTCCCTAAGCTTGCAAAACAAAAAAGTCATACTCAATGATGTTAGATCTTTAGATTCAGATATAGCAGATACCTTAGGTTTCCAAGACCTATCAAGACACTTGAGGATCTTGATGTTTAGCTCTTCTTTTTCAAAGGTTTTGTCAAGGCTCATGAGATGATTGATGATGTGCGTGAACCTTTTCTGAACTTTAGCAATTGTCTCACCCTTGAGCATTCTGAACATTTCATACTCTTGGATTAGAGTATGATTCCTAGCTCTTTTCACCTCATTGGTACCCTCATGAGTTACCTCCAAGGTGTCCCACATTTCCTTTGTTGATTTGCATTGAGAGACCCTGAAAAATTCATCTGAATTCATGGCAGAAGTTATTATGTTTTTAGCAATGCAATCAAATTTGGCCTTCTTACTTTCAGAATCAGTCCATTGAGACCAAGTTTTTTCAATCGAAGATCCATCTTTTTCAAATTTTGGAACAAAGGGACCATTTTCAATTGCATCCCAAATTCCTTTGTCAAGTGATTCCACAAAGATTTTCATTCTGACTTTCCAAAATTGGTAGTTCAAACCACAAAACAGAGGTGGTTTGTTGATTGAAGCACCTTCCCTAAAAGGTAGTCTATCAGCCATTAAAAAACAGTTTTAGGATCACACTTGAATAAATTTCAAGAACCAAGCCCTTGATGCCAATTGTTAGAATGTATGGCTTTAAACTAGAGGGGGTGAATGGTTTAAAGAGGGTTTTTGCAAACTATTAAGTCTAGAATGAAATTACTTCGAGAAATACTTGATTAAGAAATCAGTTTGCCAAAACACAAAGCAAATAAGTACAGCACCAGAAAAACAATCGGTTGTTTCGCATAAACAATCGGTTGTTTCGCATAAACAATCGGTTGTTTATACCAGTTCACAAATATAAAAATTGAAATTAAAGAGTTTAAGGATAGAGAGAATGCACACAGAGGTTTATACTGGTTCACTCTTAACCAAGAGTTACATCCAGTCTTCCCAGAAACCACTGGGGAATCCACTAAGCAATCAACCCTAGATTACTTACAACACCATCAAAGAAGTGACCTTGATCCCCTCAAGACACACACTTCCTTTGGCTTAGCACAACACCACTAAGAATGCTGATCTTGACAACCTCAAAAACACACAGCACTTCTCAGCTATACACACAGAGTTTCTTTCAAAGTACAAAGGATTCCACTTGTTACAGAACATATCTGAAATCAATACAAGATGAAAATCCTATATCACACTCTCTTTGATCCAGCAATCTCAAACTCAAACCTATTTTTTTGTGATTAAATCTCAGTTGTTTGTTACACAATCTTAACAAACTATTTATTGCTTTCAAAGACTAGTCAAAGCATTTAAAACTGAAGCGTATTCAGTTATAAAATCATTTAATGCTCAGTCAAAGCACAAAATAGTTTTTTGTTATGGTCCCAAAACAAACAATCGATTGTTTTCATGAATCAATCGGTTGTTTTGGTTAGACAGCAAGTCAACCATCAAAAACAATTTTCAACCTTTCTAAAGACAACTAAGTATAAAACAATTGGTTGTTTCGACAAAACAACAGGTTGTTTTTCACTTAGTTTAAAAAACACTTTTCAATTAAAAGTTTTGAGAATGCTTATGCTTTGGATTCAATCAAGAGTGGATTTATACATAAAATCTACCACAGATCCTATCTAAAGACAGCTCAGCAACAACAAGCACATTCAGCCTTTCATCAACCTTCAAAGGGTTTGGATTCTTCAAAGCTTGAACACACTTGATTCAACACTACAGTGGTTTTTAAAATAACTAATGTGGTCAAGTTTTTTTTAAAAGTATGCAATTTGGTCCGTTCTATTAGATTGACATGAACGGTGTTAATTGGTGATGAAGTGGCGCGCAATTTGACACATTTATGCATAGATTGAGTCCATGTATTATTCCAAGTTTATAATTAATTATTAATTATATTTATTTTTAACTTTTGAATATTATCACTTCATCTGCATAAACCCTACTCCCAAACTCATAAGCAAATATTACCTTTCCATCTTCACAAACCCTAATCTCAAACTCATAAGCAAAACCACAGCTCATGCAGGTTCAATTTTTCGTGGTTCTCGTCTTCTAGTTCATCAAGCAATACGATATTGATGTCCAATACCCATTTATTGTGTTCCTTTTGAGCTTTGGAGGCAAAGGAGAGTGTGTATGTGGAGCGGGCGTGGGTGGCGAGGCGAAGGGCGTAGTGGAGAGAGCTGTAGAATTTAAGGAGTTGGCTTTAGTGGTGGGGAATTGGAGGGCAGGTTTTGGGAGAGGAAGCGGTGGACTCACTTCTTCACTAAATCTGAAATATCTTGTTGGTCTTCTTCTTCTTCCTCCATCATTATGCTTCTTCACCAACAAAGCTTTGGAAGCCCTTTATTTTTTTAAAAGGTTGAAACTTCAATCTCTTAACTCAACAACATTCTCTTAAACAACAATATCAAATGTGTAATTGCAAATGTGGAATTACAAATCCCCAATTCAATTTCCTCTTTACATCAATTTTCCCCCTTTTTTTCTTTAGAGGGTGGACCCTTATGTCTTAACAATTTCTTCTCAAATTCATCAATTCACTAGGTTTCACCTTTTCTCTTGTATTCAACACAACTACAAAGAAACTTGGGATACAATTTTGATTGGTTCAAATATAAAGCTCTTTTTTTTTCTTCTTGTCGTTTGGTTTGGGTTATAAATGAATTTAATTTAGTTAAAGGATTTAATTTAAATTAAATCATAATGGAGAAGAGTGTTAGAATAATAGATTACACAAGACACCTCTAAATAAAAATCACTCGTTATGCCACGCACTCTGCCACGTACTCACCAGTTAACGTTGTTCATGTCAATCTAACATAAGGGACCAAATTGCATATTTTTTAAAAAAACTTGGGACCAAATTGATTTTTTTTAAAAAAACCATTGTAGTAAATTGAATATTGATCTTAAATGTAGGTACCAATAAGATAATTTTACCGAGATTTAAAAGCTTAGTGAAATAACATATGAAAGAACATGTTAAAAAAAAAGGCTACAAAATAATTGTGTCATTTAACGTGATTTAAGAAAGAAATTTGAAAATTGCAAACAATTGGAATCAATCATACTCATAAATTTTGAAATTGGATTTAGTATTATGATAATAACTAAAAGTAGATATGCTCAAACAATGGGAAGATCTATCGTCATTTAGGAGGACCAATCAGAACATGGTTGGTTGTTTTTGTGGAGACTTTAATGTTGTAAGAAGGGAAGATGAAAGGAAAGGTATCAGAGGGGGATCCAGCCAGAGGAAGGAGATGAGTGGCTTTAACGGTTTTATTGATACAAACTGTTTGGTGGACATTCCAACTGTGGGAAAAAAATATACCTGGTTCAAACCAAATGGTACTGCCAAAAGTAGATTAGATAGATTTCTTGTGTCTGAAGAGTGGATTCAGATTTGGCCTTTCTACAAGCAATATGTACAACAAAGAACCGTGTCCGATCACTATGCCATTGTGGCGAAATATTGGGTTAAAGATTGGGGTCCTAAACCCTTTCGATCTATTGATGCATGGTTTCTGGAGCCAGGGTTCAAGGCGTTTGTACAGGAGAAATGGGGCTCATACAATAGCCAGGGAAACAGCATGTCTAGTTTTAAAGAAAAACTAAAATCTCTGAAGGCAGATCTCAAAGTGTGGAATAGGAATGTCTTCGGGTGTTTACAGACAAGTCAAAGGAAAATTCAGATGGAAATTGAGACCCTTGATACTAAGGACGATAATGAAGATTTAGAGGAACATTATCGACTAAAGAGAATGGAGTTACTGAGTCAGCTGCGAATGGTTGATAGTAAGATGGATTCCCTCTCAAGACAGGAAGCAAGAGCAAATTGGTGTAAATTTGGGGACATGAACTCCAAATTTTATCATTCGGCTATTAGATGGAGAAGACTCAAGAACGAAGTTAAAGGTGTGGAAGTTAGGGGGCAATGGTGTGAAGAACTGGAAGTAGTGAGAAGGGAAGCTAAGTCTTTGTTTGAAAAAAGGTTCACAGCTACACAAGACTTTGGAGTTAATTTGGGTTCTGTGGAGTTTAAATGCCTTCCCTAAGAAATCAGCATAAGCATGGATACAAGTTTCACAGAGGAAGAAGTAAAAGAAGCCGTGTGGAAATGTGAAGGAACAAAGAGTCCAGGCCCGGATGGATTCAACTTCACGTTTATCAGGAACTGCTGGGATTGCCTTAAATATGACATTATGGAAGCCTTACATTTGTTCCATGAAACCGGAGTTATACCAAAGGGTTGTAACGCTTCATTTATTGCTTTGGTACCTAAAGTGTATGACCCCCTCTCTTTAGACCAGTTTAGACCCATTTCCCTTGTAGGTACATTTTATAAGATCGTCTCTAAGGTCCTAGCGGGACGTATGAAGGGTGTCCTCCCTTTGGTTATTGATGAAAACCAATCAGCTTTTCTGAAGAACAGAGGTATGCTTGATAGCGTGCTCATGGCAAATGAGGTGGTGGAGGAGGTTAGGAGGAACTGGAGAAGTGCACTTTACTTTAAAGTGGACTATGAGAAGGCATATGATTCAGTAAGGTGGGACTTCTTATTCGACATGCTCCAAAGGTTAGGCTTCCACAACAACTAGGTGAGGTGGGTTAGAGGATGCTTGGAATCGTCATCCATTTCAGTGCTTATCAATGGAAGCCCAACAGAGGAATTCATTTCGTCAAGAGGGCTGAGACAGGGTGATCCTATGACTCCTTTCTTGTTTCTGGTGGTTGCTGAAGGTTTGGCTGGGCTTGTGAGACAAGCGACTAAGCAAAATATGCTCACAGGTGTGAAGGTGGGGAGGAAGGAAATAGAATGCAGCATGCTTCAATTCGCGGACGACACCTTATTCATGTGTGAGGATATTTTTTCCAATGTGTTCACGATAAAGATGATCCTAAGATGTTTCGAACTAGTTTCAGGTCTGAAAATTAATTTTTATAAGTAGAAATTGGCAGGGATAAATGTGGACAGGTTCACCTTAGAAACCTACGCCAAGTCTCTCAATTGTTTTACAATGGATGCCTTTCAAGTACTTGAGGTTAGAAGTAGGAGGTAATCCAAGGAATGTACAATTTTGGGAGCCGGTTGTCAGTAAAGTCAGTGCTAGGCTTAGTACTTGGAAAGGGAGGTGTATGTCTATGGCGGGTAGGATTTGCTTAATCAAATCTGTCTTCACATTTATTCCTCTTTTCTACTTATCTTTCTTTAAAACTCTGACCTCGATCTGTAATAGAATCACGAGTATTCAAAGGAGTTTTTTGTGGGCTTGGGGTAGAGACAATAGATCTATACCTTGGGTAAGCTGGGGGAACATTTGTAAACCTACTGAGGAAGGTGGTCTGGGTATCAAGGATATCAGGAAATTCAACTATGCTTTAATGGCGAAATGGAAATGGAGGTTAATGAGTGACGAGAAGGGGAAATGGAAAGATATTCTGGAGTCTAAATATATGGTGACATCAGGTAATAGCCAAGTCCGGCCATGTAATCAGTCTTGGTGGTGGAGAGACTTAGAAAAAATATGTAAGGATGGTAATGGTGTAGGCTGGTTTCAACAAGCTGTTACATGGAATGTCAAATCTGGGGACTCAGTCCGTTTCTGGGAGGATCCTTGGACTAATGACAATAATCTCAAGGAGTTATTCCCTAGATTATTCTCTCTTTCACTGAATCAAGGGATGACGGTGGGTGAAATTGGTTATTGGGATGATCATGGGTGGCACTGGCACCTAAATTGGAGAAGGGAGAGATTCTGCTAGGAATCGGGTTTGGAGGAAGAATTACTAGGAATTCTAGCCAGGGAAGTTTTGGTTAAGGATTCCAGAGATTTTATTAGTTGGAGTGGGGATTCCAAGGGGATGTTTTCGGTAAAATCAGCATATGGCCTATTAGCCAACCATGATTCTGCACCAAGTAACGTTGTTTTCTGCCTCTTATGGAAGACCAAAGTTGTACCAAAAGTTTTAACCACGGCTTGGAGAATCCTTTTGGACAGAATCTCAACTTATCAGAATCTTGGGGCACGGGGAATTGTGGTGAATTCACCTCTCTGTGTTTTTTGTAACCTGTACGTAGAATCCACACAACATCTATTTTTGGATTGTACTTTTGCTTACTGTGTATGGATGCTATGCTACAGATGGATAGGTATTGTGGGAACACAGAACAAGGATATTTGTAATCATTTTTTGAATTTTCACTTAACTAATATGTCTGAGAAACAAAATCAGGTTTGAAGGGGAGTGTGGGCGACCATCACACGTTGCATATGGGAGCACAGGAATAATGTGATTTTCAGACAAGGAGTCCCTGACCCCGAAGAAACTTTACAAGCAGCTCAACTCATATCATGGCTTTGGCTAAAACATAGGGAAAGTTCTTTTTCATACTCCTTCTCTGATTGGATCCTTAATCCAATCCAATGCCTCTTGAGTTTATGCTGAATAGGGGATGGTGTATCCTAGTTATTATGCTTTGTTCTGTAGTGGGCTGCTGCAGGATTTTCCCTAACATCAGTTGAAGCCAAGAACGAAGCAGTGTGGTAAGGTGCAGGAGTGTGAAGGGAAAGTTGATGCAGTGCTAATCACCAACCCTACTTTGGCAACACTGAACCATGCAGGGGCTGTTGTGCGGTGGTACCTTAACAGGATCTGGGTTACTGATGTTGGGTGGCTTATTAGCTTGCTTGTTTACTATGGTTGGTGTGCTTACTGGATGGTGTAAGGTGGCTGCCCCATGTTGCATACATGGGCCCAACCAGATTTAGTGGTTATGAGGTAGGACCATGGTTATACGGAGGGTGTCTATGGAGTGATGCCACCTTTGGGCTGGGCAGGGGAGCTGGACGAGGCAGTAACGTGCCTTGAAGGAATGAAGATGAAAGAAAGAACAAGTTGATACAATGATCATAGTAAGCTGGTTAATTGTATATGGCGCTGGAATTCTTATTGGTCGGTTTCCATTTGACTGATCCGCAACCAAGGTAGTAATTGGTATCGGTTTCCATTTGACTGATCCGCAACCAAAGTAGTAATTGGTATTGAAGTATGCTAGATCAGTAGGATTGTGGTGCGTGTTCTGCAGTGCTTTTAGATGAACAGCAGAAGCAGGGAGTTGTTGTTACATTTTATTGTGATGTGTGAAACGTGAAACATTGGAATTGGCCATGCAGGTTTACCCAGGTGCATACACCCTATTGAGGTCATTAGTTCTTTTGTTTGTTGAAGTGAATGTAAGCAAGACTTTATAGGGTGGAACCAATGTCCAACATGGAGTATAGGAAATAGCTGAGGAAGATACTATCAGGGAGCTATGGAGGTTCTTTATGCTACTGTTTGCTTTCCCTTTTAGCAGTTTGATAGAGCCAAGTGTAAAGCTCTTAGTCTTAGGTAGTAATCAGCATTGTACCTTCTTTTTGTGTGGGATGCTTTTTTATTTTATTGTCTTCTTATTTGATCTGGTAAGTGTAAATGATAAGTGTAAAAGGATTGGGATATACCTTAATTTAATTTCATTATTTGCTTATAAAAAAAAATATGCTCAAAATACAACATTGTTTTAAGCATATGAATTATTTTAGTTTATGAATAATCTCTTAAACCTGATGAATGTGAGTCTCAACTTGCATAATCATTTCAACCATGGTCCAAAACCTTAAGGAAACATTGAAAGGAGTAACAAACAGTTCATCTTTAAATAAATTAGAATAAAAGGGTACTAAATAATTAATATTTTCATAGAAATGTGAAAAAGATCTAAATTTGTAGCATTATCCTACTAAACTCTTGCATTTGATCCTGAGGTAAATCAAGGCTTATGTTAATGCCCCCTTGATCTTGTGGCCCTGGCAATAGCATGACCAAACCAGGTTTAACTTCAAGTGGAGTAGCAGACTTTAGTCTACCCCATGCAAAAAGTTGCTCCTCTAACCCTAATCTCCACCATGCCACCAAGGAGAAACTATCTTCCATACAAGGTGCCCCTTTGTTCACTTCTAACCAATCTATCCCTGACTTTATGTACTCATCATCCAACCTTTCCACCCCTTCTTGCACTTTCCTTATGTGACAACCATCTTCTAGCTCCTTCAACTCCTTCACAGTTGCTCTTGCAAAACCAGGCACCAGTGCATTTCCTGCAAAGCTATTTGGGAGTTCAGGAACAACCCTTTTCCTCACATCCACTGGAAACAACATTGTGGACACTTTTTCCTCTGACATCCCTATTGCAATGCTTCTTGCCTTCCATATTTTTGCAGCAACAACCTGAAAAGTGGTTATGCTCTTTAAGGTCTTATCCTCCAGGGCTTTCTTTTTGAAGCTAGCAATGCTTTGTGGTGGCAAATGAAGAACATGAATCTGGTTTTCTAGCACAGATTGTATGACATTGGTATCACTTTTTCCTCGGAGGGTGAACAAGTTGTGTGTCACAGTAGCTTTTGAATACTCAAAATGTGGATGAGTAACAGTTGGAGGATTTCGAGCTCTCAGCAGTGTTCTATCTGCATTAGGTACTATGATGAGGTCTTCACCACGTGTTAATGCACCTAAGTTTACCTCAAAATCTCTTATTGCAAAACCGTCCAGTGTGCAGTGATTGTAGTGAGAAGCAAGTGCCAAACTTCCACAACCAAATTGAGTCAGCTGTTATAAACAACAAATTAGAGTATTTATTCTGCACATGCTTTAACAAAAAGTAAAAGTGTAGGTTGTTCTATGGATTTGTGGCATAAATGCTTATATATGTAGTTATCTAGAAGTGTTTATTATATAAGTAGTTTATAATATGTTCATAAGCTATGTGTAACTTATTTCAATAAATTCTCTTTATGGAAACATTGTATAATATGAGAACAGTTTAATTATATTCCCTTCTTCAATTAAACTTAGAATCTATTCTTAAGTATTATCACTATAGGTTGTTTATACAAACTGATCCTATATACTTTTGTGTTCAAAAATAAAGATGGAGAAAAATGAACTGATTGAAGGGATATTCAAGAATCTCAGAAGCTCATAAATTGGATTAAGATAACTTGAGAGGTGTATTACACAGACATTCAAGTTGTACCAACACACATTCATTCAAATCAAATTACTTAAACAAATTTCAGTCTATAATGTGTTTTTTTTTCATTTTATTAAATACAAAATAAAAATAAGAGAACAAAATAAAACAAAAACAAATATAATGTCTAATTATATTTTATTCTAATACATTTTAACATGCTTAAATTTTTCTTCATGATTTTAATATTCACATTAAAGACTAAAAAGGCATGGAAATTAAGAGTACAGACAGATAAAAAAACATTAAGAGAATCAAATGTGAAGACTAAAATGCATGGAAATTAAGAGTGCAAACAGATAAAAAAAAAATAATAAGAGAATCAAAAGAAACAAAAAATGAATACAAGGGTTAAAAACATTCAATCTTGAAAACATGAGTTTGAAAGAACTAAGAGGAGCCTTAACCTGTAAGGATGCAAGGGGTTTTTCTTTGAGATCAGTTTCTTGGTCACACCCTTCATGCAGGAACACAACTAATTCCTTCAACTCTGGATTAGGTGCAGAAATCACACCAAAATCACTCAATTTTCTGTCAGTTCTTGCAGCTGCAACCACAATGCCAGCACCATTGCAGTCAATTTCAAATCTCTGAGTCTCTTCCAAACTTGGCACCAGTCTACCAGCCATAAAGTCATATTGCATAAGCATTTTACTAAGTGCGGTGTATAATTTGTTACAAATCTCACTGAAACTCATTTGGGTGCTTGGAGGGTCAAAAAAAGAGGCAGAGTCTTGGTAAACAACAAGAGACAAATCAATGTTTGACAAGAACATTCTCTTGCGTGGTGTAGGTTGCTCAGGAACAATTACAATTTTCTCTACTAGTTCAATCTTACCCATTCTACACAATATCACTAATCAACAATTCAACTTTTTCTAACATACAACACCAACCAACATTTTAGCCACTTATATATTAAGTTTGCTCATTGGTTAGTAAATTCGTTTTCTAATATTAATTACTCTTAGTTAACTTACACTTATTCCTCTATACGTTGCTAACTTACCTGGAGTTATGTAATAATACTTCTTTACACAAAATATGTTTTGATTATTTGTTCATACATTTATTGTGTAACTCTCAACTCTATTGCACATATTTAGTAACATTTATTTATTGAATGTATATTATATACTTTGGTTACACTTTATTTCACTACATCATGTTACTATTTGAAACCATAAAGAAACATAAATGCTATGCCAGTTTCATCTGAAACCTTCCTTTTCCAGAAGGTCAAACCATTTTATTTTCAATAGTAGATCTCACATCTCTGTTAGAGTAGAATAAATTGAACTTGTGATCAGTGTTTTTTTTTTTTGGTTAAAATTTAACAATAGAGTGCAAAATAATAAGATTTAATAAGAATTTCCATGATTAGTATCTATTTTTTTCATGATTAGGTGAACTAACATGACATGGAAATCAACATGTTGATTAAGATTTAAAATTTTGTAAAACTGTAGGTTTTGGATTTTGATAATTTATAGTAAATCCAAAAACACTTTAGATATAGTATACCAATACCGTTCCAATCATGTAGATAAATTGTAGAAATAAAAAAATACTTAAAAAAAATTATGCTGAAACTTATAACTTGTATCAAACACATCCATTTAAAATGGGGTTTAGGGTAAGAAAGGAGAAGGAGTTGTATTATGATAAAAAAATAAATAAATAAATAAAAAAGATATGCTTCACATAAGAGATTTAAGATAATGAAACTTTAAGATGAAGTTACATATGAAAGAAAATGTTAAAAAATGAGATACATAAAATATTGTGTCATTTAATGCGAAGAAAGAAATTTTAAAATTGAAAAGTTTGTAATCAATCATAGTGATAATTAGTTTTAAATGGGATTTAGTGTGAGGAAGGGAAGGAACTGTATTATGATAACAAGAAAAAGTAGATATGCTCAAAATACTTTTTCTCAAACAGTGATTTAAAAAAGTTGTATAAGGAGGATAAGGAGCTTAAGAAATGTTATCTACTCAAAATTGATGAGCTAAAAAAATATTATTTGTGTCTGAGTTGTGTATAATAAAGATGAAACTTATAACTTATATCAAACACATTCTTTTAAAAATGGATTTAGTGTAAGAAAGAAGAATGATGTGATAATAAGAAAAAAGTAGATACACTTAAAAAATGGGTTGCCAAGAAATTGTGTCATTTAATTTGAGTAAGGAAGGAATTTGCCACATGAGTAAAAATACTTGTCATCTTCTATAAGAGATGTAATAGCCATCAAAGAGGAGTCAGATTTAGGGTTATTTAGGAGAGGAAATTGGTGGATTTGATAAACTTAGTTTAATTTTTACATTGGAAACTTAGAATTGATTGAATGTAAAGATGCTGAATTATTAATGAATCTCTTAAAGAGTAAACAAGCACAAAGATCACTTCTTAATGCCTAAAAAACCATGCCTGTAATAAACATGAATAATATTGGAAACCTTTGGGACAGTGGCATGAAACAATAACCTTCGATACTGTTGAATTTGACAGGGAACAAAGCAGGCACAATAATGAGATTTCAATATGTAAAAGAATCATTTAAATTTATGGTATTTTCTTCTTAATTTAATACTATTTTTTCATATTTTAATGACGTGTCAAATTACTTAGTGTTACTCCTAGAACAAAGAATGGGATATACAAGATTTGCATCTCTGTTTTAAATAGAATCTACCGGTTGATAGTATTCTCTGCAGTCCCTTGCCTCAACTCATCTATAGATGAAAATAAATAAATAAAATATGGGAGAACTAAAATAAAAATGAAAAATGTTAGATTGAAGACAAACAAATAAAGAAAAATATATAAAAGAATTTAAAGTGATAAAGAATACGAATAGGTCTTATACCTTATTTTTTACTCTTAAAAACTATATAGTTTCCTCTAACACCCCATATTTTCAAAAATACCAAAAAGTTGTTCATTCCAAATTTTTGAAATAGAAGTTTTATATTTCGAAATTTACAATCTAAAATATAAAAAATTTATATTTTAAAGTGTAGAATTGTAGAATTTAAATACAAAATTTATATTTCAAATTTTGTGATCTAAATACAAATTTATATTCTAGATTCCACAATTCATAATATAAATTTTGGTTTGCATTACATATTATAATCTGAAATACATTGTATTTTTTTGTATTTTTTATTAATTTGTATTATGGATTGTGAAATCCGAAATACTAAATTTTTTTTATTCCAAATCATACAATTTAAAATACTAAATTTATTTTCTATTCTAATTATACAATCCAAAATATTTTTTTTTTTATATTTAAACGATGAAGGCGAAAAACTACTGCAACGCTGACACTAGAAGTGGAGGCTACTGCGACTATGACACTAAAAGTTGGAGGTAGGAGATGTTGCAGCGAAGAAGGGGAGGAAAGTGCTAATGGAGAAGATGAAAAAAACGTAAAATTACATTTCACTTCTTCTATCTGCAGAGGAACGCATGGAAGTGCAATAAGAATTGCCCCTTCTTCCATCCTTCAATTTATGTGCGACCAAAATGTACATTAATGTTAGGTGTTTTTCTGGGTCTTGTGTTAAGATTCATACAGTTGGTTTAAAAATTTAGATGCCTGTTCTGTGTTAGCGTTCAATGTAATTGTAACCTCTCTGGGCTGTATTTTGTTTATTAAAGTTTATGCGAAGCATTAGAGTTTATCGTTTGCACAAATATAATGACTCTAACACCAGCGTCTCTCTCTGCTCAATTGATACCTTTAATGGAGGAACCAGGGCCTTTAAATGCAAAGATGGATACTAAATCTTGTAACGCCGCCATCATATGAAAATTTAACATTAAAGGAATCTACTTTTTATTTATCAGTGTATTCTCGTATATGTGCAGTTCCCGCAAAAGACAACATAGATAATAAAATTCCCTCGTATATCTCCATATTTTTTGCTCCACTAATAAGGTTGTACTGGTTCAGTAAGGAGACATGTGAAAAATAAAATCACAATGGATACAAATATCAAATATTCCATTAAGAAATCACATACAATAATAAGCACAATTCAGCAAAATCTAGTCAAATCAAAAGTATCGTTTTTCATTCACAATAGTAGAATGAAGATAGACTTTTCTGAAGTGTGAATTTTGAGTAAAGTGCCTTTTTTCCCCTCAATCTACTCAACTATGGTACAACCAAAAGCCGCCGTGTCAACATTACCTTGCTCCAATAATGTGATTTGTCCCGTAAGTGTCATGTCAATATTGTCATTTTCAACAAAATTCACATATAGCAGATCTTGGGAAGAGAGGAAGGAGGCTCTACTGAGGTGCTCTACCACATGCTAGGCCCCAACCACCATGAAACTTCCTTCATCTTGCCATCTCTGGTCAAGAGGATTATGAAACTTTTGCTTTCGCCTTCGCTGCTAAGTACTTTCTACTTTCTTGTTTGTACCTCTTCCATTCTCGTAAAGCAGCTAGGAGGACATGCATAATAACTGGCAGAAAAAATGGCTGCAAAAATAGAAGTATTCAATTGATGCTTAAAATTTTCTCAACTAATTGATCTCGTTCAGCAGCAGAGGCAGTAACAACAAACATTAAGAGGTTGGCAAAACAAGCCAAAAAGAATTTAGACATGCTTAAAGAACAACGTAAAGGCTAAACTTTTTATGGGCACCACGGTTCTTTCAATATCTTAATTCATTTCAGTCTTTGTGATAAAAAAATTGACAAATTAAACAAGAATCATTTCAGATGCATAACCTACATTCCCTAAGGATGCATGCCAAAAGGTAAAGACGACCACCAATAAGAAGCAATCATCCAAAGGTCAAGTTTTATCAATCCACAGAAGCCAGACTATAGGGAAGAGTTCAAGGACAAACCGAATAGATGGCAAAACAATGCTCAAAAGAATAATAGCTTATGGACATAATTGAAGGGTGAAAAAAGGCATCCTCGGCCAGAGATCTCGATTGCCTTGATGATACTGATAAGAGAAGAGATTAACCATATGTTAGTAGCAGAAATCAGGTAGTAAATCTTCACCAAGGTCGGTAACAAGCTTTTGAAATTATCATAAAGTCTATGAAAAGCATACCAGCTGAAGCATCATATATTCCAATAGATGCATTACTTTGAGCATATTTTGCTGCCTCAAGAGAAAACTTCACCTGCTCCAAGACCATAAAATATTGAGAAACCGTATAATTTGGAAATTAAAGATGATGACAACATTTTTATATCACTTCATCAGGCAAAGTGTTAATATACAACAAATTTATTACTACAGCTGAAAATTAATTGTCATTTTCTGACCAAAAATCTAAAATAAAATATCATAACTTAAAAATTTTCACAACTAAAATGCAAAAGGAGAAAACATTATTTTACCTAAAATGAACATTAACTGATATGGATTTGAATATTATGGAGTGTTTAACCCTAATCGAGTAGTATGGGACATTCAGTGGAGTATTCAAGTATTTGGTTTCCCCTTCTTAACAACTAGTTTTTAAGTTAAGGGTGAATTCCCCGAGTGCTTAGGTGTTTATCAATTGGTATTAGAAGAGCTGGGTTGTAGGTGGAGGGTTTTGACCAACAAAATGGTTGAGTGAAGCGCTATGAAGTGTGAATTGTCAAGATGTTAGCTCTCAAGGTCGATGCTATGATAGGGATTTTAGAATCATAGGTGTTTAAGTCTCATACTGAGTAATATTGGATGTTCAGTAGAGTATTTAAGTTCAGGTTCTCCTTACTTAGCTTCAAGGATGGGTTCCCCAAGTACTTAGGTGCTTATTAATAACATGCACTAAAGTCAAACTTCAACACCCTATCAGTAGTATGGGATGTTCAGAGGAGAAATGAAGTGTTTGGTTCTTCCCCTTTAAAAGCTAGCTTTAAAGCGTGAGTTCCTCATGCACTTAGGTACATGCATTAAAGGCAACACCTCATCGCCCTATCAGCTATTAGCATATGAATGGCATCATTAATAATACTGTTATAATAATTTATATGATTTTCTAAGCAAAGTGTTGTGTCGCATCTTCTATGACCTAGAATCCTTGGGACAAACTTCATCACATTTCCCTTTTTCTCTTTCCTTAAGCTTATGTTGAAAGTCACTGATCCTTATAAACATATGAATCTGAACCAAAAGAGATATTTAACATCTCTCAAGTTCTTTTTCGCATATACTCCTTCAAGTAAGAGCGAGTTGTTCCCACTCTGCTTGTATTGTTCAATGAGTTAACATCATCCACTGACATTGTCACTGGACAGCATCTTTTTCTCTAACAACCACCAGATCTGAAATGTCTCTTCGTGCAACGCCCAATCCGACCAGTTGAGAAGGCTGGTTCTTCCTCACACTATCAGGCACGGCTTCTCTTTGCATCTTAGTCAAGCACATGTCACCCACACACTTCCTTCCTGTCACCGAAACACCATTGCGCCATCCCCGTCATTTGCACTGACTTCTTTTGTTCCTCTTTCAACCTTCCTACTTACCTTTTCGTCATTTGTTTATGTACATGTTCTCTTGAACCCTAGAGGACTTTATTCTCTAAACCTTTTTTGGTTTTTCGTTTCTGGTCACCATGACTGTTGGAGTTGTGGAATGTCTATGTACTGGACCTACCTACTCGTTTCCTGGGTCTCCCACAATTACTTCGGAAAAACTTAATAAAAATTATTTATTTTCTTCATTTCTTGAGCTTTGGTTTCTTAGCCACGTTTTCATGATCACTGGGAAAAAGACAACGGTGAAATATCATCAGAAAGTGTTGAACAATTAGAAGCTAGACTTCCAACTTTGTGCTCTGCTAAGAAATTTGTGGAACCCAATATATTAGGGACCCTCATAATATTCAAAACAGGCAAATCCTTTAGGAAGAAGCCTCAGCATCTTTACAAATGACATTCAAATCCTTTATGGTCATGATTTTGCGAGTTGTGAATCTAGATTTTGATCCTAGATGGCAACAAGCCATGATTGTTGAAATGCAGACTCTTGAACATATGGGACTTTGTTTCTCTACTACCTAGCAGAAGACAATTGGCTGTTGATGGATGTATGCCCTTTAGGTGGGGCCATATAGTGAGATTGATTGCCTTAGAACTAGGTTGGCGACCAAAGGATATTCTCAAATGTCTCCTATATAGCAAATGGTGACGAGTATTTCTCCTACATCAAAAATTACTATTGTTCTTTTTTTCTATGGCAACTCTTTGACATTACCCTCTTCATCAATTAGATATTAAGAATGTTTTTGTTTTCCTTCATGATGATCTGGATGAGGACATCTACATGGAGCAAATTCCTACATTCGTTGCTCAAGGAGAGTCTGGGTTGCTTTGCAGATTGAGATTACCTCCAAGGTTTCAAACAGTCCCCACGTGCTTGGTCTAAAAAGTTTAGTCATATTGTTCAAATCTTTGGTTTGAAACACAACAAAGCATATTATTTAGTTTTTTATTGTCATACATCTCCTGGAAAATGTGTTTACTTAATTGTGTATGTTGAGGACATAGTTATCACAAGAAATGATGAAACTAAAGTTGCTCAACTAAAGCAACATTTGTGCAGTAACTTTCAAAACAAAGATCTAAGGTGTCCCAAATATTTTCTAGGCATTGAAGTGACTCAATCAAAAGGTATTGTGATTTCTCAAAGGATATATAAGCTAGATCTATTGAAAGAAAGAGACATGATTGATTGTATACTTGTGGATGGTCCTATGGATCCAAATCAAGAATTAATGGCAAAACAACGTAAGCCCTTCTCATATCCAGAGATATATACAAGACTTATCAGAAAACTTATTTATCTCACTATTATTAGGTCTGACCTATCTTTTGAAATTGATGGGATTAGTCAGTTTATGCATGTTCCTCGCATTGATCACTAGAATGTTGTCTTTTGCATTCTTAGATACCTCAAAAAGACACCAGAACAAGGTCTGCTATATGAAGATAAAGGAAGTACCCAAATATCTAGGTTTTGTGAAGTTGATTAGACAGGATCTTCTACAGACAAACGTTCCACTACTGGATATCATTTTTCATTAGAGGGAATATTGCTTCTTTGAAAAGTAAAAAACAGAATGTAGTTGCTAGAACAAGTGATGAAGATGAAAACTGGACAATGGCGCCACTCACTCATGAACTTGTGTAGATAAAAATTTTATCCAAGAATTGAGGTCTTATGAGTAAAAATCAGAATGTAGTTGCTAGAACAAATGAGGATGTATTCAGATAATCAAGCAGCTCTTCACATTGCTTTTAACCCTGTGTTTCAAGAGAGAACTAAATACACGGACATTGACTATCCTTGTATTAGAGAAAAGTTGTTATCCAAGTAAATTTACACTGTGCTTGTTGGCTTTAATGATCAACTTGCAGACATTTTGACAAAATCCTTAAGATGATGAGGGATTCAATTTACATGATCCAAGCTTGGAACATACAATGTGTATGTTTCAACTTGAGGGGGATGTTAGAATAGTTTATATTGTTTTCTAAACAAAAGGTGTTTTGTGTTCAATCTATATGCAACCTAAAATCCTATGAATAAACTCTATCATGTTTTCCTTTTTATCTTTCCTTGAGGTTCTTTTTTAAGCCACCAATCCTAATGTATATGAATCTGAATTAAAGATCTCTCAAGTTCGTTTCTCATACACTTCTTCGTGTAGTATCATCCAACATAAGTCTAACAAGCAAAGGTCAAGCATGTAGACCAACAAATCACCTGTTTTCCAATCTCATCCATGATAATCATCCTTGGCAATGACTGTACCTGCAGAAAATGAAAGTTCGATAATATTAGACAGTAGCCAGCCAAAACAGACAGATGAAGAAACTTAATTCACAAACATACCAATCTAGAAAGCGATCCAAGTGTTGTAGCACATGAAAGAAGATTAAAGCATATATGCTTCCGAGACAAAACATCCAACTCCCTACACACAATTCCCCACAAAAACAACTTCATGGTGATCTATTCATTACATGAGAAAATAAATTATATAAATAGCTTAGGCCTCTTAGCCACATGCATACAACATAAATGTAACAAATTTTCCGTTCTACCACCATTTCAAACTAAATGTGTTGCTTTAGTGGCATCAACCAATACCATGTGTTCTAGGGTTCATCTATTTAATGGACAATACAAGGTTATCAGATCATGATTCATATAGTAGATTATTATGCTATTTTTTTAATTACAATAAATAACATGTGAAGTGAATCATATGATTCAAAGACGCATCAAAAGATAGCTTAAATATATCATATGAATGATGTATAGCGCTTAATCTGATGGTTTTAAACTATAGATTTGACAAAACAAAGAGAAGTCTCACTTATTTCATGTTGAAAGTAAGAAGGAAAATAAAGCATTGATCTGGCCAATATGGTGCGCTAGAGTGAACAAATGCCAGCACTAGGCCATCATTTTAGAAGAATGAAAGTATAGTAACACAACCAACCAAAAAGGATAGAGGGAGTGAATGATTTATTTTCTCCAGTTTGAGAGTGACGGTAAAGAATCAAAGTAGGATCAGTTTCTAATATGATCTAGAGAAGTAAATATAATTTTGAATTTCTTTATAAATTTTATTATGTTTCTAATTAAGGTTGAATGGTCAGATGAGAAGATAAAAAAAACCTCAAAATGAATCATTCATGTTTTTCATGGTGGGAAATAATTATGCATATAGTGGGAATTGAAGGTAGCATTGGTATGAGTTAAAGTTAATTACTAGTGGTTATTAAAGATAACTTAGTAAGAATTAATGTGGAATTTAGAGAGTCTTACCTAATTCATCCTATAAAAGGATGCACTTGTAATATAATGGAAGATATATGAATTTTCAAAAATTGAGTTTTTTTCTGTGAGAACTTTATGGAGTTCTGAGTTATAAGAACCCATATTTGATTTTACCAGGGTAACATGTGACAAACAACCTCGTGACCTATCATTCTTTCTTGAGTGTGGCATCAATATCCTTTCCCAAACTAGATATAAGAACACACCCCTTCCTTTTTCTCATCGTTAGTATTAGAGAATCCACACTTGATATTCAGTAAGATTTCTTTTTACTTTCAATTTATTTTTATTTTTATTTTTATATTTTGGACTTATGGCAGGTACCGGTGCTAAAGTTACTCCTCAACTCAATGCATATCACAAATTGTTTATTGATGATTTTGTAATTGGGATGATAGAGATGGAGAAAAAGAAAATTAGAGAACTAGTACAAAAGAAAATTAGTGAAGAAAAAAAAATTAAAGAGGAGTTCAGAGAAAAAGAAATTCAATAAAAAAGATATAGAAGAAAAGAGAAAAGGAGAAATAAACGAAAAGAAGTGACCAACAAAGAGGAAGGAAAAAATAATAATAAAGATGTTTTTATGATTGAGTAGATATTGTTGTTTTGTCCATTCAATAATGTGAGGAACAGTTTTTCACGATATGTCTCAACAACACATCATATGGTATCAATTAAAATCAATAGTGTTTGCAAGGATTCTAGTTCTAGAATGGAAAACTAATAAAAGGATGATCTTTGATCCGGGTATTATGATTCTCTTGGTGGAAGTGTACTCATGACATTTGAGGATGAATTTCCTTGAAGAAGGAGGAAATGATATGATGTAGAGGGGTCAATATAATTTTGGATTTTCTTTATAACTTTTATTATGTTTTAATTAAAAGGTTGAATGGTCAGCTGATAAGATAAAAAAAAAACTTCAAAGTGAACCATTCATGTTTCTCATGGTGGGAAATAATGATGCACAATGGGAATTAAAGGCCGCACTAGTGGGAGTTAATTGCTAGTGGATATTAAAGATTACTTAGTGAAGAAATATAAAAGGATGCACTTGTAATATAATGAGAAATATATGAAATCTAAAAGAAAATTAAGTTTTCTCTTTGTAACAATTTTATGGAGTTCTGAGTTATAAGAACCCAGATTTGATGTTATCAGGATAACCTGTAGTGATCAACCCCATGATTTATCACTCATCTTTCTTGAGTGTGAGGTCAATATCCTTCCTCAAACTGAATATCAAAACGGTCTCCCCCCTTTTGTTTTCTCGTTGGTTTCATATTATCTTTTTATTATTATTATTATTATTTGTACAGTTATGTTTATATTGGGATTATAGGAACAAAATGTCCTAGGATTAATTGGATTGATATTGGGATTATAGGAACAAAATGTTCTATGATTAATTGTAATTATTCTATATAAACAGACTCCACTGTCTATTTGAAACACATTGTTTCAATTCAACCAACATATTCTTGGTTCTTTCCTTTTGAACGGAAGAAAATAACTACATAAAACATGCAATTAGTAATTTTAAAAGGGTAGAACAAGGACTACTATTCTCACCATTCTGTGAAACCCCTTTCACTGCCTAGGAGAATGGATGTGCCTGACTCACCAACATAAAGGTTATCAGACTTCAGACCAAGGAGTTGCCGCAGCTGCCCCATGAGAACTTCAAAAAGCATTTGGAGATCCTGTTCCAGAATAGGCATGCTTCAATGTTTGGCAAGAGAATAATGATAATCTACAACACTGGGACTATAAAAATCACGTCAAGATTAGCTTAATATGAATGAATAGTTGCTATGTTTCGCCAGTTCATGAGCATATATTTTTTAAATGAATATTAACTAAAACTAAGCAATTTCCAAACATGCACAAAGTACATCTGCATACATAACTGGCATTAAATTCTTTATTTTATAAAAAAGAAAAAATTATTTTCCAAATTGCTGAAATGAAGTTCCTTAGAATGATAATCTATCAATTATTACTTAGAAGCAAATCAGGGCTGCGAGTGTATCAGTGAATCACACATGAAATAAAAAGTTACAAGATGCTTGTGTATAAAAGTAACAATGAGAAGAAATTATTGTCAACAACATAGCCAACTAATGAATATAAGACAAACCTGGCGAGAAATTGTAATTCTAACTGGATCCTTGCTTTCCAAATCTTTTATACAGCTTTGGGGATTCCAGACAACAACACCTCCCCACATCTGCAACATTCCAGAATAAGTGCTTCATAATATTAACAGACTTTGTAACTTTATAAAAGATTATAAGGAAATTTTTTAAGGTAAGATGAATAACCGGAGATATAAAGCCATTAGTTTTAGAGATATCTCCATTTGGAAGCTTCAGTTGAAGAGGACACTCCTTTGCAGATGGTATATACCTAACATAAAGAAAGCTTAAAATGTAAGCTGTCTTTAATAAACTAGCTGGAATCAGACACTTGAGAAGTAATTTCATTCTCCACACACACCCCCCCAACCCACCTAGTACTAAAGACTACATACCGTAAATTGTGGCAATCAAAATGTAAATAAATTTAGGATCAAGTAATATACACCACAAGTTGCAATACTTTTGACCTTCCTCCTGCTGCAACAGAAGTATCTAAGTGCCACTCATTTGAATTCACCTGTTTCAGTTAGAATATTCATGTCATAAATATACCATTAAAGCATCCCACCAGATATGTGAAACATTGAAAAAACTATGATGAGAAAGATAAAAAAAGAACAGATAGCAGGTTTCCATAAAAAAAGTATATAACTAGAACAAATCTAAGAGAACTCATACATAAAAAGATAAGAAAAACCTCTGAATGACCAATATACCATCATTTTATCAGCTGAACATCGTGCTAATATGTCATGTGCATAGGGGGGGAAGTTACATTACATCATCATGCTAATAAGTTAGTTGAGTTACAAGTTAGACCTAAAAACATGGTAATTGTTTTCAAAATAAACTAAATATTATAAATCACAATTCAAAGTCATAGATGAACATACAAAGAAAGGAAGATCCTTGGTTGTAAATATGTGGCTGTCATGCTTATCATCCCAGTAAGAAAATGAAGACTTTGGCGTATGGTATAAAACCTGCAAAACGGGAGGAACAATAAATCATTTCATCTGTGGGATCCAATGACTTGTAACAATTGTTACATTTACGAGATTTCACCTGGCTTTCAACACTGATGTTTGCTATAGGTTGTAAAGCCTCAATCACGGGTTGTAAAAAAGTCTCATCAATTTCACGAAAATTCCTACAATATGATCATCACAAAAACTTCAAATTGGTACAATTCAAAAGATTCAAACAATCCTGATAATAGATGATAGGACCTACATTATATAACAGGTTCAGTGAATATTTAACATCGCATGGTTAATCTTTGTCTTTACCCAATCATAAAATCACCAACTCTGGCACTAGTTGAAGCAGGTGCATTCTGTACCTGCCTCAACTTTCGTAAGTATATATCTTACAATTATAATAGGGTGGTTACTGATTCATGAAAATGCAAATCTATAGAACTGATCCCCAAAAGTGTTAGCATGATCACAAGTTTTCCTACTAAGCCATCAACTTGCAAATAATCTCATCTCTCAAAAACTAATTTGTATAAAACAAAACTTCCAAGCAACAATGCAATACAAGCTGCACCTTACTTATAATGAATCAAATCACACATAAATTCTTTATAAAACAGAAACAAAGCCTCAATCATTTCATTTCACATTTGATACTAATCTGAGCAAAATTCCATTTCACAATTCATACCAATCATATATCCAATCTCGAGGGTCTGCATTGAGCAAACTGAAAGACAGAACAATCCTCCCATCAGCACCAACAGGCATAAACTCACTGCGAACTGAACCCTCCTCGTCCCCTCCATTAACAAAAACCTTAACAAAGATCTCAGCCACACGCAACACC
Organism: Phaseolus vulgaris; assembly: GCF_000499845.2. NCBI lineage: Eukaryota > Viridiplantae > Streptophyta > Magnoliopsida > Fabales > Fabaceae > Phaseolus > Phaseolus vulgaris. The sequence continues at coordinate 21,154,627 of NC_023752.2, forward strand.
GCCTCCTCCTCCTCTACACGCCCCACGATCCACGCGTGCCGATACTTCCCCACCACACTCCTCACCTCCCCCTCTTCATTCACCACCACAACGCTGTAAGCATGCCCTCCTCCATACTCATTCACTACACTCCTCACCAACTCATCAGATTCCTCGTCATCACTCCGCAACTTCCCACCAAACTCGAACGCACTAACATCACCCATTTCCACGGCGACGGAGTAATTTCCTCCGCAACCGCCGCGACCTAGGTCCGACATTTTCCTCGTGATCGCCGCTCCCACCTCCCGGCGCGAAGCCTTGAAATCGAAACCGATGAAAACGGCTTGAAAGCGGCATGGGAAGGACAGGGGAGTCGATTCGACTTGGGACGAGAAGGAGTCGATTCGATCGAAAGGGAGGGGCGCCCGGTAGATTTCGATGGATTTCCACAGAAGAGGAAAACCTGCAACAACGACAACAAAAAATTAATAAATAAATAAATAATAAATATTTGAAGATAAGTGAGAGAGAGAGAGAGGGGGAGAAAAGGACCTAGGATGAAAGAGATGAGCACAGAAACACTGATAATGAGGCGTTTGACTCCAGGTTTTGTGTTTCGCGTGGTTTTGGAGTCGATTTGTGGCGCGTGGGTTTGCGTGTTTTCTTCTACAGGTTTTGAAGTTGATGGAGAATCGGATATTTCCGCCATTGTTGATCCAGGTTGTGCGAATTCGAATTCGAGAGGTGGGAGACAAAAATACATACACGAGTGAGAAGTTCCTTTATTTTGTAACAAAACAAATATATAATATAAAGCCGTCTTAGCTCATCGCTCAGCTGGTAGAGCGCGTGGCTTTTAACCACGTGGTCGTGGGTTCGATTCCCACAGACGGCGTTTTTTTTTTTCCATTTTTTTTTTTCATTTTTATTATTTATTATTTACATTCAAGGATGTGAATTGAAATTTCATATGAACTAGAAATATGGTTAATTTATAAATGGGTAATATTCACCTTATAAGTTGAGGAGATTGATTTTGTGAGAATGAATTAGACATGCAACAACATCACTTATGATTTGTATGACATTCTCAATTTTGCACATCAAGAATAAGATTGTAGGAAAACTAAATAGATGTATTCAAGTGATATTTTAAAAGATTTTTTCTATTAAAAAAAGTTTTTGGTATTCAATATGACATTTTAAAATATTAAGAAAGAATCATTAACATCTAAAATCATACAAATTTCAATGAATTATTTTTATTGACTAAATTTTATAAATTGTGATTTTTTTTAATCTATATGTATAAATATCATTCCTTGAAAATAATTTCACCTAAAAATAGATTGTAGGAAAACTAAATAGATGTATTCAAGTGATATTCTAAAAGATTTTTTCTATTAAAAAAAGTTTTTGGTATTCAATATGACATTTTAAAATATTAAGAAAGAATCATTAACATCTAAAATCATACAAATTTCAATGAATTATTTTTATTGAATAAATTTTATAAATTGTGATTTTTTTTAATCTATATGTATAAATATCATTCCTTGAAAATAATTTCACCTAAAAATATATGATATTTCTCTACTCTCATTATATCACACTTGTGTTAGTCAGAGGAGTAGTGTCCTAAATGTAAAATGTAAACTAATTATAAGGGATTATGATAAATTGTATAAAACTTTCTAAAAAAGTAATTGATGCATCTTGTCTCTTACACAAATGTCATACAAAACATTAAAGATGCGATTTTTTTACTAAATTAAACAATATTGTTATTTGTTAAAACCTTTTTAGCAGTTTGGTATGAAACATGTCCAAGACGAGAATGTCATAAAGACAAAGTAGAAGTAAGAGATGCATTATTAACAATGAAAATAGTAGGTTGTTGAAAATGCTGAAAAATATATAATCTTTAAGAGTTCCTCTAAAAACGATATGCATTGTGTCCTTATGCGTAGCAAAGATTATAATGAAATTGTTTCAAGAAGTCCTTTTTGAGTTCTTAGTTTCATTGAACCAATGATTTTGACTTTGAAAATGATTTTTGTATTTCTATCTATTGCTTATTTTGAGAAAATTTATTTTTGAATTTGGGAACAAAATTTGCAGATCCAAAAATATGGGTATTGTTGATAGCAATTGCAGTCTTTCTTCATGAGACAACAACAATGTTTCAATCCCTTCAATCGTGTAGGAATATGTGTATATAAGAATATATGTGATAAAAATATCATAGTCTTTAGAAAGACCATCCAAGATGGCTTCAATGTAATCTTTTGTCGTGATAGGTGACCAATAGCAGTTAAGCTATCAACAATCTTCTTGATGTCAAGAAGATAAGTGGTAACATTCTTATCCTTTTTAGGTGTACATAATTGAAGCTTTAATTTCTTCACCTTAACTCTTGACCAAGAAACATGATGTATACATGCAATTTATTCCATGTTTCAAAAGAATAAGAGAGACCTATCATTTGAGTGAGAATGGATGAGTCCATAAAAGCAAGAAGTCACACAACCAAGAGTTGATCTTGTTGCTCATAGTTGAATTCTTGATCGATGATATCATGAAGAGCATCAATACTGGTAAGATATTTGACTAGAGAAAGTAGCCTTCCAAGAATTTGAATAGTTCTAGACCTTTAAAAGTGAGAAACACTTGTCGTTACCATATTAAAAAATTGTAAACAGTTTTTTAAGAGAAATAGGTGTGTTTAAGACATGTGGGAGAGAGGAGAAAACAATGGAAGAAATTTCAAAGTTATGGGTAAGAGAAAAAATGGTGAAAGTCATGGTATCTCTAAATATCATGTAAGAAGGATAGAAGCAAAAATTGTATTGCAGAAAACGGTATCATAAAAATTATCATACAAAAGAGAGAAGCAAACATATATATATATATAAGAAAAATCAAAGTAATTGATATAACTAAATTAGTTATATGTTAATATGTGTTATCACGCATAACAATTAAATACTATACCAATTTATAATATATAAGTATAGATAAATTTTACCTTACAAATAAATTTTGTAAAGATAACTTACACTTTAAACTCATTTTCTAATATAGGATAAAACAAAATTCTTTCTTCCAATTTTAAATATTTTCTTACATCCAGGTAATTGTTATGAAAATTAAAGAAATTAACAAAGTCATAGAAATTCTTATTACATATTTTTGTTAAAATAATAAAAATTAATAATATATATGTAGATAAATTAAATTTTATAAAGTAAAAAAATAATGAATAATACTTGTACTTTTAGTGTTATAACATAGAAGATAATAGATACCTAATATATATGTTAATATACATATCGCCTTAAACTACATAAAATAATTCCAATCAACAATCTATAAAAAATTGAAAAGTAGTTCTAAAGCTGAATTGTTTCCTTAACTCTCAAGTATATATGTTAATATAAATAACACCTTAAATTACTTAAAACAATTACAATCTACAATCTACAAAACAAAACTGAAAAGTAGTTCTAAAGACTAATCTTTGTTCCCTTTAACTCTCAGTGGTCCAATAATCTCACATCACTTAAGAATCGAGACTAATGACACTTTAAATAAACCTTCCTCTCTCTTAACTTACAAAAACGTCTTTTAAGAATAAAATCAACTTAGTTAGTAATTCATCTTAGTAATATTATCTCAAGTCGGTCCAAACAACTATCAAATGTACTTTACGAATTTCTGACCTCAAGAATTTTTTGCATAAAATGGTAAGGCAAGACGCACTTGAAGGCACAATTATAGTGTTGAAATTCAACAAACCCTCTCTAATTCTTGCGAATATACTTCAACTGAAATATATCCATCAAACAATGAAAGGACGGGGTTAAAACAAAAAGAGAAACTAGATGGTGCATTTGTTACGCAACGATCTAAATAACTAAATCGATAACGAACTGCAAAACTTAGCACAGTACTCTTTTGGTTAATGTTGCATTTTCAAAAAGGACCAAAAGAATTTTTTTTTTCCAAAATAAAGATTTTGCAGCCTAACCAGGGATGACCCAGATGAAAGCTCACCCAAAAATTTGTTTATCAATGCATCTAAGCCATTCCTCAACTCTTATGCCTCAGTGTTTGAGCCTGAAGATTTTGATTTTCTTCTAAGAGTCTGTCATATTCAAGTAGTAGATCTGCAGCTTGCTTTTGGAGGGAAGCAACATGTGCTTCAGCAGTCTCAACTTTCTTGTCCTTCTCTTCAGATTCCAATTTTATGTTTTTCAAACTTTCGGACACACGTGAAAGCTCTTCCTTCAGCTGTTTTATCTCCTTGGAAGCTTTCTCACCCTTTCCTTTAAGTTGGACAGTTTCCTTTCTAAGGTTTTCCAAATCTTCGTTTGAAGCTCTTGTACTACTCCTTAAATTGACAAGTTTTTGAAGATAATGGTGGATTCGATCAATAAGGAATCCAAGGAATAATGCAAAACCTGCAAGACCAGAATAATTCATTTAAGACAAGTTTAAGATGTATGGTAATGTTTGTGTCAAACTGTTTTTGTCCCATTTTCTATTTTTACAAATAACAACAAAAATGTCACTTTATTTCTGTTGAGATGTGTTTAATTATTAATGAAACCAAAAAACATTTCCTTAAACTAAGTTGGCCCTAAAAGAACTCAAGAAAATTGGTGTCCAGTGTCCTCGGAGCATTCAAAGTGAAGAAGGTCTAGAAGAAAAGACAAGATTGGATAGACATAGATCTTCTTATGCACTTAATTGCAGACTAAACTTGCTGAATAAAACACATACGACAGCACATCTCTACCAAAAAATAAGTAAATAAAACATCACTAGAGAATATGCGGATACTTCCAATACTTCAAATTCTACAAGTGTCACAACCTTAACCTTAGTTATGTCAAATTCTACAAGTATGACACATGACTGAAAAAAAATACCTAATCAAAAGTTCTGAAATTTCTACAAACAACTCTAACTAAAAACACAATACAAAGGCCAGTAGATGAAATGCCATATAATAGTATTTGTTATCATGCCCCCAGCAAACAAACACTAAGAAGCATTTATTGAAATTCATTACATCTTCCTAATTATGTTTTGAACTGCATAGATATTTCTTCAACCAGATGACTGTGAAACATGAAATGTGTTATATCATAAAATGATGTTTCATATTCAATCAAAGTCCATATCAGCTTCGTCAACTCTATACACTGCTTACTACGCTGTTCTTAATACTACCATCAGGGTAGTCAAAATCATGATCTTAAGTAAGGTAGCACGATTTTATGATTTTCGAAAGGCTGAGCAATAGCAATTCCAAGTTGCAGCTCATTTTTTTGTGGGAACTGTGGGATCAAAGGATCTATCAAGTAAGATCACCAAAAAGCGCAAAAATCTTAATGTGCTTCTTGAAACCTTTTTTTTATTATTTATAAAACATCTGATCCACATTTATTTGCTTCATTTGGCCTTTTATTTTCTGCCTCCTTTTCAATTAATCTTCTCTCTTCAAGATTCAGGTAAACTTGGTCTGTCTTCATTTCACTCTCTTCATTTTGACTTCTTTTTCTGGTTCTGAGGTCATCTGGGTTCCTCTTTGACCAATTGAGTCCTTCCTGAGTTATGTTCTGGACTTCTGAGTTCATCTTCTTTCGTTCTAAGTTTATCAGGGCAGATCAGACACAACATGTCTGACAACTAATGTCCAAAATGTAGCACACCAAGACACCAGTCACACACACATATTGCATACTTTTCACCTTTTCTCTAATAATAGATGTTACTTTTTAATATTTTATTTTAATTTTAAGTTGACTTTTCTATAAGTTTAAGACAAATATTTATTTTAATAATATCATTGCATTTGCTATAGTCACTCGTAGGGATATTACCTAACCAGATAGAGGATATTCTAGATCGATTCTCAAACAGATTTCTTTTCATATATATATAGGTATTTCAGTGGATAGATAAAGACAGGGTCCATCTAAATCTTGCTTTATTCACTATTTAAAAAAATTTCTTGATTCTAAATTTTTGAATGACTGCCTTTTGTACAGATGGAGATGAACAAACCAGTTTGGTAGTGAAGCACCAGACACGGGCATCAGAGCAGTTATCTTATTGGAAGTTGGCTTGTCTCAGTCAGAAGATAGTGGACCCTCGAAGTTTCTCCCTCATTACCATCAACACTAAGTTCTTGGTTTGAAGAAGCTGATAATTGTTTCAGAGTAGGTTTGGATGCCAGAGTAAAGTGTCGTCATCTTACCCTGGGGGATCTCCTACTCTAAATTGTGGAAGTGGGTGTTGGCTCAGGCGTATCTATAGAAACTGGATCAGAAACTTAAGAAAGATGAGGTTTACAGAAAGAAGAAAGACTGAACAATGCATATCTCCAAAATGTAAGATATTACAAAATGAATAACTATGGTTCTTTGAGGGACCAGTATCCTCCCAACATATATTTTCTCAAGCCCCCACTTCTCTTATTGTTAACTACATGTGCTGACATGGTAACTAACTCCAAAGTACTTGTAACTACATCAAATAGCTCTATTCCCATTTCATTATTTCTTCTCTCAAACTGATAGGAACTTGGTATTGAGGTGTGCCGTCAAAACAGGCCCAAACCCGTGGACCAACCTAGCCCACCATACGTTCGGGTCAGTCCAAAAATGAATTTTGATGGATCAAAAAAGTTGGACCTAACCTCTGAACTCTGAAATGGGTTCCATTGCTCTTTACAAATTGACAAGATTGATGGAGTAGTGTATGTCCCATATTGGTTTTGAGCATAGTTGGAGTAACTTCTCCATAGACACTTCTAGGAGAGAAAAGTAAGAAAAAAAAATGAAATAAACTTTTTCATAAGCTAAAATTAGTTCATGTACAAGTTAAAATAAGAATTTAGAAAAATAGTATGAGAAAGTTTCTGCAATTAGTTTATAACATCATTGCTTTTAAAAGTGAGCTTTCATATTCTAATGTTATATTAGAGCAATATTAATTTTAAGTTTGTGATATTAATATTCAGTAGTACAAAGTTACCATGGGAGAAAGCTCAATAACAAAGAAGTTAAGGAAAATATCTAAAACTCTGGAGTCATGCTTATACAAACATATATTATTTAGGAAACAAAAACAGTAATCTTGATTTAATAATGAAGAACACAGAGAACACTGTCCCAGGACTATCCTCTTCTAACCCTTCCCCCCCAACAACTCTCGATTTATATTCTCGTGATGCAATTCCATACTCCTGTAGCCAAAAGCATCCTTTTAGGAGTCAATTTTCTAATAGCAACTTAATAATAAACATTATTCCTTCTCAGAATCTTTTCAAATTGAAGATATTATGGATATATTTTCTAGAACAAGTTCAATAACAGAGTAACAACAAATAATTTTCAGAGGCCTCGATCAAACAGTTATACAGAGATATTACTAAATTCGACCATTTATTTATTTGTGAACATGACACATTGTTTAGAGAAAGATACCACCAAGCTAAAAAACCATGTGTGGGAAGAATGTTCTTCTACTATCTATAAACGTGTTATCATTGCATGAGAAGAACTACGAAAAGAAAACCACAGCCTGTAACACACCCTAACAAATTATTTCATCGTCTTTCATGAAAGGTTTTTGAATCACCAATCGTCCACATAACCATATGTGATTATGGTATCACCACGTCAACCTTACAACAACTGCAACACTACCATCAGCACAGTACAACCATGATTTAAAACCTTTCTTTCGGGAACTAGCAAGTGCATTAACAATAATCCTTTTAGTTTAGAACTGACAAAAATGGTAAGCAGAACAACGCATCAAACACTAACCAATTTAAGATTTCATACAACTAAGATCCTACTAAAGAAGGGTCAAGCAAAAAAATGCACATCAACACTTGGAGCCTTAAAACTACGAAAAAATCATGAAGTGTATAATAAGCACTAAACCAGTCAACAAGGATGCAAATAACCCAGATGAAAGGAACATGAACGCACCCATAAGGGAAGCCTCCAGCAAGTGAGTTCTCCACAGAACTTGATCCATGGGCGACATCGTGCCTAGTTTAGCACCTTTGTTCTGGATCTTGACAATACTCATGAGACTTGAAAGGAGAATCACAGACATGGTACCAGCAATAGTTTTGACGGTAGCTGGACCCTTCCCCATCTTCAACTGATCCAGGCTTTTGATCACAAGATCTCTCAAAGGTCCTATCTTCACCAACAAAAGAAATGCCAGAACCCCCTCAGCAAAAATCACCAAGAACAACAGCTGAATCATCCTTTGCTCCCTCAACTAAAACAAATGCCCCCCACTTCACTGTAATTGCAAAAATCCTTACTTTTTGCCAAATAGAGTGCTATCACTTATGGTTTGAAAATTAAAATCCACCCCACAAGCAAATTCATGCTCCAATATGAAAAGAACACAAGGCTACCCTTGAACTGAATTGAAGGAAAGGCATTCCTCAAGCCACACTCACCCAGACCCTTTTATCCCTTTGCTGAAACTGAGACAAGCACACAATGACCCACATGAATGTGCAAACGAAAAACTGATATGCAGCATCAAAGCTCGAGTCTTACATGCATTAATTTCGAGGGAAAAGGCTCAAAATTCCACCAGCGATGGTTGAAGTAGAAAGAGACAACATTTGGAAAGGAGACGTCTTTAAACCCTTTAGAGAGAGATTTGTTAGTGTAGAGGGTTTGATCTGAGAATGCGAAGGCTCCAAAAATGGGTTTGGTACATTAAGAAAGGTGTGTCAAAGAAAAAGAAAAAGAAAAGAAAAAAAGAATTGAGTCAAGCGTTTCAACAGCACCGCCGTGTGAGTGACTGTGATGTCTTATGTTCGTGACATGTCAAACTTTTTCTTTCAGTAAAATGAATGAAAACATTTACTTATTTTTTTCAAGATTCCCACATTTTGAAACTACCAGTCTACAACTACTTTGTTCGGTGCAGAGACATTAAGAAAGCCTCAGTTCAGATAATTTATTCTTTCTTTTAGTACATATTCATATAAATGCTCGCAGTTAAAACATAATTTCACAACTTTTTGAAATTGTATATAATTTTTTTATGCGATAGGTTTATAAATAAATATATATAATAAAAAATAAATTTATAATTATTTGATAAAAAATATTAATATAATAATATTAGGAGTTTAAAGTGATTGTATAAAAAATTAGGTTGTTAATATATTATACCCAATGAAGGTAACATGTGTTTCTTTATTGAGATTAAATATATTAATTGTGAACTTTATTCTCGTAAGAATGTGATTGAAAAAATTAATTTTTCTTAAACAATTAGGTTTAATCAGTTTTTACTCTTAATATTTATCCATTATTTAATGTAGTCTTTTAATTTTTTTTATTCTCAATGTAGTTTTTATTTTTGTTAAAATGACTTAATATGGTTCTGTTTGTTAGATTGACGTTGACATTGTTAAAAAGGTAATAATTTGCTAGATGTATATTTAAAACAATGTACAGTGTCATGTTTGTCTATTTTATGTAATTATGTTACATTATTCCCTTCTTCTACTTATATTCTTCTTCTCTTTTTCTTAGGACAAAACTAAACTATGTCTAGAAACATGAACTATAACCTGCATGATTCCATCTAAATACACATTCCTAGACTCAACCTTTTTAGGCCTCTCTGGTCTCCCTTTAACACACTTCTAACTTCCCAAACATTATGCTAGCTTCAATGTCACAATTGCACATTAATACTAAATAAACGAAACTTTGGAAGGGTATTTTTATCAATACAATACTAGAGTTCAATTTGACCCATTATATATCAACTACAATATAAGGATAAGCATAGGTATCTAGAAACAATATCATAATGAAAATTTCTCTCTTTCTTTATCTTTGGTTTGATAACATAAGATTGTTACTTAGAGTCCGAACTTGTAACGTATTTTATCAAAATATTCCTTCAGAAAAATGGGATTTCTCAATAGCCACTGAGGATTAACGACGTGTAGAAGAAGAATTCGCAGGAGCTTCGAGTCTTTAATGAGAGGTGGAGCTCATTCTTGTTGTGCTCTCTTTCTTGCACTTAACATGTATCTTCGTTGGAAAATGACAATGCATTTGTAACAAGTTGGAGGAGTTGCACGGTGGTTTAGTCGCTGAGAACTATGACTTTAGTGAGAGTCCGTCGCTTTTGCAGCTGGTGGCAGTGGTGGCGGCGACCACATCAGAGTGCCACAATATATGTTTACTATAGTAGGAAGCTTCTGATGCAAAGCGATTTGGACCTAGCATTTGTGAAACTTGATGTGCAACAAGGAAGCTTTCTAAGATATCCAAAACCAGAATTTTAACAAATGGGTTCACACTTGTTGTGTCAATGCCAAGTATTAGTGCTTAAAAAGAGGATGTGAGGTTTTACGTGTGGGACTTAACGACAAGGATGAAGATTGGAGATTTGGGGATGAAATAATAGCCGTTGCGGAACCTTCTAGAGTTTATGTTGGAGGAGAAAAAGTATGTGAAGGTGACTGTTGACGTGGGTAACGTGGTCCATTTGTTGGTGGGGTTTTTGGGTTCCATGAGGTGGAAATCCAAGAGGAGAGTGCTAAGGTGGTTTTTGTGGTTGTTTGGTTTGATTCTTACAAAGGGGTTTTGGTTGGGGTGAGGTGATTGCTCCTTTGTTTAAGGTTTTGGATTGTGGGAGTGATTTGGGAAAGGTTGCGGTTGCGAGGTGTTTGGTGAAGTTGACTGAAAATTCAGACAATGCATGGTGTGTTTTGGCTTATGGAGGTGTTAGTGTGTTGTTGAAGATTTGTGGTGGTGTTGATTGTGGAGGTAACTACAAAGGTTACACAATATCCACCTAAGCTTAAAATGTCACATATGTGTCATGTTTCGCTCTCTTGTTAAGTCATTGTAACGACATTAACAAAAAGGATCACAATGAGTTCTTTAAAAAAAATAAGGACTATATTGAGAACAAAAAAATTGAGGAAACACGTTAACTAATTGTGATAAATATTAGGACTAAAAAAAACCTATTAAACTAAACAACAAAAAGTTGGTTTCTTACGTGCTTATTGTTTTTCTTTGGTTAATGTTATCTCTATTAAAAAAAATAATGTAGATCGATGATGCAATTTCTTAAGACATCTCTTATGTCTGAACCATATTTAGGATTATAAGTTTAGTATTTGAATTTTATAAGATCTTCAATTGGAGCATGTTAACATGATGTAAACGTTAACCATGTTGTTTCTTTGCCAATTTTTTTCAAGACATGTATAATTATGTTTACATATTATTTAATCAAATGATGTTCTATGTTGAAAAATTTGTTTTGATGAACTAACTCTTTACATGTGATATTATTATAATCCACTGCTTTGATTTTATATTTTACACATCATGGTTTTGTAACACTTTGAATAACTTGGTATTATAAAATTGAAGATATTATCAATAATGGCTTACATCAAGTTTTTTAACCATGTACATTACTTGAATCATGGATGTATATATGAGATTGAGTAAAATTTCAGTTTCATGATTGTATGGATTTTTCTTTTTTTTTTTCGTAATCTATATTGACAACAATTTATATATTATTTCGTGTTTTAATCTATTAAAACTAGAAGATGAATGATTAGAGGTATAAAATAATGATTGTTACATCATAATAAATTAAAAGTACTAAAATATTTCTATGTTCTGATGCAATTAATCGATTACTAAAATGTTTAATCGATTATTATATAGGTGTTTTTTTTCTGGAGAAAATCAATTATAATCGTTCTTGAGTGAATTTTTTCATTCTTTTAGCACATGCTAGTTTGTATAATCTTTTACATATTCTTTCTGATAATGCCACAAGGGGAATAATGAATTGATATGTGTTGTTATTTCATTAGTCTCCTAATATCTTGGTACCTTTGTTTGTGTTTATCTTCCTTGTATTTTAAACAGGGGGCTTGGTCCAAGGGGGAGCACATAAAAAGGGGTGTTCATTGTTATGTCTTTGAGCTTTGAGTGAAGAGAATACTCTTTTGAAAGTTGCAAACTTGTTTCATCTCCAACATCAAGAGAAGATCATGCATGAAGTATGGTTCATCATAAAAAAAATTGGAAATTTGTTAGACTTGAAGATGCTCAAGCCCCAAAAAGATGATGTTTTGATGATGAAGAATGAAATGAAGATGTTGTAAAAGAGTCTAGAATGTTTAAGCTCTTTATGTAATTGTTTTCTGAATCTCTCACACAAAGGTATTCATAAGATCAACATACATCCAAGATAAAATGAGTTAAAATGGTATTTGAAAATAGAACAAAAGGTTTTCAAATCAAAATAATTGATTATATTTTAATTTAATTGATTAAATTGTTCTTGGTGAGGATTGGAACAAGATAATTGATTATCTCAGTAATAATTGATCAAAGCAAAGAACTATTTCAAGGCTTCCAGAGTTATCAGTGAAATAATCTATTTTATCATTTAATAATCGATTAAATACACTCTAGTATTAATTGTTGAACTAGTTTAACAGATTAACACTTCACTTAATCAATTAAAACATAAGTTGTTTTCAACATGTTGACATAAATTAATCAATTATATATTAAAATAATTTATTAAAGGCCTCAGGTTCAGTTTTAAAATAAGGCACTTGGCTCAATGTTTTGATACATATTTTAAGAGGATTGATATACAATTTGAAAGTAATATAATCTAAGTTTTCCAAAGGCTATATTGTTGAATCTTGTATAATCTTTTACTATGAATATACTTTAGTAAACTCTTTCTTGTTTTTGCAAGGTTGTTTCGGTATTACTTTGTAATTGTTGTTCTTGTTAGAAGTGTTTTAGTGTTGTTATTATTGGTGAACAAGAGGTGATAAGGCATATATCCTCTTAGGTGAGAAAAAGTTTATAAAGCCTAAGATCCTTTTGAAATGGGTCAAGAGTTGATAGACATATATCATCTTTATGATCAATAGAAGTTGATAACATTTGGTGTGTATATCCTCTTGAAGTATTTTAGGAGCTAATTCTTGTTTGTATTAACTTTGAAAGTTAGTTGAACCAACAATTCTCAAGTTGAATTGTTAAGACTGAATGTAGGATCTTGTCGATATGAACTAGTATAAAAAATCTTATGCAATCTTTCTTTTTCTTTCTCTTTATATTTGTGTTGCAACCAATTCTTGTATCAATCTTGCTTCCACTTATAATTGTATTTACTCTTAAAGAAGTTTTAAAAGAATTTCAAGAAAGGAGATTTTTGTGAAAAAGATTTGAAAACCAATTCACCCCCTTTTGGTTTAATATAACCATTCCCTTTTCCTAACAATGTTCTACCCTTAGAACACTCCAAGAGGATACTAACTCAATCAATTATTAATCACACAAGAGGTATCAACTAGAAACACTCTAACAACTCAGAAAAAGAAAGAATGTACCAACAATTTCACAACATAGTAATATAGTACAACCTTTTGAATTTATAATCTTGAAAGCACTCTTTGACAATTGAAAATAACTCAATTGATCTTAATGAATTCACTTTTCAAAGTAGTATTAGACGTGTAAAAGAATGAGACCAATGTTCTATTTATAAAGTTCAAAAACATTGATAAAAAATTTATTTAGATGTTGATTATCTTAAGTTGATAATCAATTATTCTTAGTGAAATTTGAAAATAAGTTAAAATACATTTTGTTTTAATTGATTATAACATGTGTCATTGATTATTTCAACTTTATATTTAGTTTAGAAAACAAATTTAATCACAAGAATTTAATAAGTTAATATATGAGAACATTTTCAAAACACATTATTTCACTTTCTATTTAAATTGGTTAACAAAATAGATAATTGTTTATCTTTTCCTGAAACATCTCAAGAATAATTTATTTGATTACTTAAAATCTTAATCAATTAACATAGTCATAAAACCCTTTTTAAATATTTTTAACTTTAAAAAATAAATTTTATTTTTATTAATTTTAATATAGGTTGTGTGCTTAATTGAGTATCTTGTAAATACCTTTTGTGAAATACTCTCAAACACGTGCAATGAAAGCTACAACACTCAATATCATTAACATCTTTGGTTGATAAAATAAACATCAACATCTTCGAACATCATCATCAAAATAACTTCTCTTGAAGCTTAACATTGTTTTTAAGTCCAACAAATATTGGTAATGACTTGTTATTTGTCATGCACTAAACACAATATATAAATGAATATTCATCTATAGTTGTGCATAATCTCTAATATTCATTATTTTCTTTGACATTTTGTTTGTGTTTGTCCAAGTCATCGTCATCATAAAAAATAGGAGATTTTTGAGACCATAAATGGTTTTATCCCAATGTATTTGTAGCCTCTTCCAAAAGAGTTTTGATGATGAAAATAAACACTCAAACAAACTAACTTATATATGCATGATATCTCATATGAACCTTCTAATGTGTGTTTATGCAAGCTTTAGCTTTTTAGATTGTTTATTCTTCTCACTAAGTGCAATTTGCTTGATCTCTTTATGAAGTGCATCAGAGTCAAATGAACCAAAGTGCTTTAGACAAAGAAAAACACATTAGACAAAGTGCATCAGTGTAAAATGAAGCAAATTACATAAGATGAAGCACATAAGGCACAATCTTTAGTTCGTTTATCCTTCTTAAAGCATCAGACGATTTAGCAGAAGCTATATTCATGTTAATCGTATATTGTTTAAAATCAAAGTGTGTAATCAAAGTCGTAATCACAAAAAGTTTTGATACATTCATTGGAATTTATCTTCAGAAATAATAATCACGCATATACATTGTAAGAAGCATAACTGGAAAGAGTTTTCATATAGAAAGAATATATATTTACAACATTCATATTAGAAACTATAGTACTTTTAATCTAACATTTAAATATTATCATTGTTATGTTTGTTATGTGTTTGATTTTTTTTCAAAGAGAAGACATAAGCTCATTCAGATCAAGACCTTCCATATCAAGGTTTCAATCAACGAATTTCAGGAAATACAATGCAAGATCAACGAAGTTGATAATGTTATCTGATGTTAACCTTTTGTTGAAGTAACAATCATCTTTGAAGACCTATAAAAAGTCATCAAGATCAAGACAAAAAACACAAGATACACAACAAGAAAATACAAGTGTTATACAACCTTCCAATGGTTATTAGATTTTAAGTATTCTTTGTGAGTGAGCAAAAACTTGTGTAATTCTTCACTATGAGAAATTACCCCATGAGTTTAAACTGCCCTTTCTTTGAGAGTTACTTATTTTGTTATTTTATGAGGTCTTAGTCTCATGGGGAGATCAAGACAACATAACCAGGAGTTATTTGTGTACCCATTGTAAGTAGGACTAGTTTGTGTACTCATTGTAATAATTAATATGATTCACGAAACCTCTTAAGAAGTTTCCTTAAAGGAAAACTAGACGTAGCTTGTGAGTTTCAGTGAACTAGTATAAAAGAAATTTGTGTTGTGTCATTTTTGTTTTGCTTGTTTGTTAGATGGTTGAGTCTATCTTTCTACAATAAAATTCTAAGGACTTCATTCAATTGTCCCCATCTAAAACCAATTATGCCAAGATCAACATCTTGTACATAGGGTAAAAAATAATTTTTAATTGAATCATTATTTTTTTCAAAATGCATCGTTAGATTAAAAGTTCATTTTACATTAATTGTATATACAAAATTTGACATAAAAATTATTGATTCAAATATTAGATTGACAAATTAGTTGTATTATTTAAATTTATTATGGTGTAAAATTTCATGTAGGTTACATAAACATAATTTAATATCTCTTTATTTATATATATATATATATATTTATATTGATTATAATACAAATTAAATTCCCTTATCCAAAATAAGAATTTGAAATTTAAGAAATTTGAAATGATTCATTTAAAAAAACATTTTAAAAAAAATAGGAAATTTAAAGTAACGCAAATCTATTTTTTAATATTTCATATTCTTTAAAATTTTGAAATTCCTCGCTCAAACGTAGTATTAGGCCTCATTAGTAAGATTAGATAGACAGGTGGGTTAAGGCCCAAAATGAGTTCAGGCCCACAAACACTTTTTTATACATGCATACCTTTAAGGGAGAAAGAGAAGGAAAAGTTAGGGTAAAAAAAAAATAAAGAGAGAGAAGAGAAAAGGTGTGAAGAGGAACTAAGATCTTTAAGCCCAAAGCTTAAATTTGTATCATCCTTGAGGTATGAGTGTTCCATTTTCTTTTTCCTAACCTTGTTACTTGTGTTTGTATATCTTTTATTTTCTCCCTTTTCTTTCGCCTAAATGAGTATTTTAGTGGATTTTTATATGACTAAGTGGTTGACAATTTGTTAAGAGTGATTAATGGTTGGGTTTTGTAATAGAAGTGTCGTGGAGTCTTTTGGTATGTTTAGAACTGGTTGGGAGGCCATGGATGACTACGGGGAAGCAAAATCGCAAATGATTGTGATTTTGTAGAAATGTATGTGTTATGCAAGTTAAAATTTGTCGAGTGAAAGTCTTTGAGTTATGAATTTCTTATCTAATGCAAGAGTGACTAGACAAAAATTAATTTTAGCTAAAAAAATATCAAGTAGATTTATCGCTTGAGATTCATTAGTAGAAAATCACTCTTGTTAAGCAAAAAGGTCCTATGAACCAAGTTCTAAAGCCCCCAAACATATACATGTTATGTGTATGTATGTATTTTCTTTCACATGGAAACAATATATACCAATAAAGATGTGAATTACATTCATTGGTTTGAATTAGGATAACTTATTATTTAATTACCAAATTAATTTAGTAACTTTAATTTTTTTATTGTTTTAGTGAATTGATCATAATCAATAAATAACAAATAATTTTTTTCTTACATTTACAAAAATTAATTATTTTCTTTTATAGTCATTTATTTCTATATTCTTTTTTTTTCTATGTTTCACTTTATAACATTCACATAAAGTTATACATATTATGTAACATTGGTATCATTTGACCAATTTAATTTTCATCATACAAAATTTGAACAAAAGGTATCTAATTGAGGGAAGAAATGAAGACTCTAATTCTCCAAAGCAAAATTGTGAGAGTCGTCAAAAGAAATATGCTCTTAACATATTTAGTTGCTTTGGGTGTGGAAAATCAAGAACAACAAACAATGTTGTTAAGGATGATAATATCAAGGATGATAATGTCAAAAACCATATTGGAAGCTCTTCAAATCTTCTAAAAAACTCTTCAAATCCAACTCAACGTTTTTCAAACTCTTTGGATAACCTTTCAACAACTTCCAGGTTGAATAAAGAAGAACGTCTTAGTCGTCACTCAAGTTATACAAAAGAGCTTGAAGAGGAAGTACTAGCAAGTGGACGATAAAATGATTTTGTAATAATTTTTTAGCTTCAAGAATTTACAAAGTTGATTTACTTTGTCATGTTTAGAGTATGAAACATTTAGCAACCTCTTTATGATAAAATAAATATGATTTTCTCACATTATATTTGGGAATAACATTTTTATTTTAAAAAATATTTCAATATTTTTAAACATTTTTTATAGATCTCTTAATAATAGGAAGATATGAGATATTTAATCAAAACAATACACATTCGGAATTTTTTACTTCTATTTTACCAATGTTTCTTTGAATTGTTACTTGATTGTGAATACTAATGACTTTCAACATGATTGGATCAATTTTTTTCATATATTTTAAGAAAATAAATTAAAATAATTTTTGTATAAGTTAAACTAATATATATATATATATATATATATATCAAAAATTTTAATTTTGAGAAGCTAATATAAAAGATTGTTCTTATTAAATTACATATAAGTTAGTTTTAACTTATAATTTTTTCCCTAAAAATAGTTATAAATTAGTGTTTTTACCTTATATATGTTTTTGGTTTAGTAAGTATGTAGAAGACATCAAACTATAAGAACATTTACTTTATTAATAAAGGATGAAAATAAATGATTGATAGAAAACATTAAACTATAAGAACCTTTACTTTATTAATAAAGGACGAAAGAAAAGAAATGACTGAAATCAAGAGTAAACTTTTATTCAGTACAGTGAAGAAAAAAGAAATAAGGAGAGAGAAAGTTAATGTAACTTATTTGATAAAAAGGAAATAAATTTTTTTTTTCAGCAAAGAATCAATTAAATTAAATTAGAGGACACTTTAGGGGTGTCCCAACCCTTATACAAACCTTAAAAAACAAATAAGTCCGACTACATTTAAGAAACCTACTTAACCAAGCACACCTTGGCTCCAAAAAACAAAAAATAACCCCCATCAACCTGCAATATAAACTTACACAACATAATGGTTCCCTGTTACCCAAAACAGAATACACACTTCACCCATACCCAATCTCTTTTGATCCTGAAAGAAGACTACTCTAACAACCCAACTTAAATTCAGCTGGAAAAAATAATGTGACATTTCATCATCAGTGCAACATAGGTCCGTATTGCTAGATTGCACCTCCAGTCTCAATCCAACCACCGAAGCATGCAGTAAGGTAATCCATCATAACTACACCAGTTACAGATATTCTCATTATAACCTAAGCTTAAACACTTCCAGCTTAGTCTTCAGCATGATGCCAAAACCTCCCCCACAAAGTAGATACTCTTTCAAAACATTAATAACCTCAATCTTACAAAACATTAATAACGTTAATAATCAAAAACGTAAAAAACAGCTCCTCTTCCTTTAAAGTGCTTTGTCTCTTTGTACTCCCTTTTACTGAAGAAATTCTGCTCCCCACAACTGGACCTGCATCAAGAAAAGACAACCTTCCCACCGCACAATTCTAGAACAATAAACCAGATAAGGACTTCTACAAGCATATTATAGAACGTCCAACCAAAACATTCTAATATTGAAGATTGTCCGAATACCTGTGATTTGCAAGCAGGAATATGTAAGAGTTTGGGAGAAAAAAATTACAACACTTACCTTGTTACCATATTTACGCAGGTTAAAGGAGATAAGATCCAGTCTGAAAATGAGAAAGTGACTCTCTTATCTTTATGTTTCATCCAGACCCATGATTGTACTTGTGCCATAGTGAAAATTTCCTCTGCATCTACCTTTGCTTGATTAAAGGTGACCCTATTTCTATGCTTCCAAATAGTCCATACAATTGACACCCAAAGACTCATCCAAAGTCTATTACCTTCCTTATTAAAACAAATGCTAGAGAATTGTTCGAAGTGGTTATTCAACACATTGTGATTCACCGAACTAATTCCCAGCCATCTAGAGCACATATTCCACACTTTACTTGACTCCCTACATAAGAGGAGAATACGCGAAGAAGTCTCCTCTTCCCTTTCGCAAAACACGCATAAATTATCCCCTAGTGGCACACCCCTCTTATGCAAATTCTGTTTAGTCGCAATCCTATTCCAGAGAGCCCTCCACACAAAGAACAATGCTGAGGGCATTGCCTTCAGTTCCCAGAGAGAACCAAACACTGATACCCCTCCTTGCCTGTGATTAACTAGCTTATTATACGCAGATTTAACCGAGAAAGTATATGATGGAGGGTCATTCCATAACCTTACGTCCTCATTATCTGCTTGGAATGACGTCCGTGATATTACTGACATGAAATCATCTACCAAGGACTTCTCCCATTCAAACCATTCTCTTCTCCAACTGAACTTCCACTCCCACCCACCTGTATTCCAGCTGCCAAGGCTTTCGATAGTCTTATCTTTAAGCTCAGAGTTGTTGTACAACCTATCATACCTTGCTTTGAGTTGGCCAATAGCTAGCCATTCATCTTCCCAAAATTTGATCTTATCCCCTTTTCCAACTTTCCAAGTTGTATTCTGATTGAACCAATTGTCGCCTTGGTCCGAGAGGCCAACTTTAGATAAATCATTCCACCAACTAGATGTGAACTTATTTCGATTCGGTGTACATGAATTCAACAACCTCCTCAAATCATACTTAGATTGCAAGACCTCCTTCCAAAGTCCACACTCAGTGGAGTCTAACCTCCACATCCATTTTGCCAAGAGAGCCTTATTAAACAGATCAATACGTTTAATGCCAAGACCGCCCTCCTCTTTCGCTTTACAGATATTTTCCCAACTAGTCCAAGCAATTTTCCTCCCTCCCTTCCTTACACACTCCAGTTGGGGCTTTATAGAAGGATAGATAAAAGAGTGGGACAGCATTGATAACAGATTTTATAAGGCACACTCTTCCCGCAAAGGATAAATTCCTACCCTTCCAAACAGACAGCTTCTTTCTTATCTTTAATAACACTGGTTCCCAGAAAGAACACCTAGATGGATTGCCACCTATAGGTAAACCTAGGTAGATGAACGGGATATCCATTAAACCACAATGCAGAATTTCAGAATACATCTTCACCTCGTACCTATCTACTCCGATTGCCCCAATCTTACTCTTGTGAAAGTTAACTTTGAGGCCTGAGCTTAGTTCGAAACATCTTAGAATAGCCTTGATACACATGATATTCTGCAAGTTTGGTTCGCACACGAAAAGGGTATCATCCGCAAATTGTAGCAAATTTACCTCCACCTTCTTGCCCCCTACTTTAATACCCGAAAGCATATTCTTTCTTGTGGCTTGCTTTGCTAAACCAGCTAAACCTTGTGCCACGATCAGGAACAAGAACGGTGCCAGCGGATCCCCTTGTCTAAGGCCTCTAGTTGGTTTGAATTCCTTTGTTGGGCTACCATTTACCAAAATCGAGATTGTAGCTGATTCAAGGCAGGCTCTAATCCATTGAACCCATTTCCCACAAAATCCTAATCTTCCCATCATATAAAATAAAAATTCCCAACTTACCGAATCATATGCCTTCTCAAAGTCAAGTTTCACTATCACCCCGCTCTTTCTCCTTTTTTTCAGATCATCCACAACCTCATTCAATACGAGAACACTGTCTAACAAACCTCTATTAGACAGAAAAGCAGATTGAGACTCATCTATTACATTTGCAATGACCTTTTTAATCCTATTAGCTAGCACTTTCGTCAAAATCTTATACAAACAACCAACAAGAGAAATAGGTCTATACTCTTCCAAGGATTGGGGATTCTCCGATTTTGGGATCAACGTTATAAAGGACGCATTGCAACCCTTCGGGATCACCCCCTCTTTATGAAAGAATTTTACAGCTCCCAAGATGTCCTTTTCTAAAATATTCCAATTATTTTTAATGAAGCTGAAGGTTACCCCATCTGGGCCAGGACTTTTATGACTATCGCAATTCCAGATGGCTTCCTTTATTTCTTTTTCATCGAACGGATCGGTCAAAAACCTATTTTCAGAATCGGATATCTCCTTGAAAACCACATTGTCCAACCTAACCCCGATATCTTCGATTGCCGACATCTTGTTTTTGTAAAATTCCAAGACCAACTCCTTTACCTTGTTTGGTTCTTCCACCCAACTCCCAGATAGATTACAATTAATACCTTTTATTTCGTTCCTCATCCTTCTCCATTTGATAGAGGCATGAAAGAATTTAGAGTTCGAATCCCCTTGCTTAATCCATAACGCTCTTGACTTTTGTTGTAATAGGGATTCATTTCTCTCATTTATAACTTGTAACTGGCTCAGGAGTTCTCTTCTTACCATGATCTTGTTTTCATCCAAACCTTCCTCATCATCTCTCGAATCCAACTCTTGTATTTTCCTCAAGATCTCAAGTTTTGACTTTTCCGTATACCCGAAAACATCTATGTTCCAACCTTTTAGGTCACTCTTTAGCATTTTCAGTTTCTCTTTTAACACCAAAATTTTGTTACCTTGAACCAAGTAACTATCCCACTTGCTTTTAACAAAATTAACAAACTCTTTATCTTCCTGCCAGATGTCAAGAAACCTAAAAGGTTTTGGACCCCAATCTGCCACATTTGATTTTAACACTAACACACAGTGATCAGATATTTGTCTCTCTGTAATGTATTGCTTACTACCTGGCCAGAATTGTAACCATTCAAAGGACACCAAAAACCTATCAAGCCTACTTTTTGCTTTGCCGTTAGGTCTATACCAAGTGTATTTTCTTCCAATACAAGGTATATCCACCAATTCCATATTATCGATGAAGTTATTAAAACCTTGCATTTCTCTCTTATTACTGCTTACTTTATTAATCCCCTTTCGTTCCCTCTCATTTCTTATGGAGTTGAAGTCCCCCAATATGCACCAAGAACTGCAAGGTTCCCTTTGCCTAAACTCCAATAATTCTGACCACATTTGTGTTTTCTCGTGAATTAAACAGGAAGAGTACACGTTAACAACGACAACAGGGATATTTTTCTCCTTAGATAACCCAAAGAACACAATGAACCTTCTATTTATGATGTTACTAGTGCACTGGAAGAAAACTTTATGCCAAATCATAAGAATACCCCCTGACCCGTTTGCTGGCTCACTATATAAAAAATCAATGTCATTATCGCCCCATAACTTGCAGCATAAATCTAAGCTAAAATTATTCATTCTTACTTCTTGCAAACATAACATTTTAATCCCCTCCTTTCTAATAATTTCCTTAACATACCTCCACTTTACAGGACTCCCAAACCCTCTCACATTTAAAGAGAGAATTCTCATCAACAACCTAAAGCGTCCCCCGCTTCCCTTTTAAGTTTCATAAACCTATCCCTTTTTTCTAGTTCCTCTAAGCTTACCATAACTTTTCCTTCTTCCCCGCAAGAAGCCCCTAACTGTTTACCCAACTCCCACACTCTAATTGTTTCAAGGCTCCCATGTTTCAACCAAAATAAACGATTACAATTATTAATGGCTGTATCAGAAACAGAATTACTAATTTGAGATAGGACTGACCTTATATTCTTGCGTTCATCCCGCTTGCTGCTCTTGCTTGATTCTCCCACCCAGAACACTCTCCTATCCATTGTTGTAGACGAATTCGGGGGAGTCGAATTGTGGACTTGCTTTTTTTGGTAGTCCACCTCATCCTCAATCAGTTGGGTCCCCTTTTTCTTTTGCTTACCGAGCGGAAGATACGTATCTTTGATTCTGTTTGATTTCGAATCCGATTGAGATTGGCTTTGCTTATGTTTGTTCTTTGCGACAACAGAGAAGTGTTGCTTAGTTGACTGGTTTGCCTCTTGTGACTCACCTAACGAATCCTCCACCCTCGATACGGACTTGGATGAACCGTTAACTTCCATTGACATCGAACATTGAGACCGTGAGTCTGTTGTTCCTGCCGCTACCAGTTTCGTCGTGCACGGAGGAATCCTCCTATTCTCCTTCGCAACCACAAACGAGTTAGAGGGGGGCACAGTGGTTACTCTGTTTCGTGCTTTCGCATGGTGTGAGGTGATCTTGACTTCCCCACTAAGGCCTCCCTGTTCTGATTCGTCAAGAGAAATGAAATTTTCGGATATGGGCAGCCTCCCAGGTGATCCGTTCCAAAGCTTCTCCTCTCCATAAATAATTTTATAAAATGAAGTGACTTATTCACTTATTTTATTTGTTTTTTTTATTTATCTCTTTAATTTATATTAAATCAATTAAATTATATAATTTTCAAGTTTATTATATTTTATCTATTGTCTATTTGTTTTCAACTTGCTTTTCTGTGTTTTTAATTTCTCTTTTAAAGCTAACAAGACCTTAAAAATGAAATTGATCTAATATGAAGAAGAAAATATTAAAAGATCATTGAGTAAAGAAGGGTCAAATTGGAAGATGGTGTTATTTGGTTACACTTACCTTCTCTTTGTGTAAATTGTCACATATATTTGCAAAAATTTACAACTAAATCCACCTGTCAATCTGTGAATTACAATATCATCCTTGCATAGAACACTACATGTAAACTTATTTCTTGATAGTGGTACCAACCATCATAACCTTTGCTTGAAGTTGGAGCTGCTAAATTTTAAATTAAAATGAATAAATAATTTAAAATACTGATTTTTATATGATATTATTTGAAGGATAAAAATATGAAATAATGATATACTTTAAATTATTAGTTATAATAGAATAATTTAAGATTTAAAGATAATAATATTTTTGTACTGGTAGGCTAAAACCGAGAGGTTCAAGCCGAGAACTGCATAGTAAACAACTAAGAAATGTTAGGTTAAAACCGAGAGGTTTAGACCGAAAGCGGAAAAGACACATAAAATAATAAAACAAAATATAAATATTATTATAAAAATAAGAGCCCAATTAGATAAAAACTTATAAGAGGGGTGCATAAATAATAAAAAAGGTGTAGAAAGAAAGCCCAAAAGTAAAGGGGAAAGCCCATTAAAGAAACCCTATAAATAGGAGTTCAGAGTAAGAAAAATGTAAGAGTGATTTTATCTGATGAACGTTTAACTACTTCTGACTTTGGCATCGGAGCGACTTGCAGGTACCCCCCACCTGTCGTGAGGAGAAGCCGAGAGCACCTGCCGTGAGGAAAAGCCGAGAGCACCTGCCGTGAGGAGAAGCCAAGAGCACCTGCCGTAAGGAGAAGCCGAGAGCACCTGTCGTGAAGAGAAACCGAGTGTCCAGCCCAAGATTGAAGGATTTGCATGAAGAATTAATCTTGTTGACCTATTTCGAGTGTTCTTGGTCCCTGTTGTAAGAACATTTTGGCGCCCACCGTGGGGCCGGGAGGTAGTTGAAAAGGGTTAAAGACAAGATGGACCAAAGAGGAGAACAAGGTGGAGAACAGGAAGATAATGTTAATATGCCAATGGCAATGTTGGTACAACTACAGAAAGAATTTGAGATGTTAAAAAAGAATAATGAAGAAGAACTAAGCATGTTGAGAGCCGAAAACGCACATATGAGGAGAAAACTACAGGAAGAGACAGTTCTGAATTCGTCCTTTGAAACTGTCCAACCTAGGGCGCAGATGAATGAAAGACTTCATCACAACGAAAGTTCCCAGACCAAAAGAAGATTGCTTGAAACCTCTGGGGTTTTTTCAGGAGCATCCTCCAGAAAGCATCCGTTTTATGACGTTATAGTTGATACTCCATTACCTGACAATTGGAAAAATTTGACAATTGACAAATACGATGGAAGCACAGACCCTGATGAACACATTGCAATATATACTACTCAGATAAGCTTGTATACATGGAATGATGCTATTATGTGTAGAGTGTTCCCTACGACGCTGAAAGGAGCAGCATTGAGTTGGTTCACGCGCCTCCCACCTTTGAGCATTGATTGTTTCGATACACTGGTGGGAAAGTTTGGCGCTCAATTTGCAACTAGTCGCCCTCTTCATTTAACATCAATTGCTTTGGTGAACATAAGACAAGAGAAAGGGGAATCATTAAGAATGTTTATGGAACGCTTCGGAAAGGTTGCCTTAGGTATTCAAAATCTTAGCCCAGAGGTTACCATGCATCATATGATAACAACATTGAGGCCGGGACCATTTGCTGATAGCCTCTGCAAAAAGCCTGCAACCAATTTGGATGAACTAAGGCAGCGAGCTTCAAAATTCATGCAGATGGAAGAGCTAAGAGAGTTTCGAAACCAAGTAAGGATCGATGGAGGTGAGAGGAGGGGGATGGAAAGAGAAAGCGGACCGATAGTCAAAAGAGCCTGAGAAGAGTTCAGAAGCCGAAAATTCCAACAATACACACCTCTGAATACCAATAGAGCAAGAGTTTTGCAAGAAGCCATGGCAACAGAAATAATACCACCACCAAGAAAAGCAAGAACACCAGAAAGGGCAGATCATACCAGGCGGTGTGAGTATCATAAAAATCATGGCCATCATACAGAAGAGTGCATCGGGTTGAAAGATAAAATAGAAGAATTGATCCAAGCAGGACAGTTGAAACGCTTCATCCAAGGAGGAAATGCGAAAACAAGATTAAGTCCTGAAAAAGTGTTGAAAAGGAGAGAGATAGGACAAAGAAGAATGGAAGGATTTGAGAGAAGAGGAGATAGAAGAGTCGAAAAAAGAGAGGATAGGAGGGATGGGAGGCCAGAACAAAGAGGTGATAGGTTTTATCAAAACACCCAGTCCGTTAGACGAAGTAGAGAACGAAGTCTGGGAAGGCCGGTCAGAGGATTCATAAATACAATTTCAGGTGGTTTCTCTGGCAAAGAATCTTCATCAGGAAGAAAACAACACTGGAGAAGTATCAGAACCATTAATCACATTTTTAAAAAAAGAACTTTGCCACCAATGCTTTTCACAGATGAAGACTTTCAAGAAATCGATCCCGATCATGATGATCCTATGGTGATAACAGTAGAGATAGCCGAGTATGTTGTCATGAAAACCTTGGTTGATCAAGGGAGTTCAGTTGATATTCTGTTTTGGGATACTTTCAAAAGATTGCATTTGAGAGAAGAAGATATTGTACCTTTCTGGGAACAAATTATTGGCTTCTCGGGCGAAAGAGTTAGCACTAAAGGATATGTTGATTTAATGACAACATTCGGCAGAGGCAGTAAGACAAAAAAGATCAAAATCAGGTACCTGGTGGTGGACGCTTCCACATCATACAATATGTTGTTAGGGCGATCTTCTCTGAATAAGTTGGGAGCAATAGTTTCAACACCACATTTAGCAATGAAATTCCCAACGGAGAAGGGGGAGATAGCCACGATATATGTCAATCAAAAAGATGCTCGGGAATGTTATGCAACAGGTCTAAAGATGAATTTAAAAACAAATAGAGATACTGAAAGAATGGTGGCGATGGCAGACTTGGACCCAGGTTGAATGATGAGAGGTTGGAACCAAAAGAAGAGACAACAGCTATAGCATTGGGCCGGGACGAGAAGCAATGCACTTACATAAGTGGAAGTTTGCCCGAAGAATTGTTAAATAAACTTATCACATTGTTACGCAACAACAAAGACTTGTTTGCTTGGAAACCGTCTGATATACCTGGAATCAATCCAGAGGTGATTTGTCATAAATTGTCGGTATGTCGAGAAGCGAGATCGATATCTCAAAAACGAAGAAAGTTGGGTGAAGAAAGGCGAAAAGCAGCAATTGAAGAAACCGAGAAGTTAATGCAAGCTGGTTTCATTAAGGAAGCTCAGTACACAACATGGTTATCCAATGTGGTGCTAGTCAAAAAACCGAATGGAAAATGGAGAATGTGTACCGATTATACAGACTTGAATAAAGCTTGTCCGAAAGATACATATCCATTACCCAACATAGACCGATTGGTAGATGGAGCGTCTGGACAAGAAATGATGAGCTTTCTCGATGCCTATTCAGGGTATAACCAAATACAAATGTATGAGTTGGATGTTCCAAAAACAGCTTTTACCACAGATACTGCCAATTATTGTTATAAAGTCATGCCTTTCGGCTTGAAGAATGCTGGAGCAACATATCAAAGACTCATGGATAAAGTATTCAAAAATCAAATTGGGAAAAACATGGAAGTATATGTGGATGATATGGTTGTAAAATCAGAGGAAGTAGAAAAGCATTTGGGAGACCTTGAGGAGGTGTTCGCACAAATAAGAGAATACAATATTCGTCTTAATCCGGAAAAATGTGTTTTTGGTGTGAAAGGTGGAAAAATTTTGGGCTTCATGTTAACCAACAGAGGTATCGAAGCAAATCCTGATAAATGTGAGGCGATAATGAAAATGGGAAGTCCAAAGAATTTGAAGGAGGTACAAAGACTGATAGGGAAGTTGAACTCATTGTCAAGATATTTACCAATACTGGCCGAGAGAACCAAGCCGATAGTTAACTTGTTAAAAAAATCTGAAACCTTTGAGTGGAATAACCGATGTGAGCAATCCTTTACTCAAATCAAAAGCATGATAGCCGAACCACCAATCTTAGTTAAACCTGTGTCAACCCAACCTATCATAGTTTACCTGGCAACTTCAAATGAGGCCATAGGAGCAGCTTTAATACAAGAAAATCCATAGCAGAAACCGATATATTTTGTAAATAAATCCCTTCAAAACGCCGAAACCAGATATCCCAAGGTTGAAAAAGTCGCCCTAACATTAGTATATGCTGCAAGACGTCTTCGGCCATATTTTCAGAATCATTAGATAATTGTGAGAACAGATTATCCAATATCTAAAATTTTGAGAAAACCAGAACTTGCAGGTCGAATGGTGACGTGGTCGATGGAGCTTTCAGAATACGGAATCAAGTATGAACCAAGAGGACCGATCAAGGCCCAATCACTTGTAGATTTCATTATCCAGATGCCGACAGCAACGCAACCGGAGGAGTGGACGTTGTATGTAGACGGCGCGTCAAGCAAAAGAGGAAGCGGAGCAGGGATAGTACTTGAAGGACCAGATAACTTCCAAGTAGAAATGGCGCTCAGGTTTGAGTTCAGAACATCCAATAACCAAGCCGAATATGAAGCTCTTGTTGCAGGGTTACTATTAGCCCGAGACATGGGAGTCGAAAATGTCATTTGCAAGAGTGACTCTCAACTTTCGGTGGGACAGCTGCAAGAAGAGTATCAGATTTGGGAATCAAGTCAACAAACACTTCAGTTGAACATCCGCAAACAAATGGACAAGCTGAAGCTGCAAACAAAGTTATTCTCGGATAGTTAAAGAAGAGGTTAGGAAGCGCTAAAGGTTTATGGGCAGAAAAGTTACCAGAGATATTATGGGCATACAGGTGCACACCACAAACATCAACTAGAGAAACACCATTCAATCTCACATATGGAACAGATGCAATGTTACCAGTGGAAGTTACTGAACCAACATTACGAAGGCAAATGGAAGATTGGAATATCAACAATGAATGTTTAAGAACTGACCTTGATCTTATTGAAGAACTTAGAGAACGAGCAAAGATAAAGGAAGCAGCAGTAAAAAGAAGAGCAATGAAGAGGTTTAATGCAAAAGTAAAGTTAAGAGATTTCAAGGAAGGGGATTTGGTTTGGAGAATGCGAACTGATGCTCGAAAAGATCCACGACATGGAAAGTTAGCATCCAATTGGGAAGGACCTTTCAGAATAATGGAAAATTTACGCAATGGAGCTTATAGATTAGAAACTCTGGAAGAAAAAGCAATACCAAATACATGGAATGCAAGTCATTTAAAGTTCTATTTTAGTTGAAATACCTGATGTAAACGAAAAACTTGTGTACATACTTATCATCTAAATCAAGAAGAATCGCCAACCGACACCATCTTATTGGATTTTCATTCTTCTCTTTTCGGTCTTGGATGTTTTTCACTTCAGGTGAAATCCCTCCCGAAACATTTACGTAATTCTTCGCAGTCTTGGATGCTTTCACTTCAAGTGAAATCCCTCCCGGCGAAATTTACATAATTCTTTCGGTCTTGAAAGCTTTCACTCCAAGACAAAGTCACATAATGCTTTCAGTCTTTTGATTCAGTTGAAATCCCTTCCGGATAAACGTTCTTATTTCAATTTTACCAGCTTTTCAATTCGATCCATACCTCACAATGTCTCATAACTCGCTCAAAAACCGAAAGGAACGGAACGTCCAATTATTACAATCCTATTTACGTTTCAACCTTAGCAATTTATTATAAGCTCTATCTATAATCAATTCAAAAAATAAATAAAAAGTTAAAGTCCAAAGCCGGTTATTATATTTGCTTATCTAAAATTTTATCTTTCATCCATAATTGTTACTATTAAAATTATCAACTAATGAGACTACGGATAAAGTATATTAAAATATTGTATATACTTTGACATTATACATCCACGTTACAACCAAAAGAATTCCCTAGTGCTAATGATTGCACTTAGGTTGGAAAATCTTCCATTTCGGCACTGTAAAATAAAAACCGAAAGGTAATCATGGTTTTTGAATAATAAAAGCCAAAAGAAAATCACTACTTCAAGGTAATAAAAACCGAAAAATAATCTTATTATTTCAAGGTTATAGACACCGAGAACAATAGTTAAGAATTTGAGATATACCATTTAGAGCATTTTAATAAAATAACCGAAAGCATAGTCCCAACAGGGTAGGACCGAAAGAATTATGAAACAGATCCTTTTACAACCGAGAGGATGAAAATCGAGGGGTTTTGATAACATTCAAATGATACGCCGAAAGTAAGAGGCATGACGTAATATCTACTAAACAAACAAACAAAATAACTCCAATTAAAAAGAAGCTAATAAACTTTCTATGTGCTACAGTTCCAAAAAAGATTACATTAAGAATGCAAACATCCATACATGGATCAACATTCCAAAACCAAATCATTCTCGTCAAGTAAACCGAGAAGCTATAAACAAAAAGATAAGCACCTATATCTCCCTAATTTTCGATATTGACATCTTCAGCATCATTATCCGGAATTTCATTAACATGAACTAACTCGCCATTATAAAAATCCTTCTTAACATCAAAATTCCCTTCATCAATGGGAATCTTATAAAAATGTTTTGCTTGTTGAAGAGCCTTCTCAAAACCAAGATTGTGTTGTTCAAAGATAAAGCTTTCGGCCTCAAAAACATTAGTCTTCAGCTGATTTATTTCTTCATCCATAAGTTTGATTGTGTTCTTGTCAGCTTCATTTGCAGAGGATAACGTTGATACCTTCTCGTTCAAAAGTTGGTTTTCTGTGAGTAGTTGAGCATTCTCTTTACCAAACCTTGAGTTTTCACTCTTCAGTTCAGCATTTTCCTTCCCAAGACCTTCCTTTACAGCATCGTCTTCATTTTTCTGTTTCTTCATCTCTTCTAATTGCCAAGCAAAGAGCTCATTTTTTCCTTATACTCGGCAAGATCCGTCTTCAATTTCTCAAACTCAGACAAAGACACACAGTTTCCATTTTTCTCTTTCATCATTTTTCCAATCAGCAGACCTCTACTTGACAATTCAATAATAGAATCCGCCAACGAAGCAGCGCCCATATTTTTTAACATGTTGTAAGATGGTTCATGAAAAGAAGTTTGAACAAACTTCGCATATTTTGTTGAAGCACTAAAAATGGTTTCAGAGAGAGGTTCAGATGAAATGTTTTCAACATGACGATGACGCCGAGACGACGAATGTGATCTCTTGCTGTTTCTGTCTCGTTTCTTTGACTTCTTCGAAGGACCACCAACATCGACATTACGTATAGCTTCACCCACTTCAACATGTGCAACCGGTTCCACGACTTCTACTTCCACCATAGGATTCACCACATTTTCACGTCGAGGAGTTACATCACCTACTTTGTTCAGCAGTTTTGAAAAGTAAGATCGGGCTTTCGGATTTGTGCTTCCCATCAGAGCTGAAAATCCATAAAAAACTTAGCAAAGTTAAAAAAAACTCATCCTATAAAGCAGGAAAATGTGGAACAACCATGTACCAATAAAATCTTCTCGAGGATTTGGTGAAGTGTACAATTGTAGCAAGGCGTGAGTGGGAACCTGGTACGAGAGCCGACTAAAAACTTCGATAACATGACGATCGGCCGCACCCATTGAGTGAAACGATATTGAATTAAACTTCACGGGATCCCTTGTCCAATACAGAGGAAACCTTGGAGAATCTCCATCAAAAAAATACTCTCTTCCTACAGGTTCTATTAGAATTTTGAAAAAACCTCCCTTAAAATCTTTGTATGATGATGTAAAAGGTTTAAGGAAACAAACATTGGATTTGCTGATAAGGAATAACCACCCTGGCCGTTTCCCAGGCCGAGAGCTGTAATAGTACAAGAAGGAAGCAGGACTGGGAGAAAGCGATAATAATTTACACAAAATACTAGATGCTTGCATTGCAGCCCAACCATTGGGATGAAGTTGAGTAGGCGCAACATTAAGAAAGTTAAGAACGCCTATTTGAAAGTTGTTCAAAGGCAATCGAATATGAAGATCTCTAAAAAAGCAAGCATAAAAATAAATAAAAATTCATAACTATCACCCTCTCGGCCATGACAAACATTATCGACATCTCCAACACGCCGAAAAGAAATAATATCATTTTCAATGTCAGAATAATAAATTTGAGAATGGGAAAGAAAACTACGAAGTTCGATAGCAGAACGATACTTCGAAAAAAACTCTCGGACTTTAGGATTAACCCATTGATAACTTGGACGAAGATTTTTCCGAGGCAATACAATTCCGAATTCTTGAGGAGCATCAACAATCGGTGCTCCATTTGAATCGTTCATACAAGAAGGAGTAGCAGATGAAGACTTCGAGTCTAGATGATCTTCTTCTCGCACCACTCGCCCAGTTGATTCACCACCCGCGCTCGAAAAATCATCAGAAGCAGAAAAACTCGAAAGAGACATATTACCTTTGCAAGAATTGATTGAAGATTGAAAATGAGCTCCCTTTTTCAATAAGCAACGAAACACACATTCATAAAGGTTTGAATGAAGAACCTATTTATAACCCAAAAATACACCCTAGAATTCGAAACGTTGCAAGCAATATGAAACCGTTCAAAAATATATAATCTAACGGCTAAAACAACAAATTCACGTCAAATTAATTAAACTCAACAAACTAAAGCACGAAAACCAAGGCATTTAATATCAAATCAAATGTTAAAATTATTATATTTTATTAAGACACAAATATTTTTTGCCTAAGCTTAAAGTATTTCTGTCTTGGGGGGCTAGTGTACTGGTAGGCTAAAACCGAGAGGTTCAAGCCGAGAACTACATAGTAAACAACTAAGAAATGTTAGGTTAAAACCGAGAGGTTTAGACCGAAAGCGGAAAAGACATATAAAAGAATAAAACAAAATATAAATATTATTATAAAAATAAGAGCCCAATTAGATAAAAACTTATAAGAGGGGTGCATAAATAATAAAAAAGGTGTAGAAAGAAAGCCCAAAAGTAAAGGGGAAAGCCCATTAAAGAAACCCTATAAATAGGAGTTCAGAGTAAGAAAAAGGTAAGAGTGATTTTATCTGATGAACGTTTAACTACTTCTGACTTTGGCATCGGAGCGACTTGCAGGTACCCCCCACCTGTCGTGAGGAGAAGCCGAGAGCACCTGCCGTGAGGAGAAGCCGAGAGCACCTGCCGTGAGGAGAAGTCGAGAGCACCTGCCGTGAGGAGAAGCCGAGAGCACCTGTCGTAAAGAGAAACCGAGTGTCCAGCCCAAGATAGTGTTCAGCCCAAGATTGAAGGATTTGCATGAAGAATTAATCTTGTTGACCTATTTCGAGTGTTCTTGGTCCCTGTTGTAAGAACAATTTTTAATTTATCCATCAAAGACACTGATTAATCAATTAAAGACAGAAAATATTTTACTGTTTTTAATATATATGTATATATATATATATACACTAAAATAAAAACAAAATTACAAAAAAATTGATGAAACCAGCTAAAATTTTCAGCCCATGCAAATCAATAATGAATCAAGTAAAAACTAATCATACTAACCTACTTTGCCACTTGAATCAATTTATAATAGGTCACTCCTGAATCAATTATGTAATGAATTATTAGCATTTTATTATTGTGTGATTGGTATGTATATTAAGGGAAATGCTTGAATTTAGTTAGTTTATTGATGAAGTCTATAACATGTTACTCTTGCTGTTAATGATTTGGTTCATTTCAATCATTGATTAAAGTGATATGTTACATTTTGGATATTTGTATCAGTAGTAATTAGTTTTATGATTGGAAAATATTGTAAATTGTGGAAAAAATTTTTATTGATATCTAAGTTGTAAATTATGATTGTTTGGAACGAGATGGTAAATGTCATTTGAATTTTATAAAATTAAATTAAATTAATTTTTTAATATAATATTAGAATTATTAAAAATGTATTATAATAAAAGTTTGTTAGATTTATTCAACCATTGTTATCGGATCATCTATAAACATAATCTTATGCACGAGTTGATAAATCTTTTAAAGATAAAAATATTTTATAGTATATAAATGAGTAAAAATTTCATAAATTAAAAAGTATAGTATGTATAATTTATATATATATATAATATATATTAATTAAATTATAAATTTTTTTAGTAATTGATTTTACCATGTATTTATAACTAAAAAAAATCCACCAAGCAATTATATTTATAACCCAATGAATTTCAACAAATAAAATACTAGAATCACTTTGGTAATCAGGACATAAGTATGAAAAAACACTTGACGAAGCCTATATAATATAAAAAATTGATAAAAGAATTATGCATTTGGGTTAAGTAGATTACTAAATTTTTATATTTATATTCCAAAGTGAGTTATATTTATATTTATAATTTTTAACAGTGATTTATTGAAATTTAAATCGATTACTTCTTACATAGCATTTAAACATCTCATTATTAAGTTCACTCATTATGTATATAAAGGAACTAATTTTTTATATGTGAACATAAGTTACGTCCAATCTCACAAGTTTAATTAGAATTTTTGAGGAGTTTTAATATAATAAATTATTGTATTAAATGTTAATGTAGATAATAAATTTTTATTACACAACAATATTAATAAAACAAGTAGATGTGCACTACACGTAATTAATTATATAATAAATTAAATTTCAGTTTTAAAATATTTTTTAATATTATATTAAATTTCATAAAATAATTATTTTATATTTAATTATATTTTAATTTTAGTTCACGTCCATTTTTATTAAATCAACACAAAAAATATTTTAATAATTTATTATATTATCTAATGAATTTAAATTTTTTATCCTCTCATATTAACTAAATCAATTATCAACTTTTATTTTTTTTTCTCAATTTAAATAATGATTTTGGACCATCTTTCTCTTTTTTCTTTTTTTTTTCTTTTCGCCGGTCAGTGTGGTGCATAAAACCTTTCTCTCTAAGCTTCCTTCTTGGTCTTTTCATTCTGTGGAGAGACTTGTTGGGCTCTCTCAGCTTTCACCTTTCCAGGCTCTGATCCAAAGAAAAATCTCAACTTTCTTCAGCAATTCATCTCTACCACTTCTGGGTACTGCTTCTTTTTCCCAAGTTCAGTAAAGCAGAAGATGGCTGTGAGTTCTTCCACTTTGACTCCTCTTTCACTTTTTCTTGTCTTGTGTGTGTTCCTTACCCCTGACAAAAATTGAGGAAAAGGGTAGGGAATCAGAGTTTCAATCTCTTGCATTATGTTGTAATCTTTTGTTCAAGTGCAGTTCCTTCTTATTTTTATCTTTACTGTGCATACCTTCATGTTCTGAAACTCTGATAGAGTTGGCAAAAATTTGGTAGTTATTTTTCTGGTTTGCCATCCCTTTATATCCTGCTGATTGGAATCATGAGGCAGTTCATGTTAACAAATGATTTTAGTTTATGATGGAAACTAGTTTCATGAATCAGGTTTACTAAAATTTTAGCTTAGCCTTATGAAATGGATTCTTTTGTTTTTATGGATTTCTTACTTCTAAATCTATTAGGTATGGATAAAGTATTCAGTAGTTGTACTTGTAAGTTGTATGTGCATTAATATTAGTGTTATTGGAAAAACAAAAATTGTTACTCTTAGGTTCAATTTTTGGTTGAATTAACATAGACAAAGCAACTAGGTCTGCTATTTGTAGATCGAAATAAACAACCGAAAACGATTAAAACCAAATTTTCTTTCTATTTTTTGGATCTACTTTTTTCTAAACCGAATTGTTTGATTTAAATTATTAATTGAAATCAAGGACCAAACCAAACCAAACAAGGATGCTTATTATATTTAAATACAATGATGTCTAGAGTTACTTAACAAACATACATGAGTATGTCTATTGATTGTTGTTTTATGGACAAATATGCATGAGTATGTCTCTTGATGATTGTATTTTACTTATATTTATAAAACAAGGCAACAAATTTGTATTGTAATTTTTAACTATTAAATTATGTAATTTATAAATATGAAAGAAAGTAGAAATTATGTATGGAACAACTATCATACAAAAATATACAAATGTTTAACAACTTTATAGTAACAAAACCAATTCCAATGGAATCACAAAACTTTGGTTTGGTTTACTTAGGACTTTATATTAAATTTAAACCAGATCAAATTGAACCACGTTAATTTTTATATTTGATTCACTTGACTATTTAATGAAATACCCAACCAAACCGAGTCACAAACACCCTAGCGCATGTCTAAGAGTTTACAGTAGCAAAAACTAAAAACTTCACAACATTATATAAAGATAAAGTTGTTAATGTAGGATAGTGCTATGTATTGAGTGCATGGAGCTATATCATGTTGGATTTTAAAACTTAATATATAAGGATATGGATACAAAATATAGATGAATTAAAATGTGTAAATCATATCACAATATATAAAAGCAAACTTTGATGGAAAGTGAAAAAAACAACCATTGAACATGTTTTCCCCCTTTAAGCTTAATAATCCTATTTTGTTATTTCTTACAAAAAATTAATGACTTTAGCAGGATTTATATATTTGCTAGAGATGTTTGAGCAACTTTGAAAAGCTGTGTCTACAATTTTGTTCAGGTAAGCAAAAAAGGACAACCAAAGTTCCAACTAGAAGAAATATGTTGGATAAAATTATTTTGGAGCTAGGATCTGATGATCCAGTAGCATAACAAAGAAAACATGAACTTTATATCATTAGCTATTTTTTTTTCTCACAGTTGGCTTATAAAATAACTCAGGCTATAGTTTACAAAATTTCTTGCTTTTTTTAAAGATGAAAAGCCATAAAAGGAAAGTTAAAGATCGACTTTCGGAGTGGTCCAACATGATGCATATAACATGGTAAGGACACTAAGGTGATCAGGGAAATTGAATCCTCTAATCATGAGTTTTTTTTATAGACTAATTTAATACTGAAACTGCATCAATAGCTCCTAGCTCCAAGGTAACTCCATCCAACATAACCATCTTTGTTTATTTCCCTTAATGGGTCAAAGCATTTCCCTGGACCCCACCATGGGTGGAACTTTGTTGCACCAAGTTACCCTTTTTGTTTAATATCCACATTTGCAGATCCAGATAAATGTACTGTCAGCTGTATCTCAAATGCATCTGGCCTTTGAAACAAAGAGGGACCTTTGCTTTTTCTTTCCTAAGAAATTACTAATATCATTTCAGTTTTTCCAAATAATGATGACTCTTGTGTAACATCAACTGACAACATAGTAAATTTTATGGGGAATTTACTGCTTCATATGACTTTGAGTTTTAGTTAGTTGGTGACTTTCAGTGGTACGAGTATATGCAACATATTTTGATACATAATGGATGGTCTGATGGAAGAGATGAGAGTGAAAATGAATAATGCTTTTTGTGATTTAAGTTGTACTGATTTTTGCAAATATGTATCCGTTGATATGAAATTGCTAGGTTTGCAAATTAAATCTAGGGTTTGTAAACTAAACCATGTTATGTTATTTTGAACATCCTCCAGCCTTTTGAAACTGGAATTGAGAAATCTAAATTGAACTTGATGAAAACGTAAATGAACTAACCTCAACTGTTCAACAAGCAAATTGTCGTGTCTCAGCCTTGTAGGTTGAAGTTAAGAGACCTACTAAATATTAGTCCTAAAAAATAATTTGAAGAATTTTAATAACAATAGCTCTAAAACTTGTTTCAACAAGCAAATTGTCATGAATCAGCCTTGTAGGATGAACGTGACTTCTTAAAATATTTTAGACCTACAAAATCATTCTTGATTTCATATAACAACAGCACTGAAACTTGTATGTTGACTCATATCATGCCTTCTGTAAGATACTAGGTGGTTATATAATGTAATTAAAGAATGTTAGAAACCATGAATCGGAATGAGAAAGAAAAGAAATATTTTATTGAATAGAAGAGAAATATCTCCTCTAAGGGTTTCCCCTTCACAAATGGTGCTAAGGTTCAATATACAACCACAACAAATCTAAATCCCTCCTTCTATTCTTATTCCCCTATTGATTCCTAATGAACAACCCCTCTAGCTAACTAACTCATCAATATTCTAACTTTCCTAACTAACTCCCCCTTTCTCATAGTCCTAACATAGAATGATAATATCTTTGCTTCTTTGGAACCTGGTTGTTGGAAATTTTCTTACAAGACTTAGAGATTTAGTTAATCTGTAGCCTTCCCCTCAAGATCAAAGGAAATTTCTGGAAATTATTCAGTTCTGCAAGAGTATTCAGAATATTGAATTTATAAGATGGCACAAGCGAATTGTAAATGAAGTCTTTAATGAGCCAGTTTCAACACTAAAGTTTTTTTCTCTATTTTTTGGTTCCCAAGGAGTGGAGAAGAACATGGACTTTATTGACTGTTAGTCGCTTGATTACAGTAAATTAAACTAACGGACATCTTAAAATGCCATGATACTGCAAATAACAAGTACGCCAGATTACTAAATAATAAATTGCATCAATCTTTTAACCATGTTGTCTGTCTTGGGTCAATATGGCGGCAATGACTTCAATTTTCTTTAGAAAAAAATTGAATATAATGGTGATTAATTGGTAAAGAAAATAAATGTAAGAATTGATGAAAAAAATGCTTACAGTAAATTGCATCTTTTTATTAATATGAGAATGATTATAAATGTGTAAATGGGTAAAAACTACCTAAATGCAATATAGAAAGTTTGAGAGATACCATACCGGAGGGAAGGAGAGATTAAAGACCAAGCAAGAAGAATAAAAATTAGAACAGGTGAGATGCAAGTTGGACTTCAAAATGCAGATATATTTGTTGATGAGGATACTAATTAGTTTTGGACAACTCTCCGGCTTTGGTTATGTAAGCATGGTTAAGGACCTTTCTGATTTGACGAGTCTTAGCTTACATGGTTCCTTTCCTGATCTTTTTTATTAGGGGCCTGCCGTTGGTTGGGGGGTTTGATCCCTGTTAATTTCGTTTTCCCATGCCTCCTTGCCTAGTCCCATAATACAGAAAATATACTACCTAGGTGATGCTTTATTGTTTTTTACCTAGGTTATGAATAATATTTTGCCACTTATAAGAGTGGGGATAAGTAAAACATCATATCCTAAAATTTGGGATTGTAGGCTTCTGCTTTTGATTATGTATTATTGTATATTTTGCATTGTTCAGTTGCATGACACTTTGTAAAAGGCTATTTTGGAGTATTTCTCTGCATAATCCTTCAACCATTTGAGAGTTCCGTGGGCATTTGTTTTGATGGACAATAATGGATGGGAAACAAGTTAGATGGAGAAATTTTGTTTCTGCCTGTAGTATTTTACTGTGCTTACAGAAATGCTAAAATTTTGTAGTTTATGTTTACTATTACATTTGCTTTGGGAAAATTTAAGGAATGTTTGGGAATCCGGTGGTGGGGCAGCAAAAGTATGTTGGTTGAAGGAAGTGAAGTGTATCTTTTGAGTAAAAAGTACTTTCAAAGTGTTTGGAACGGATTTCCGAACACGCACTTAGTCTTCTGTGCTTCACCAAGGTGCTTTCATTTGTTTCTTTCTTCATCTATATATGCATTCTGATGAGAAGCCTTTTAGACTCAAATTGAGTTTGTTGGTATCATCCTCTGCTAGCTGTTCTATCATTTTATATACTGCAAAATGCAGCCATTTTCATACCAGCACTTTGCTATGTAAATAATCATCTAACATGTTCAATCTCCTGAAATGCCAAAGGATGATCCTTATTACAAAGAAAAGCAAAGGGAATTTCTCCATTGATAACTCTTATTGTGATACTGGAATGACATCCATAGCGTTTAAACTTGTATCGGTTACTTAGCAGGACCTTTTCAATGTTTCTATTTGACAGCAAAATTCTCATGATCTAAAGTTTGGCAATGGGGAGAATGAAGAAAATGTCTCAGATACAGCTTATTCTGACAAAGACCAGAAAGGTCAACCTGGTTCAAAGATGATTAATCCAAATGAGCCCAAGGAAAATTCATATCCAGTTTCTTCTGCTGATGTACCCCATTCAAAACCAAGAGTTCACTCAGAGGATCCATTTGAAAAGGGATCAATGAGATCCACATATGAGTTACAAAAGAGCAGGAAGGATGGTGATGCTAAACATTTCACTGACACTCCAGCTGATGACAATGGCAGCAATAGGAGTGGCACTGATTCTGCCCATCGAGGCCAGGGAGTAGGTTCTACTGACAACAGTAGAAAACCTTCAAAACAAACTATTGGATCAGAACGCAATTTTGACCGTTCACCCCTTCATCGCCAGGCAAAAACCCCTGGCAGAGATAGTCCTTCTTGGGAAGTAAAGAATTCATATGACACCAGCCATGGTACTCCAGGAAGGTCCCGGTTAAGACCATCTAACCGAGGTGATGAAACTGTAAGTTTTCTATTCTCCTGTTTTATGACCATGTGTGGCAAGAAATGTAAAAGTCATGAATATTGCAAATCTCTAAGGTTTGATTTAGGAATTAATGAGACTTTCCTTCGCAAATAATTTCTAATCTGGCACTCTGATTTGGCAGCCTGATAAAGGTGCTGCTGTTCCAAAATTTGGTGAGTGGGATGAGAGCAACCCTGCATCAGCTGATAACTACACTCATATTTTCAACCAAGTGCGGGAGGAGAAGCAGGTGGGGGCTGGACATGTGCCAGGCACACCTAATGCTAGACAATATGGTGCGCGGAATCATCCTGATGATGAGAAAGCTCAGGTATGCCTGCAAAACCTGTTAATCTTTAGAAAGTACATCTGTAACTATGGAGTTTTCATCGTACTGATATTTCTTTGCTTCTCTTTTTTTTTTGTTCTTGCTTCTTCAGAGTTGCTGCTTTTGGTGGGGCAAAAAATGATTTGTGAAAGTATAAATTATTATCTGAAGAGAAAAGATAGAGTTGGGAATGGACATGAGTTGTGTCTAGCACATGTAAATATTCAAGGCTCTATCTTCCCAGGAAAACATTGTAGACGTGTGTTTGTCTTAAATCTGTGTTGTCTTCTTCTCCCTGTCTTTCTTTTGGTCAGTAAAGACACTGAGTGCAAGATTGTGACTTGTCCTTTTTAATCTTTTGTTATGTGACTACCACGCTTTATAATTCAATTTTCTGTACTTGGGTGGGCTATACAAGATCTAGTATACAATTCTTTTATAATGAATTAATGGGTTCTGATTTTAGTCCTATTTTGTTGATCACCTGCACCATAACTGAAACTGATCCTATTCAATAACAAACTTGCTGATATAAATTTATTGGTCTTTGTAAGTTATGCAGGTTCTTAAATGAATTCAAGGTATGTTTAGATTGTCAATTGTTGGCCTTTATGCTCACCTACTATCCCTCTTTACTCCTTTCTTAATACTAGACTATATGTCTTGGTTTGTCTGCAAGATTTCCTTCATTTCCGATGATAACGAGTAAAATTTTTCTTTTAATTATTTATTTGTTCTTATAGTCACAAACTTAAACTTTTAGTCTATATACGTTAAAGTTTTCTATTTTTTGGGAGAAAGTTCACCGTGACATTGATATTAAAATCATTAATTTTGTTAATGATTAATTTTTATGGATAAATCCGACTGAATGTTTTTAGTGAGACCTTTTCACTCAACTGTATCATCGACATATAACTTGAATCCAATAATTTGAGTTAAGTTCCATTCAAGTTAATAGTATGTTGATATAAAAAGTCCTATCAATTCTTATATATACTACTTTTAATCTTTGCGTAAATAATAAAAAGAAAAATATAAAATGCAGAACTACAAAAAAAATGTTGAAAGTTATGCGTAAGGACTTAAATAAAATGTTTTTACTTGTAGAGATTAACATTTTTGTATCTACCTAGACCCAAATTAATAACTGAACTAGTTTATTTTTTAAACTTCCTTTCAAGCGGCCATCAAGGCTTATTTTCAAGGTTCTCATTAACAAGATTCTCAACCTATACACTAGCCAATTTCTAACATTGATTAAAAATAAGCCCGTAATCAAGATGCCCCTTGGATGAATTACGAAGTTCTCATACCATGCTGAATTTTACCAGCCACATTGACTTAGCATTTGTATTCCTATAGTATCTGTTTTCACCAAAAGTACAAAACTGTAACCAAACACTATATTGATAAATCAATAACATCAACCAGGTTATACACGGTTTTATTTATTTTTTATCTCATCACAATCAAATCAAGCAATGTACCTTGTATGATGCGACTTTGAAGGAAGTTAAGATGTATTATCCAAATTCCAACTTCGTACCACTGCATCAACATTAATCGCCATTAGATTATGCATAACATCAACACAATACAACATTACAAAAAGGTTGATATCTCTCAAATACGGGGATATACATCATGCAATGAATAATTCTATTGGTTTCCTGATTAGTTTATATCCCAAGGCAAGATGATCCATTTGGAAAACATTTTCTTCCATTCAGATTAATAAACAATCTGCCACTCTAAATCTGCTTTTGTCATCATCACCATGTGTTCACAGGTAATTTGATTTACAGATAATACATTAAAAAAAAGAACTATAATATCTGAAACTTACCCAAAAGTGATTCAATACGTCATCAACCCTGTTCCTTGAGATCAAAGAATTAGCTTAGGTATTATACTCATATGTTTTACTATTTCCACTTTCATCTTCAATGATGATCTCAAACTCAGGCCACACGTGTTGCTTTCAACTGTACAGTAATTATCTCAAAATGTGAACTAACAAGAAGCCGAATAGTCGGTACAAAACTTTACATAGTAACCTTTACCTGCTTGTGTTTATGCTGTAAAAATATCAAGCTTGTTTATCCTTACAATTTCACAGCAGAGACTGACTTAAATACCTTGCCACCTCACCCCTTGTAATTAGGATTTAACACAATGTAAGTTGCTTCCGCGAATCAGTAACAAAAAGGAGGATAAAATGTAATAAGTATAGCTCATAATAGCTCATACAATACATATCTAAATAAATATATATAAAATTCATAAAACATACTAAATGAATAGTTGCAAATCTACAAATTAAAATAAAGAAAATAACGAACAC
This sequence comes from Phaseolus vulgaris, assembly GCF_000499845.2. NCBI lineage: Eukaryota > Viridiplantae > Streptophyta > Magnoliopsida > Fabales > Fabaceae > Phaseolus > Phaseolus vulgaris. Next base: position 21,197,566 of record NC_023752.2, read on the forward strand.
GTAATTACAATATATAATCTAAAGAACCTCTAGACAACTAGGAACACCTGCTTTTCTTCCAAAACACAAACTTCCCTAAACAAGTAAACATTCATAAAACAAAATGTCAATTTATATAAATTGTCTCTCATGACTCTAAACAAATACTACGACAATGAGTAAACCAAACTCCAGTTTCAGCAGGTCCGTTATCTCCCATTATAACCACCAAAGTCAAAGTTTGTTAACAAGTTCAATTTGGGGTAGAAGTCATTGCAAGACTCCAAACGAAAAATGTTCTAATGTAAAAAACTAGAAAATTTAGCACTTGAAATGTGAAATATATCCATGAAAATCTCCCAGGGTTTCAACTCAACGTTAATCAAATTGGAATAAAGCATTTGTTTACATGAAAGTATAAGCTAACATATTCGAGGGAACAAACAAGAAAAGTCAAATGAAGATGCTAAGAATCACAATTTAAAGGAATAAGAAAAGAGTCACATTTTGGTGAAACTTCACCACTGCACACCACTTATTGTGTAATCTTGGTCTCCGGCACAGAGCACGGCAGTTAGAGAAGGCACTTCCTTGAAGAACCAATTCTAATCAGAAATTCAGAAGCACTGCAGCTTCTCAATCTAATATCACTAGTAAATCTTCGCATGTTGATCCCTTAGAGAAGGCACGTAATGAAAGGGTTCACGAAATCATATGACATCTGGTGAAATACTCCTGTATAAGTTGATGCAAAAAACATAGCAGTTCAAAAAGGTAATACAATTTATCTCAATCCACAAGTATAACTATAAAATAAATTATATGCACATGAAATAATAGTATGAGACATTAGCTTCATACCTGAAGCAGGAATTTTAAAGAGTCTCCTCAAATGTCATACAGGTGACCTCCCTTAAGGAATATTCAGAGAATCAAGCCAAGCCTACTATTCAGATAAAAATAACACGTTATATAAGCATTCGAAAAATTGTTCATTAAATAAAGCAAGACGAGCAAAATGTAAGAAAATTCAATGAAATGGTAAAATAGCAAGACTACGTGAATTTTGGTTGGGAGATTCTGACAAAAATAGAGCATTGATTCTTGGGATTATTGACAAACCTAGATGACAGCTTCAAGTTCTTAGTCCTCACTATAGTCTTCATCATCAACTCAAATAGTCTTTGAGCTTGTCCAACAGTATCAATGTCAATGTGCTTAGGAATGAAATACAAATTAAAGCAAATTAAACTGCAACCAATGACTAAATTATATGACCACAAAAGTATGACAGCCTTGCAGGCAGCTCCATGTGATCAAACCCTTCCACTTGGAAATCATCAAAGACTGTAGGCAAGAGACCTAAAATCTACCTAGGGCCAGAATAATAGTTTGTAAGAATCGTAACAAAATAGTCTTCAAAGCAAAGGTTTCACTTTAAATAAGATATGGGGATGTGGATTTTTGTCTTCAAACCTTCAAAACAAGAAATATCTGTTTTTGTCCTCTTTCGTGACACCATAGTTCAAATCTTTAATGCTCATACTAAATCTTTAATCTTCCTGCTATTCACACTTCCGTATTAACTTACCTCGTTATACAAGTTGAACTTCAGGTAGAAGGCACTGAAATACTTCACACAAATTTAAAATGTAGCAGTAGATAGATATGCGAACTTCATTTGATCTCGTACTTTCAATTTAACATTGCAATGTTACATCTAATTTGGAATAGAACACTAGTTACATGAAAGTATTTGGGGGAACAGGTAAGAAAAGTCAAATGAATATGCTATAAATCACAATACAATTAACTAAGAAAAGAGTCATGTCTTGGTGCAACATCAACCACTGCACCTCACTTATTACTACTCTCAGTCCCAGGCACAGCAGTCAGAGAAAGCACTTCCTCAAAGAACAAATTCTAATAAGAAATTCAGAAGCATCACAGCTTCTCAATCAACCTAACCATGAAGGAATTCACCGCTGAAGCATCCAGAACAATCCACGATGATTCAAATAACTCATGGAAGAACTCAGATCCAATCTCCTCTGCAGCGGTCCTAAATGCAATACCAAATGCATTCCCACGAGCCCCAGCCAAACGTGGCCTCCCACAAACCCCTACAATCAGCACCTTCCCAGGCTCTTGAGATACACAAGCACAAAGCAAAGGCTTCATTGTCGCCCCCTTCTCCCTCAAAGCATCCATAAGAAAATAACAAAACTTAGTCAATGCCTGTGGGTACCCTAACAACTTAGCATCACTTGAATCCTCCAGCTTCAGCCACCGGAAACTCCTCCCACTCCTTATACACCCATTCTTAGTAATTGCAGCACTCCCTTGCCTTAAAATGGCCCTCTGAATCTTAATAGCATGTTGCATCCCAGTTCTCAAGTTGTCAATATTATTCAAAGAGAGAGCATCATATGCCACGCCAAACTGCTTAGAAGCACTAGAACCATCCGATTTCACAAAAGACTCAAGTAACGCCGTCACACCATACACCACATCCGCGGCAGAGACCTTAGAACTGTACTTGAGAGTCCTCTGGAAACTTCTGTAGTAGAAATCAGTGAGTCCATACTCAGGCAAAAACCGCTCAAATTCCTCCTTCATCTTGCGCTTCACCTCCACATTCATGTGCTGAAACTTCTGATGGCAATCGGTTAGAGCAAACCCCATCCTCCCAAACAGAAGGTTCAACTTCTTCACCCCATTCTCACTCCACGTCTTCAACTTAGTGGCAATGTAAGAAGAGCACATCATGGAGTCAAACAAGCTCCACTCCTGTAACAACATAAGCCTTGGCTGCTCCTCATAAGTGATCCGCGACGAATTCGGTGCTCGAATCTTCGTACCATCCTTTAGTGTAACCGAAGTAACCACATCCAAATTACCAGAACTGTTTATATGCTGCTCAAGCTCCATAACCCCATCTAGGTACCTCTCATCACTTAACCTTTCGTGCACGAACTGATCCGTGAGCGAAACGCAAGCCAACCAGAGCAACTCATTCGTATTCTTCCTGAGAGAGTCCGCGAGCTCGTACATCAAACACCCGGACGGCTTCCCATGGAAAGTCCCCAGTCGGTAATAGTCCTTCTTCAGCTTCCGGTATAGTTTAATCGGATCCTCCTCGCCATCGTCGTTCTTCTTTCTCCTCTTCCTAGATCCGTTGCCGTCATCATCGGATTCGGAATCGGATTCAGATTCAGGTTCGGATTCATCTCCATCAGCGGCGGCGGCGTTGGCGAGCGTGGTGAGGTCGAAGTCGTAGGCGAGATCAGACTGCTGCTCGTCGTATTTGGTGAAGAGGACAACAACGGCGTCGTTTTGGTCGCTAAGGTTACGGAGATGGATGGGGCGGTGGCTGTCAACGACGAAAACGCGAGCGTTGGGGCCGAGATTGAGCGCTTTGCGGAGGTCCCGGTGGTTGCCCCAATTGACCAAAACGACGGAGAGAGGGTGGTGGTTTGAGGCAGAGGAAGTGTATTTGTGGATCTCGTGGAAGGAGGAGACAGGGTAGCAGGCGTATTGGATGGAATCTGATTCGAGAATGTGGAAGATGATTTTGAGAGCACAGAGGGAATCGACGTCGGAGGTTGAGGGGAAAATGAGAACTGGCGAAGAAGAAGAAGATAAAGCAGATTGACGAAGCTTGGTGTAGAAGGAATCCACGCGTGTCTCTCTCATTGTAACACTGAAGAAGAAGAAGAAGAAGAAGAAGAAGAAGGGATTTGGGGTTTGTTGTGTGAGAAAGAATGGTTCATGAGGATAATTGGGAATTTTGAAGTGCAGGTGATGCCACAAATAACACTAATTTTGTTTCAACTGAATCCAATGAAAATCAAAATTTCAGAGCGCGGGTACAAACTTGGCGCCTTTGGTTTCATCATTGGAATTTAATTGCCACGTGTGTTCGAATGTTTCTCATTCCACTTTACTCAATGGGCCAATCCACACCATTGAGCCCAACTCTGATAGGTCCCACTCCCATAACTGGAAGCAAAAAAAAATCCACTGAAATGACAAAAATATCCCTGAAAATGACGAAAATAAATTTTAATAAAAGGGGCGCGGGTAAAAAAATAATTCTGCAACTTTTTTCTAGATTTGGATTTCCGAAATATATTTTTAAATTCTGAAAATTCTTTTTTAGAGTCTATTTTTAAATTTTGTGTTCAGAATTTTTTTTTTAATATTTTTTTGAAATGAAATTTTAATTTTTAAATTCTAGATTTTCAAACATCCAGAATAGATGGTAATTATGAAATTTTTGAAGTTGTTAAGGTACAAGTTCAATTTGATATCAAATTGGTATGCAGAAAGAATTTGCCTCTCTTAAGTTCCTCAATGTCATACAAATTATATATGTTTTCAACAAATTTCTCTAAATTATTTTTAACTAAAATTAATTGATACACAATTTAAAAACTCTTTTATATAATTTCTTTATACAAAAATTACTATTTTTATATTTTCTTTAAATGGTTAAACTTTGTCTAACAATATCCTTTGCTAATTGTCATTAGCGTGATTAAGTTCACTTTAAACAATTTCTCAAATATATTTATTCTTTCATCCTTCTCTTTTCTTCTTAATCATCCACACTTCATATATTTTATTTATGTGTAAGAAAAAAATACTTAACATGTTTTTTTATATATATACACATTCATATCTTTAGGATTCTACTTTTAATTTTTTAACAAACACTTAAATTTTATGTTTTTTTATCCTGAGTTAGAATGTGATTAAATACTTAAATTTAGAGGTTAAAACTTCACACAATAATATTCTTGAAGAAAAAACATTATACTTTATGTATGAGTGAGTCTACACCGGTGATTAACTACGTCAATAATTTGAATATCTTACTTGTCCAACTTTTAGCAAATTTCAATATAGTTGAAAATGAGTGTGCAAAGCTTCTACTTTGAAGTTTACTTGATTTGTATGGTTAACTCGTCATCAACATAATAAAAAATAATATTGATGGACACATATTTTTTATTATGTTGTCAGAGTTATTCTTGAAGGAGAATCCAAGCAAAAAGATAAGGTGAAAATGGGGAAAGTTCAAAGCAAGTAGATGCTTTGATGGTGATGAGAGGTGGATAAAAATCTATTGTCTATTAGGAAAATCGATGACCTCGGGTATAAGATTCATGCTAAAAGTTGGATCTCAAAGGTGGTGAGAGAGAATCTAGTAGTGGTGAAAGAAAATAATATCAAAGAAAATTTGTATGTACTTTGGGGAGATACGTTGCAAGAAATAGAAAATAGTTGCATTAACAAGTTAAGAAGTGGTGACACTGTGGCATCATAAACTTAGTCATATGTCAGAGCAAGGTCTAAAATTCTTGCGAAACATAATCTCTTACTCGAGCTCAAAAAGGTTATTTTATCCTTTTGTAAGTATTGTGTGATAAGCAAGTAGCATAGATTGACGTTTCCTAGAGTGACTACTATAAGTAAACACATATTGAACTTTATTTATTTTGATTTACGGGATAATAAAAATATTTTGCATTATTCATTGATGATTATTCTAGGAGATTACCAATGTACTCTATCAAGGGAAAGTCAAATGTGTTCTCAATGTTCAAGGAACCCAAATCACGAGTGTAACTTGAAATTAGGAAAAAATTAAGTGTTTGAGGATAAATAACGAATAATAATATGTAAGTAGTGAATTTTTAGCATTCTACAAGGAAAATGATATTTACACATACACCTCAATAGAACAGTGTGGCATGATAGATGAAAAAAACTTCCTTGGACACAACAAGAGTTATTTTAAGAACAATGAAATTTTGGGGCCAAAGTCGTTAAAATCGTTTATTATGTGATAAATTGATAATTGTTAATAATGATTGGTTTAAAAACACTAACAAAGATGTCAAAAGGCAAAATAAAACATCCAACAAATTTTATAATATAATATTTTTTCAGATTCAATGAGTCGTCTAATAGCTTGTTAAATGCTCTGATAATCTAATATACTGTACGGTTGTACAAATTTCTATTAAGAATATATGTACACTTTATTTGACTTTGTCATAAACTTATACAATTATCAAAACAAGGAATCATTCATCTCGAATCATACAATCATCTACTAATAATAAATTAATAAAGATCAACCCCTAGTGTTTACTATTAACATGGCTTTAGATAGTCAAATTTGAACTAGACAATCAAATTTGGATTAGTAGGTCAAACCTAGATGGTCAATCTTAGATTAAATATAAACACATCAATATATGTTCAAAAGAGAAGGACATTAAACGATCTATATAATAACTTTTAAATACTCAATCTAACGTGTCAACTACAAATTTAAACAAATTAATTAAGTTAAATCTCTTTAAAAACGTGAGTTTATCCTACATATATAATAAGAGATTATTTCTTACGAAAGAGACGAGCATAACAGATAAAAATCTTCAAGCATTTCATTCTAAAGTAAGATAAACTTCACTATGCCACCTCAGTTTTTAACTGTACCACCTCACCTTTCATGGGAAAAATAAAACTAGCTATTGAAATCTAATTAAATTCCAAAGGAAACTGTGAATATATGAATAAAACTAGCTATATATATTTATATTTATGCTATATATATATATTTATATTTATGCTATATATATTTATATTTATGCTATCTATTTTTTTTGTTTTCGAGTGAGTTACCCTAAGCCTCACCCTCTTTAATTGTTTTATTATTGGTTTTACTACAAATTTTTGTTGAATTTTTACTACAATATTTTACTGGTTTTATTGCACTAATCATGATTGGAATTTTCTTACACTAATTATTGCTATATTATTTTTATTGAATATTTGTCACGTGATCATGATGTACATATATAATTGGAAAACTTGTGGATGAAGGATTAAATCCATGTGGATTAAATGAGTAGACAAAATATCATCTTGTATGTTTGGAGTGAGGAATGAGATTACTATTAAGTGTAATTTTATTTCCACAATTTTCTCTTAATTCCTCTTCAAATGTTTTCTCCAATTTTTTTAAATAAATTTTTTATTTATTTACTGATTTGGATACCTCCGTAGATGGAGGTTGGACATTGGATATTATCTTATATATATATATATATATATATATATATTTATTGTAGGAATTAATGGAAGGAAATAAGAGAAGGCAAAAGGTTGTAGCAACTGATTGAATGTAATTAAAACTGATCTTATTGATTTTGATTTACTCAATCATATATATAATAAAATTACAATTACTGGAAGCTATAAGATAGGAATACTAACAGGCGGCCTCTAATAAAATAGTTTAAGGGTAATAAAATCTGAATTTATAATAATAAAATCTGAATTAATAACCAACATCCTCCCTGAATTCTGATTTGGAACAATCTTCCCAATTTGAGTCATGATATTGTTTTTCTCAATCGCCATCAATTCTTCATTCATAGCCTTTTGTCATTTGGGGTGTTGAATGGCATCGGCAAGTCTCACAGGTTCTGATTCTGCAAGAAAAGCAAAGTGAACCAAATCTCCATTGTCATCAACTTCATCATCAAGATTTACTTCGCAATCTTGAAGATGTACATGTTGTCGTTGTTGCCTTCTTGGTCGCTCCATCATAGTTGCAACTTCAGGTTGAATTACAACTTCAGGTTGAATTACAACTTCAGGTTGAACTGCAGGTGTTTCAAGAGTGACTCCATCTTCCACATCATCGTTCAAAACGTAAATATATCGTTTTTTTGAATCCATTTCAGTTGTTGCATTCCATTGCCATTCCTCATTTTCGGCAAATGTAACATCACGACTAATAATCACCTTCTTTGTCATTGGATTGTACAGTTTGTATCCTCCATTTTTATAACCAATGAAAATGGTTTTCACTGCCTTATCATCCAACTTCGATCTTGCTATCTTAGGGACATGGGCATAAGTAATGGACCCAAATACTTTCAAGTGTTGCACATTGGATTTGATTCCGCTCCATGCCTCAATCGAAGTTGTGTTACGAACACTCCGAATGGGTGATCTGTTTATCAAATATACCGCACATGTTACGGCCTCAACCCAAAAATAATTTGGCATACCTTTCGCTTTAAGCATGCTCCTCGCCATGTCCATGATTGTTCTATTCTTTCTCTCAGCAACTCCGTTGTGTTGAGGTGTGTAGGGGCAAATAATGTTATGTTGCAACCCAAGTTCTTCACAGTGCCTCTTGAATTCATTAGACTTGTACTCACCTCCTCCATCACTACGCACCATCTTAATTTGTCTGTCACTCTCTCTTTCAACAAATGCTTTAAATATTTTAAAGCAGTGGAATATCTCATCCTTGCTCTTCAATACATAAATCCAGGTTTTCCTTGAAAAATCATCAATAAAGGTTAAAAAATACTTATTACCTCCAACTATGATATGTTCATCGGGCCACAAACATCTGTATGAACAAGCTCCAAAGGAAATTTTGCACGCCAAGACTCCTTAACAAATGGTATCCTGTGATTCTTTCCAAAAATGCAAGTCTCACACAATTGATCAGGGTGATGAATATGGGGTAAACCATTCACTAAATTTCTTTTGGAAATATTTTCCAAAGTCTGGAAATTTAAGTGCCCAAAGCGTAAATGTCATAACCACGATTCATTATTCACTATTGCATTCAAGCACTTGAAATCACCCATATGAATATCTACTGGAAACATGCGGTTTTTTGACAAAAAGGATTTAAGAATCAAACTACCTTTTCTTTATCAAGAATTGATAATTTATTTTCAACTATGTGCATCACATAACCCTTATTGGCCAGCTGCCCCATACTCAACAAAATACTTTTCATATCAGGTACATAGAAAACATCATAGATGTACCTGTGATCACCATTCTTCAATGTGATAAGAATTCGCCCTTTTCCAGTCACCGGAACGAACCTGCCATCACCGAATTTCACTTTTGTGCGAAATGGGTCATCCAAATCTGCAAACAACTCCTTCTTACCACACATATGATTTGTGCAACCTGTATCCAAATACCAAGTCTGATTGTTTGGAGTTTCATTTGATGTGGCTGCCATTAGTACTGCATGATCCTCTTCATCTTGTTCGTGATTACTTTCTTCTTGAGCACAATTGACAGCATGATTATCACCTTTTGATCTGCACTCATTTGCATAATGGTCACGTTTATGGCAATTATAACACTCAACATTTGATTTATTATAAATGCCTCCTCGTCCTCCGCGACCACGTTCCCCGCGCCAAGCGCCTCCATGATTTTGGCCACCACGACCTTTGTTGAAATAGCTACCATGTTCATGATATGAGCTACCAATTGAGACTTGTGCTTGTAAAGTCTGTTCAATTGGTTTTTCAATCTTATTGTCATTCATCCGCTGCTCATGCGCTCGTAGAGAACCAGACAATAACCTTACTGTCATTTTTGAAATGTCATTGGCCTCTTCAATTGCGGCAACAACATGTTCAAATCTGGGAGTTAAAGATGTCAAAATCTTCTCCACCTTTGCCTGCTCCGAATGTGTTTCACCATTGGTCTTCATCTGATTTGTCAAGGCAATAACTTTATTTATATAGACATCAATAGTCTCTGTGGTTTCCATCTGCAGCAATTCATATTGACGTCTTAGGGTTTGAAGACGCACCCTCTTGATTTTGTCATCACCTTTATAATTGGTTGACAAAATGATCCAAGCCTCAATAGCGGTTGTTGCTCCTTCTATCTGCTCAAACGTCTCGTCATTCATCCCTTGATGGATGAGATACAAAGCCTTATTGTCCTTCTTCTTTTGATCACGATGCGTTACTCGTTACGCCTCAATTGCATTATCACCTAATGCAGACACTCCACTCTCAACGACATCCCATAACTCATGATAATCAAACAAAACTCTCATTTGCACACACCACTGATTGTAATTTTTTCCATTAAGGATAGAGACTGATAATTGGGTAGAGTTCATGATAACAAACTAGCTCTTGATACCAATTGTAGGAACTAATGGAAGGAAATAAGAGAAGGCAAAAGGTTGTAGCAACTGATTGAATGTAATTGCAAAACTGATCTTATTGATTTTGATTTACTCAATCATATATATAATAAAATTACAATTACTGGAAGCTATAAGATAGGAATACTAACAGCTGTAAATTGACCATTAATGCAATATAACGGTAAAATAGTTTAAGGGTAATAAAATCTGAATTTATAATAATAAAATCTAAATTAATAACCAACATATATATATACACTGTTTTGATAATTGCAATTTTTTCCAAATGTTCTTATAATATTCTTAATATATTCCTTTTAATTTTTCTTCAAATAATTGCTTGTTTGAAAATCTGATTTGTTGTATTAATGCATTTTTCTTCCAATTCTTCTAAAAAATAAAGATAAAGATCTATTTAGTGTTTTAATGCAGTTTTCTTTCAAGACTTCTAAAAAATAAAAATATGATTTACTCTTTTGACGCAGTGTTTCATCCAAATTATTTTAAAAATCAGAAAAATTTCTTTCATTCAATTATTATTTTGATGCAATTTTATTTAATATATTTATTATTTTGATGCAATTCCAAACTCTTTTACTTTTGACATTCTGTATGTTCGGAAAATAGTTGAAATATAAATATAGTGAAAAACTCTATTATGTTCAAGGAAGAAGGCACTCTACATTGACTTTTGCTCAGATGTACCCCTCCTATGTAAAATTATAGAAGCAAATAATATGTAAACATTTGTGTAGAATGTAGGTATTAAATCAAAAATATATTTATGTATATAATTCTCTATAGTCCAATAAATAAATATATATTGTGAAACATCCCATCAAATCATGAGATCGCTCAGCTGTGCTACCGGAGGCTCTGGGGAAGTCGGAATAGGAGAACACTCATCTTGGGGTGGGTTTCCTACTTAGATGCTTTCAGCAGTTATCCGCTCCACACCCTATTGAATTGATTATTAAAAGTTAAGAATTGTTATAAAACAAAAAACAATATGATTTGACATTTACTATAGTATATACAACAAATATTAGTAAATACATTAGACGCTTGTTGCACTACGTAAAATAGATTGACTTATTTCATCTTGTTATGTTTTTTCAAACTCTTTAAACGAGTGTTGAATGTGTTCTCAACTTCTAAATTTTTGTTTCCAAAACTCCATTTTGGGTAATAGACGTTCATAATTTTTCACTTAGCTGCAACATAATTTTGGAAACTATGTATATAAAACCTTCAAATTTCCAAAATGTAGATGTTTTAGAACAAAGTATGTACACCAACATATATGTGTACAGGTACAAAAACGACAAAAGAATAGAGACTTTTCTTTTATTCTGATTTTCCTCTTGTAAAAATTCGAATTTAGACATATATATGATGTATATGATTAACTTTATACTGGAATTACTATAAGATTTATAAGACCATTAAATGGATTTATAGTCTACTATGTAAGAAATATTTGGGGTGTTATACAGACCACCTAATTATTCTTCCTTAGATATATTTGGTTGTCTTATGTATGTGATGTATGAGTCCGAAGAAAGAACAAAGTTGGATGTAAAATCCAGGAAGTATATATTATTGGACTATGTTGACAATGTGAAGGGTGTCACATGTGAATTTCACTACTCACAAGGTTATTGTTAGCATGAATGTAGTTCTTTTCCAAAATTTGAACTACAAATTGAACCAAAAAAAAAATGTCAATTTTACCAAGGACATTGTCATAGTACAAATACAAAAAAAGCCTTCTGATGATTCTTCTTATTTAGAACAGGAACACGAAGAACAAGAACCAAATGAGGTTAGTGATGGAGGACTCTGATGATCAATAAGAGATAAATTTGAACCATCTTGACATTCACAATATGTTACGATAATTTTGTATTATCTTTTAAATGCAAAAGGAAAGTCTTCAATTTTTCAAGAGGATGTTAGTGTTCAAAAGTTTTTCTTTAGATGACAATAATACAAGAAGAAATGGAGGCTATTCATATAAACAAAACATGCAAACTTTTGAATTTTCTGAAAGGTTGGAAAGTTATTGGTTACAAATGAGGTTATAAGACCAAACAAGATGACAATGATAAAGAGGAACAATATGATGCTAGTACTAAAAGGATATGCATTGAAAAAATACATTGACATCACTTAGATACTCTTGCCAGTTGTTAGGTTGACCATAATCAAAGTTGTTGTCTTGTGTGGTGTATTTGATTTACATCTTAAGCAAATAGATGTAAGAACTATTTTTCTTCATGGATAACTTGAAGAGGAAGTATACATGCTCAAAATAGAATACTTTAAATAATAAAAAATCTCAATTTGCACGTTGATGTTTGTATAGTTTAAATTAATGCCCAAGTGTATACAAAAAATTGATTTCTCCATTATTAGCCTTTGTTGTAATAAACTATCTTAAAACCATTGTACCTATTATAATAGGTTAGATGAAAATCATTTTATCATCTTATTATTGTATGTGGATGACATGTTGGAGGAGTTGTAGGTGACATCAATTGTCATGTCGTGTAGGACAGGTTGGTCAAGTCATAATTGAATCATGGTGATTGGGTTGCTACGCTCATAAGTAGAAAGAGTTAAACTCTAACTATCATATAACCTGACCTAACAATAAATGTTTGATTCAACAATTGGTATTAAAATCAAGGTCACAAATTCGATTTCCAACATGAAAATGTTTTAGGGGGAGATTATTGTACGTGGCAATTGTCATATGCTATAGGCCCAAGTCATAACACAATCAAATGTATTAAGAGGGAATGAGAATTACAATTTGTATAATTATTTTGTGATCTATGCAATTTTTTCAAAATTACATTGAGCGTTTCAGTATAGAGCACTATGACAAACAATTAAACAAAAACAGACTTTAAAAGCTAACAAAGTGTTTCATATTATAATTCCTGAAAGAAAACGGAGTGTAAGTGCTTTATATCAGGAGGAAGATTGAACGATACCAAAACTAGGATCAATCTTGTCAGAGGATGAGTTAATGACACTAATGACAGTATTAGAGAATGCAAGTCATCCAGGTTAATACAATAATTAAGTTAGACACATTAAATTTTACTCCCCATACATAATATATGAATGAAATAACAAGTAATATAATAATACTTAAATAATTAATATCATTTTAGTTTGATCGAAGTCTCAAATCGAAAAAAAATAACTAAATGTTTAGTTCTAAAAAAAGTAAGATCAATATAATTTTTTTAATCTATTATTGATTTTCTTCATCAATTTTCAAATATTTTTTTTTTAAATTGGTCCGTCCTGAATAAGATCACACAGATGGATTGAAATAAGACAAAGTATAATAAAATGGAACACTATATTATTATTTTTTTCGAACGTATTGCTTTTGGTTGAGAACTAGTAATAAAAGTTTGACACTTTTCCCTTTCCTTTCGGTTATATGGAATTTATCCCGCATTGCCCTCAACTCAATGAAATTGAAGCATAAATTTAGCACCAAATCAAGTAGTGGGGACAACATGATGAGCACAAGTACAAAGACTGGTGTTTCTCAAACATTTTCAATTAAAGAAAAGAGACTTTAGTACTCTGCCTATAATTTTGGTAGAATTCCACTCACCTGTGCTTTGTCTTAAAACAGTGCTTTGCAAGTAGTATAAATAATGACAGATCATCAGAACATGAGCTTAAAACTTAGCAGAAATTCATATAAAGTACTTCGAAAGAAATCTTCAAACTCCTGCACAAAGCTCTAAATATCATTTTGTTCACATCACACTCTTTCAATTACCACACAACTCAATGATATTGCAACCTCAAATCCTAAATCAAATACTTGGTGACACTTTTTCTGCCTAAGAGAAATGTTAATGACACTCTCTAGTACTCTTATTTATTTATTATTATTGATTGAAATTTATTGATAATCATAAAATCTAATAGGTTTTATTTCCCATTGAATAAGTCTCTTATGATTTAATAACTGGTACATTGTGCTGGTAAGGTTTAGTTTTATTGTACATGTAAGTAATACATAATAATACCATCTAAAGTAAAAATGCTATCCTTCTTCCTTTCCTCAATAAGCTACCTCCTCTTTGATAATTCTTTTCTGATGAAAATCTAAAGTGCTTGAGAATGCATCTAATACCATACAACAAACAAACAAAATACGTTATGACTTGGGTACATGTGTTGTACTGTTCTGCTCAGATTGTCCATTGTATTGCCTGATATATGCATAGAACAAAGTGCCACCCCTCTGAAGAATTCAGTGGAAAAATGACACATTTACAGTTTATTTCAGGAAAGTAACACTTGCTCAAGCACAACACAGCTTGTTGTAATTAAAGATTCTAAATAATTTAAATGGGAGCAGATCCTCTCCAATGAAAAAAAAATGACATGACACAATACAGTAATTAATCTAACCATTGAATTTTTCAATTTTCATTTTATAAAAAAGTTATTAAATTTATAAAATTTAATCAACGGTTGACATTCACTGCAGTGGTAATGTTACCACACAAGATATATTCTCACTTTAATGAAAATATGTATTCTGTAACTATCTATAGCAACGGCAAGCATAACTCCTATGACAGATACTAAATTTTTCTGACAAGCATAGATATCTTTTGAATAGTAATATTTACTTTTGCCACATAAGAAAACAGCAGAGAGCAAGATTAGTACACATAAGAAAACAGCAGAGAGCAAGATTAGTACACATAAGAAAACAGCAGAGAGCAAGATTAGTAAGGACATTAATATTAAAACCATACTTTTAAATATGAAACGGGATAATTGGCTAATTGAATAATTTTAAAATGATTACTTTAACAAAACATTGTTGGAGTCCTGCAGTAGATAGCAGATCCATAACAATGTCCTGGATTTATATTCTCTCCTGAGGAAGGTACAATGGCATTCATGGAAATTGATGCCAATGCATCAGAGATTGAATATTCAGCCTAAGTACTGGATTCGGACAACAATTTATATTTGTGAGCATGACAAAGAAAACAGTAACAGATTTCTAGCTCTCCACTCCCTATATCAAGTGCAATAACTCTAAGCAAAATAACGAGGGAAAATTGATAAGACAACCGTGCATGAGGAAACAACACAAGAAAGATAAAAACAGAATCATGAATGAAGGCATAGGTGAAAGCACACATGATGGTTCTCATCTTGGCGCTTTCTTTCTCCATTCTGTTCGTCCCCTGTTTATCTCAAGTCCGTCAGTAGACAACCTAAGTAGATGCAGAAACTGCTGCTTGGCTTCTTTTGTAATGGCAGATCCATTTGTTGCTTTCAGTTCTGGAACTGTCTCAGCACCACCCTGGATCATTTCCACACCAGTGAGGGAATCAACTACGTCATATTGTCCGCACTCTCGTCTGTAATCCAAGGTAATACTCTGCAACTCATGGCTATCAATGATTTCCTGAGGCATGCTCTGACATAATAACAAGTCCGTAAGTTAGTTGGTGACATCAATAACAAACGACACCCTTTTTGTATAAAATTAACATGATATAGTATGTGCATTTGTTATGACAAGGATAATAATAGAATAAGCAACAAACCAGAAGAGATATTTTCTTAATTTTGAAAATACTGCACTCTGAGATATAAAGATAAATCAGAACAAGATAGAAACTGTTTATCCAAAAGATCTTTTTGTGAGACATAAACCAGCTAAAACATGAAACAGAAAGTGTTTGCAAAAAATTTAAAAGAAAATCTAACAACCTCAAGCACCCATCCAATATAGGCAACATTGTTAACATGCTGATTCATGTCCAGATCTGCTCTCCTTGGCTACAAAATTTAAAAAGCATGTGAGAAGGC
Source organism: Phaseolus vulgaris (assembly GCF_000499845.2). Taxonomy (NCBI): domain Eukaryota; kingdom Viridiplantae; phylum Streptophyta; class Magnoliopsida; order Fabales; family Fabaceae; genus Phaseolus; species Phaseolus vulgaris. Next base: position 21,213,437 of record NC_023752.2, read on the forward strand.
AGGTTCTTGAACATTATTAAATTATGCTGGATTTGCCAACTATTTGCTCACCAATGAAATTCCTTCTTCTGTGACAGTTAAAAAGAAAAATAATAATAGAAAAAGATTCTTTGAGCCAAATAATCATACCACAAGTCCAACTTTGGAATACTGAGCAGGGTCTTCCAATTTTGGAATTTTCTTCAAGCAATTACTATCCTCCTCAGGAATTGCTAACCTAAAACAACAGAAGAGAAATTGGAGAAAAAAAAAATTAATCACAGGTTAAGAGGTAAGCCGGAAAAGGGTATTGAAAATTGAAACTCATCAAATCACAAACAGTCGCAAGACAACCAATGAAGTATGATCATTTAGTCATAATTCAAACCATGTTACTAGTAGCATGCAACTAAGCAATAAATAAATTGTTCAAAATTCAATTTTTGTACCATCAAGAACAGTTGATAAAGAGCTAAAGGTCATTAAGTTCAGAAAGAGTCCAATAAGTTAGAGAATTATGTAGTAGGATGATCTTTAGATAGCACTTCTCCGTATTTTCAGAAGTGTTTTTAGTGAGGTAAATTCAGAAAACATCAACAGGCTTGTTTTCAGACTTGTATTCCTTCATTTTAACTTACTGTTATTGGTGAAACTTGCTTCAGGAAAATGTTTAACTACAAATAATAAATACTATTTCTTGAAATGTGTATGTGTATGTGCACGTAACAAATTACACTCATGTCATCAGGGGTTTATGAATATTATACTCAATATCCCTCAATTTTTTTCATCCAACACAAACCTCCCTCAATTTATATAACATGAACAATTTCCCTTAACATAGACCTTCCCTTATATTTTTATATTGTTAAATGTATTGAGGCAGGATAATGTCAAAAGAGGGACATTGGTGTATCATTATACTTATAACTCAAAGGCTTATAACTCAAAGGGAAGTGACTGTAATTTATCCTACATCTGCACATAATAGAGACTTGAGATACTTCCAATATAGACTTGTAGAAATTAGACAGAGGGAGACCCCTGACTTGATATAGAACAAGTGAAGAATCACAGAATAAGATGAGTGTCGGATTTTAATTCATAGATTTACTTGATTTCAAATTTATAGGCTACATAAATATGCGAACACGTGTCCCAGATTTTATTTGACCATCTAATGACAGCCTCATCGGTGATGCCTCATTTGCTACTCAACCAATGACTTAAAGCATAACTAACAAGGCACTGCATTTACCACGTTTTATATCAAGCAAGTAAGCTCCTCCCTCCTACCACCAAATAAAAAGTAGTAAGATCTCATTTGAAAATGCAGTTTTGATGGATGCAAGATGCCAAGGTGATATACTATAATTTGATTTATTCCATAATCCATAATATAGAATATTGATCAAGTAGCATATCCTGCTTTGCGCTAGTGAGCTCAGAAGCGCTAGAGATTTTTTATCTCTTCTGCTTATCAAGTCTTGTTATTAATACAATGAATAAGACTTAAGAGCACCTAAATAAAAGAAATCATCTGGAAAAGTTTGTGTATCTTGTAATGCATTACTAGCATATGAGAAAGAAAAATGATTACCTGGGCTCTCGAGGACAATAAACCAAAACCTCCTCTCGAACATCATCAGAAACTTTGTGGAGTCGTCTGGTGTCCTGATTCATCATTAACCATTTGCTGAAACATTAAATTTAAATGGTCAACTTTATGAAAGTATCTAAAACAAACTGTTTCACCAGAGACAGTATAGTTATTATATATGACAAAACATAAACATGTCAAAAATTTAGACACACACCAATTTATGATGCAAAGGAAGGAATTAATGGTTAATGTACCATTATTTGCATCCATGGATAATTTTCCATCAGATGTAGATTTTTGGACAGTATTATTTCTGAGTTTTATGCTTTTATAAAATCCCTAGCATCCTTTTGACCTAGGGATGAAGTTTAATAACCGGTTTAGTTTCCTATCCTTTTGCTACTATAGCATAGGATATATTCTATAGGCTAATCATTGATGGTTGGTACGAAAAGAAACTATCGTGAATTCAAATGAGGAAAGAGATTTTACAATACACCAACAAACGGGATAAGAAGGAAAAGCATATGATGCGTCCTGTATAAGGTTGCCCAGAAATCAACTAATGGTAAGATATTATCCTACACAATGAAGGCATATCCTACTGCTTGTTAACAATTGATCTGGCACTCATGAACCGAAAGGAGTCATGCCATAAAAACTCAGTAGAATATAGTGCATAAGTATAATATTTATCATTAAAGTGATCAAACTAAAATAGGAAAATTTCTAAAAGAGTCACAATTCACAACCATCCAGTTGGAAGGGAAAATATTTACCTTGTTGCCCTTCCAATAACTTGATCAGTCGCATAGTCTTTCAGTATAAAATCACGCCTCGTTCCAACCCTTCCTTCTCCTTGACACCATGTCTCTATCTCAACAACATCACTCCTGTTGAAATCCTCTATGTTAGACTTTTCAAATTAGAGTATATAAACTAAGTGTTTATAAAAAAACAAGAACCCACCAAGCAGGATATTTGTATATTTCAATGTGCATGCGAGCAGTAACCCATATGAGACGCAATTTTCTCATCGTAGGGGTGGTTGCAAAACCATCAGTAGAATACCCAACACTCTGAGCATGATTGCATCCAACCTCCTGCAGCACAGTCACCAGACATTTCAGATTTCGTGCAAGGATACAATATCACATGTTCTCTATATCAGATTAATTCAGCTCCCAAGGTTAGATCCATCTTCCTATTATTTAATCAAGGAGCCTCTAAAAGTCATCCAAATTTATTTGATACTTCAAAAAATCAATTCATTTTTCCAACTGATGATGGTGTTACAATGAGCAAACATCATGGCATTTTCACAAGACCAAGACCGGAAACGAGAGTACTTTTCCTGACATGACAATTATTCAAGGAAAAAAATAGTAATCTAAAACAGGAATCACGAAGAACAAAACAAACAAAGCACAGTTTTCCAAAATCTTATACTCCAGTACTCCATGCATAGAGTACAGCGCCATCCAAATCTGCACTGTTAAAATCGGTACAAAAAGCAAAACTAAAAACTATAAAACATAAACCAAACAACCTAAAAATGCCACAAATCTACAAATTGTACTTCAGAACATCAATCATGAAGAATCAAAACAACCCCAATTGCCAAAAATCTTCACTTTTCACTTCCGAAAGAGAAAAAAAAACACCATTTCCCAATCTAATAAAACGTACACGAACGCAATGAACGAGAAACACCCAGATGCTCAAAATCCCAATCAGCTACCAATCAACGATGAAGCAATCAAATCAAATCAAATCAATCAAATCACCCAATTGAACAAACGGATCAAAATCAAAACCTGCAGGAGATTAGCAATAGTTTCCACAGTGGCAGTCTTGTTGATCCCAACTTCGTAGCTCCTCACAATGAACTTCTCCTTATAAGACAACCCATCCTCCGTCAAGCTCCCCAGCCTCAACCGGTCCGCCAGCGTCCCGGCCTCCGCTTCCACCCGGCTCGCCACCGCGCCGTCCCTGTTCGACACGACCGCCAACACAGGAAACGCCCTGACGTCGGGCGACCGGAACCCACCGACGCGGGTCCTCCTCCGGCGAGGGCCAACGCAGGCGGGGCGAGCGGCGAACCCGCATTGGGCGAGGGAGTGAACCCGGTCCAGGCCATTGCACGAAAGCTTCAACATTTTTGTATATTATTTGGAAAGAAAAAAAGAAGGGAATGTGGGTGAAGGGGAAGAAGCAAAGTGCAACAAGTGGTGTTGAAATGAACGATGTTGTCAAAGAGATAGAGATGGGAAGGCAAAGTGGACTATTGAATGCACGTGTTCTCGATGGATCTTTTCTCTCTCTCTCTCTCTCTCTCTCTGCTTTAACCAAATTTCTCCTCTTTTTCAACGTCTTCAACTTTTTCACCATCTAATATAATACTCCAAATCTTCCTTCTTCACCTCTCTCGTGTGTGTATTCTCCTTACCCCAATAATGCGACCAAATTTTTGGAAAAAATGAGGTAGATCAGTACTCATTATAATGTATGTCGAGTACATGGAATGTAGGTATTTGAACATTTATAAATAATAAAATACTTTTTATTTATTTCTTAGCTATGCTCTTTTCAATTCATTAAATGATTACGTTGTTTTAATATTGGATTTGATTTTGTTATCCGTGATAATGATAGTTTTTGTTGTTATGAAAAGTTAGGAATTAGTAGTTACGTGATAATGACAACTTTTGTTATGAAAAGTTTGAAATTAGTAGTTTTTACTATGAAAAGTTTGGAATTAGTAGCCTTTGTTATGAAAAGTTTCGAATCAGTAGCTAGATAGGTTCATAACTTAGAAACCATAACTATTTATGTAGGTGGATTATTAGTTATATTTTACAGGGAAGAATGAGTTTTTCTAGAGAGTTGATTTCTTACTACTAACTTATAGATCACCTATCTTTTACAATAGAGTTTCTATTATATGGATTTGTAATAATTTTGTATTTTCTAAACATGATAATTTTATTTTGTTATCCAATAGTAATGGTTGAGGCCATTCTTGTAAGAATCCAATTTCAAGGTGGATGGAAAGTAAAGACCTTTTTACCAAAAGGTTACTCACATCACTAAGTACCTTAAGAGGAAAACTCTCTCATCTTCAATTTTGAGTATCATCGAATGTTTGATGGAGCTTATAATTATATCTTTAAGTATGTTTCAATACTATTAGTTGAATAGTTCCTAAAATCTTTTAACATTTTTCATAACAAAAAGATTGTTGAGATTATTTTTGTCGATATTCACTCCGACCAAAACGGTAAGTTTCAATATTAACTTGATCCTCCAAACCTAAAAACACCAACACCTTAAAATTCATCCCAATTTAGTTTCAGGAGAGAAGGTTCTTAAGCTCAGCATGACTCTCAATCACAAATAACTCTCCATATGAAGTATGAACAACTATTAAAAAAATGTTTAATCTAATTTAATTACTTAAATACTTGGTATCTCTTATATTCATAACTTTTTTGCTTGTTCAAGCTTGTTCTTAATCTCGTTCATAATTACTTTGTTAATCGCTTCTATTTGACCATTTATTTGTGGATGTTCAACTCATGGTATTAGGTGTTTGATGACAAGTTGTTGCTCAGGGAATTGCTCAAAGCATTTATTATTAAGACTGAAAAGGTATAATACATAACATATCTAGATTACTAAATAACATATCTAGATTACTAAATGATCCTTACATTAGAGATTTGGATTATAATAAATATAATTAAACATTTAATTGATTATTTTCTATTATTGACATACATGTATTATAACATTTAATTGGTTATTTATACCTCATAGTCAGATGCAAGACGAAGAGGAAGCTATGCGCAAGACCTCACAACAATTCTTAAAAAATTTGTAACGACTATTTTTTCCTCAATATGTATATAAAGAATAACTTATGAAAAAGAAAAGTTGACAATAACAACAATCATCGTGACAACGTTAAAACTCTTGTAATATTTAGCAATCGTCAAACCTTAGTGTGTGCAAGCAAGAACATTGTTGTGTTCATCTTGTATTCATCTTAGGACGTTACCCTCTTTTAGCCTCTATTTATTTCTAACGAGAGATACATTAAAGGTGAAGGAAAATGATGAAAACTTAAATATTAATATTGTAAATCAAATAAAAGGATAGTTGAATTGTGTTTTTAATAATTTGGTTTAATTACCTTTTTCGTCCCTATATTTATAGCCAATAGTCAATTTGGTACAATGGTTTTTAAAAAAATCAATTTGGTCCCTAAGTTTTTTAAAATGTATTCAAAATGGTCCTTTCTATTAAATATCACCAAACGGCGTTAAGTGGTGCTTATGTGGCAGACACATGTAAGTTACGTGGATTGTGCTTACATTACTTTGGTGAATATTGAATTAGGGTTTAGGTTATTCAAATTGAGGATTTCGAATTTCTGATTTAGGGTTTCTGATACGAGGATTGCTCCCCTGGTTGGATTCTGTGATGCGCTTCCCTGCTTCGATTCCATTCGGAGGTGTGCTCCCCTCACGAACGAATCACACATTTCCACCACAAACGGAACTACACCCACGAACGAATCACAAACCATAAGATCGCACCTCCGAATTCACTCGCACCACAGAATCAAATGAGGGGAGCACACCTCCGAATGGAATCGAAGCAGGGAAGCGCACGACAGAATCCAACCAGGGGAGCAATCCTCGTATTAGAAACCCTAAATCAGAAATTCGAAATCCCCAATTTGAATAACCTAAACCCTAATTCAGTATTCACTAAAGTAATTTAAGCACCATCCACGTAACTTACACGTGTCTGTCTGTCACATAAGCACCACTTAACGTTGTTTGGTGATATTTAACAGAAATGACCATTTTGAATACATTTTAAAAAACTTAAGGACCAAATTAAATTTTTTAAAAACCACTGTACCAAATTGACTATTGATTATAAATATAGGGACGAAAAAGGTAATTAAACCTAATAATTTCTAAAATCTTTTCACTATCATCGTCTAATGTTGATAGTTCATACTTTGTTAACAAAAAAATTGTTACTAGAGTTATACAACCATATTGCATAAGACTAGGAGGTGCAAATACAACATCAATAGTTAACAAAATTACTTGTTTGAATTTTATCTCAAAATTATTATTCATAACTATTCTCCTTCTTAAGTTAACACAAATAGTAATATCATGTAATGTAAAAGTGATAAGAGAAAGAGATAATGTACACAACAATTTATACTCAATATACTACACACTACAAAAAATTATGTAAAAAACGACGGATTTAATATGTCAATCACTAAAAATTGTCACAATTAACGATATAATATGACACTTAAACAACTGCCACATTTAATATTCAAAATATGACATTAACAAGTGTCACCTTTTTAAAATACTAGTACGTTGACCTGTGCAACGCACGTGAAATTTTTTAATATTTTATATATAAATATTAATATTAATATTAAAATTAATAAATATTTTTTTATATATAAAAATTATAAAATTGAGCAAATGAAATTAAATATAGTGCCCTAAACATTAAGCATAAGTTTACATAACTTTGCATATTAAAGAATTTAATATAACATAACATAAATTTGGAATGTTAGTAGTCCACAAATTAATTATAAATAAGTAAAAATGAATGAATAAATTTTTGTCATAACAAATATATTACAATACAATACAATAATTTGAACAAATACATTATATAAATAATTATGTTCTCGTAACATATTTATGGTGAAAATGAAGTCCTCTTCACCAACTTTATGTTATCTTCATGATGTAAGTTAATCTCCAAAAATCTCAGAAAAATTATTGCAATTAAAAAATAATTCATTATATTATACCAAGTACAATTATCTTAAATGTAAATGTCTGTTTCTTCCATAAACATATTGTAGGCAAAAATTATATTAAATTATGAAGTCACCTTTTGTCATATAAATTAAATTAAAATGTAATATAATACAAATAAAACATGATGAAATATAAATACAATGAAATACTATTTATATAAATAACTAAAGATCTTACAAACCATACAACAATAATAAACATATATGCATTATCAGGTTTCTAGAAAAAAATAGCAACCAACTTAATATTTCAATGACTAATTAATAATAAACAATATATAAAGAACAAAATGAATATAAGCATTCTATAATATTAAAACAAAACATATAAAATAAAAAATATGATCAAAGATTTTTATGACTTTAATATACTGGCAATTAGTATAGTGTTAAGCATATGTAATGATGCCAACATATTATAAATATACTAGATAATGAAACAAAATTGTAATAATTTATGTATTATGTATTCACATTGTAAGAAATACATGAACAAATAGAATATGAATACTACTAAACATGAACAAATATCCAAACTTTACTTACCTTTCCGATTCCATGGATACCTCTACATTGCGTATGGTTACCAAGTTCTGTATTGCAGAGTAGAAGATAAAGAGTTTTTATGTGGTAGAGCTTAAGAATAAAGAAATAAGAATTAAGTAAAAATGAAAAAAAAAACACATCTCATGACCACAAAAGTCCAAACAAAACAAAGTAGAGAATATGTTAGAGTAGAATAGAGAAAAAGAAGTAGGCTGAAAGAAAGAATAGAAGCAAAGACATTTGCAAGTAAGGCATTAATGATATTTCTTGATAATGAGCGCTTTTTAACTTATTATTGCTTAATTTACATTAAATTCTCTGATAATTTTTTATTTTTTTTTTGTATTTTAACTTTGTAATTTGTAGTCATTATGAAGGTAATGATGACACGTTGAAAGTACTGAAAGTATTATAATTATAATATTATAATAAATATAATATTATAATATTATTATATCCAACTTTTCTTTTTGGAATATAAAACAAATATCTTTTGTTGACATACTTTAAAAAAAATGATTTTTTTTTATGCTATTACGATTTTAAATTTAGTTTTTTTTATTGCAGTTTAAAATTTATAATTGTGATAAATAAAAAAAATTTCTAAAATTGAGGAATTAAAATAAATATTCTAGATAACGAATTCAACATAAAATTAAGCAAATTTACAATGTTAGGAGCCGACAAATTATAAGTGAAAATAAATGAATATTTTTTTTTCGATAACTTGTACATTACAATATATTACAATAATTTAAACTAATCAAAATTAAATAAAAAAAACTATCTAATACTATTTTCCCATAAGATATATACATGAAAAATTACTATTAAACACCAACACCAACTCCTGCTTTAAGCTCATCTGCAAAAATATCTAACAATAATTACTGCAGTAAAAAGTATAATACATTACATTATACCAAGTACAGGTATTCTAAAACTAATACAAAAAATGGAAACATATTGTAGGCGAAGTCATATTGAATTATGAAGTCACCTTTTCTTATATAAATTAAAGTCAAATATAACACAATAAATATTAATGTCATCAAATATTAGTCATACAAATAAGTACAAAATTTAAAAAAATCATACAAAAAAAATAAACATATATGCATCAGAACGTTTAAAAAAATACATAACTTAATACATCAATCAGTAATTAATAATAAATAATTAGTAATATTAGTAATAAAGAATATATACACAACACAATAATATAACCATTGCATAATATTATAACAAATATATCAAATAAAAGAAATGATAAAAGATTTTAATGATTTTAATATACTGGCAATTCTTATTGAGTTGAGCATATTTAAAAATGCCAACACATTATAGATATGTCAGATAATGAAAAAAAAAAAAATTAAAAACAATATGCATACATATCGCAAGTAATGGCTACAACAAATACAAATAACTAAAATCAGATAATTAAATATAATGACAATAAAATGAAAATACACATTAACATAAATAAACGGTTTTAGTTTCCAACAAAGTGGAAAACTAATCGTTAGCAGCAAACGACACTACTAATACTTGCAAAATAGTTCAAAATAATCAAAAAGATATCCTAAAATGTTTAACCAACTTCTTTATCCAGTTTGTCTTATCCAGTAGTAGAACCCTGATATCAGAATGGGGCTTCTACTTATCGCATTCAAATATAATTTCGTCTTCTTCACGAAAACGATGAACACAACAAAATTTTTCCACCCGATAGAAAGTGTAATGCTTCTAAAAGGAAACCTGGATTTTGAAAACCTTGCATTCAACATCTTTTAGGAATCCATGCAGAGTAAGCTTCTTGAACCTCCCTTTGTGAACATATTCCGCAAAAGGAGAAGGCAAATCCTTCCACAAATAGCAAATAATTAGTTACTATAAAAAGTAAAATTTAAAACAATCATTTAAATAGAAAGGGTGGTAGACTGACCAAATAAGCTCCATTGACCTGTAAAAGAGACAACTTGACCTTAAAATGTTCAAAGGAACCTTTGTTAAGCGGTTCCCTCGCTTTTACATGCTTTAAAAATTCACTAACACCACTCTCACATACTTCTCCCATATAAAGAGTTATATGGAAGGAGTTATGACCCATGTAACGAAACAATATAGGGTGGGTGCCTTTAAACCCATAAAAATCACTCAAAACGGACCACCTATAGACAATTTGGAGAGACAGTATATCTTCGTTATAATATACTATATGGATGTTCCCTGCACTATCGCTCACCATCCATTCCTCACACAATTCTTTTTCAAAATCGATGGCGAATGCAGGATCAACGTGTCAATTCTATCCATTTTAAAACCATAAAAGAAGTAAACAACTGAATTGACTATGAAAAATGGGAATCTCAGAAAATAACTATGAAAATATAAATACATACCTCGCCACGAATGTTCATTGTTGTAAATAGGCCTCGTGTATCAAGTTTAACAATTTCTTCCGGAGTGATAGCCATCAAAGCCATAAAAAGAAAGTTGAGGAAGATGCAAATAGGCAAGAGTAGGATTGTGAGTAATAAAAAACCCATGTTCCTTATTTATAGCAAAAATGAAACCTACGAAACCCTCCATCTAAAACAACGTGGCCTTTCCGAGCAGACATGTCCTTTCATTTCCAATATTAAATAATAATAAAAAATACTAAAATTGAATAATGATAATAAATAATTAATTAATAAATTAAAAAATAATAATAAATTAAAGAGCAATAAATACGAAAAAAAAAAATTATAAAAAACAGAGTACATGGGTATGTTACTTGTAATTATTCTTTGACGTTTCGATTTTCCATTGCCTCATACAATAGGTCTCTTAAGTTGAAGTAAGTTATTAACAAATAATTAATAAAAATACAACTATATTTTATAACTAAATAATAATAATAATAATGACACATAAGATTAATTAACATTATATAATAATAAATTAAAACAGTGAAGATAAAACTGTATTATAATTTTTCCAATATATATATATATATTAAATATATACATGTTAAATAATCAAATATATAATAATACATAATAAGGAATTAAAAAATATCTAAAACCATAAATAACTTTCCATTTTAAATTTATATTTTAAATCTAATTTGACTTTAAATTTAAAATTTAAAATATAATGCTTTTAAGTTATGTAATTATTACTTGGTGTCGTAATAAATAAGCAATATAGGAAGATGAAATGAATACTTTGATAAAAGTGTAAAGCAAACAGAAAGGATAGAGTTTATAAAATAAAAAATAAAAAAAAATAAAGTGATGATTTAATTCCTCTTATAAGTATTTAATGGAATCCTACCTATGCGTTTGAATCCTTAAAAGTTTAGTGTGATGTGAACGATTTTTTTAAAATAAAAATTCTTAAGGATAAAGATAATATGAGATAAATATTTTATTTTATTATCATAGTAAGATGTTAGCTATAAAAACTAAATTGACGAATAAAATACCTGTAATAATCGAACGTCTCAAATGAAAACAATATTTCAATAAGCTTAAAAAAAACACAAATTATCATTTATAAAATATTATATTAATCTATATAAATTTATGAATTAAAGAAAAACTAAAAGTTTATTCACTTACCATTAGGACTCTGAGCTTTCAAGAAAGAACCATTATATGAATTACACAAAAATAAAGTCATTAAATAAATTAAAATGTACACATAAAATTGAAAAACAACAAAATTTAACGTCAAAATTAAGGATAAGGTCATTACGTACCTGAAACATAATGTCAACATATGAAAACAACAATATCACATAAAGAGATTTAAAAATATAATTGTACTAATACATCATAATATGTTCTACATAGGAATTAAAGGAAGTCTACAACACTATGAAATTATACTACTCCTTTTTCGATTTTGATATTCTTCCTTAATATCCTCAGTGGGATATCATCATCGAGTGTGTGCGCAGGTGAAGCAAAATATCTTGTAAGCCAGCAACCACTTCAGTAGCTAACACACTATCAATGCCTAAATCAACAGTTTCAGATTGCAAATCAACAACTTCATTGGAAAATTTATTAAATAAATCCTGAAATGATAAGAAAACATATTAGTAAGATTAAATTTTAGAATTTTTTTATAATAATACTTTAAATGAAATTTACTTGAGAAAGTGGTAAAAAGGAATCATCATGTTCAACGTCTTTAACATTACACAGTCTTTTCTTCTGAGAATGAAGTTCCTTCACAACATGAGATTTAAATTAAATTAAAATAAAACACTATAGATAAGAAATTTCAAGGTAAAATGAAAGTCATAATAGACTGAAATTAGGAAACATACCACATTCCACACGACCATCACAAAACCTTTGTATAATACTATCATTAATACACACTTTTTTGACACGGAATGATTGGTCAAATCTAAGAGATTGATCTTTAACACAACCAACTTTAAACAACACAACTTTGTCAATCAAAAGATCAAATTCTTTTGGTAGTACACCAGAATCAGCGTTCTAAATATTAAAAAAAATATAAATTAATATAATAAACTTTTCTTATATGTATAAATAAACATATGCACGTTTGAAAAATTTACCTTGTCATGACTTTCAAATAATTCCGCATAAGATTTATTGATCAATGTACTGGGATCCCTGTCAAATAGAATGAAAGTCGTGGAATCCGTTTCATCAATTACTCCCATCTTCAACTTATACGTGAAATATAAAATACAAAAAAAGTTTACAAATTCTACCTATAACTTAATGAATATAGTTAATAGTTAATAATTAACTAATACTTTATTAATTAAAATTAACAGAATAATAATTAATATTTTATATAATGATACAATAAGTAATAAATAATATGTAATTAAATAAACTCAGGCTAACACAAACATTAACTCTGATTGACTTTGATAACATGTTTGTTACACTTCTAAAAAAAAAAACATTTTAGAATCCGAGTAAACAGCTTTACCGCATAAGCAAGTCGTGTACCACCAATTGTCATTAGCTACAATATGTTTTATTGTAGCTAAACAACAAAAGTACTTTCCTGTAAAAAGAAAAAAAATTGATCTTAGATTATTAATAATCCATTTCAATAAACCTTTTAAAAAAATAACTAATACCTCTTTGCAATCGTTCAGGCCTTGAATAGTATTTATATGAATCAAGCTGAGGAATTCATCCTCAACATTCTGTTTTCCAGAATCACACAATTGACTGAGTCCCTAAGTAGGAGAATATGTACTTTCAATCATCCTACACATGTTAAAGTTGTGGTTACAAAGGGTCATACCTTTTTAAGTATCGAATAACATTGTATTAAACTAACCTTTTCTTGAGTTTAGTAGCGTCTTTATACTGTATGTTATATATTATTTTGGTACAGTCCAAGCAATTTTGTAGACAAACCTTGTCTACATTGAAATATAATGCATTGTTTATAACAAAAATCATGCAAATACAATAAATAAACATTAAAAAAATAAAAAATAAATTATAGTTTCTTCACTTCACATTCCCTGGAAAATCTTTACTTTAGCAAACTGCACACTGATGACAACATTTTGCAACTCTCCACTTGACATAAATGCATTGAGCTCATCAATATAGTTACCAAATAAAGTACACTCCATGCGGTAGCTGTTGTAAATTAAAATTACAGTTGTAAGAAAAAACATTGAAAAAACATTTTGGATTTGTTATAGTACAAAATATTAGCTTACCCATCAACTTCAATAGAAATCACATTTAACTTAGTTTCTGACCCTGATCTATTCAACTCTTTTTCCGTTCCCACACCAGTTAATATTCCAATAACATCTGTAAAAACATATTTGTTTAAACACATGTCCAAAGAAATCGGTTTAAGTAAAACAATATTACTTACCTACTAAATAGTCAATATCAAAACCAAGGGCCCTTAACACAAACATTAGGTTGTACTGAGATATTGTACATGAAACCAGATCATTAACAACACAGGTTACTTTGGTTCCAAGCTGAAATTTTATTTTGTACTGGTGACAGATAGTGCGATAAGATCCTGAAATAGTAGACACACTAAAGAAATTGAATGAATGAACTTTGTCCTAAAAAATATCATTTTGAAATTTATAAATAAGTGTTCTTCTAACATAAACATGAATTCTATCACCCTGAAAGATAGCAACAAGCATTAAGCATGATTAATAAAAACTACATTAAATTGTACTACAAAAAAAAAATGAAAGAAGATGATAAAGTATTTTACATCTCTGTCTTGTATCACCATTTCCATGGAGAATGGAAACTTTGTTTTCTTGAAATCAGAAACAAACCACAATCGTACAACCCTTGCTATCAAGATCCAATTTTCACTTTGTGGATTAACATCTTTGACACAATTTGTATTTTGTCTTAACACAGACATGGTAAAGGTCACATTTGAATAAAAGGAAAATGTAGAATGCAAAGGTCAATGTGAAACACAAACATACCGATACTGATATATATATATATATATATATGAAGTTGTACGAAATTACTTACCAAAATAACAAAAAATAATTTACAATTTCAAAATGAAATATATAGTAACAAAACAAAATAAGAGTTAAGAGTTTTTGTGAGAGAAAAAACAAACATTCTAATTTTCAAATGGAAAATAATTTGACCTAAGAATACACATAACTTTAGTTGAAATATGTCATAAGAGAAAAATAATCATAATCACAAACAACATAAAAAAACATTTGGACAGACACGTATGTATAAACAATATTGTAATATTATTAATTTTATCTTTTGGTTTTTATAATTAATATAATTATTATATATTTATTTTATTATGCATCTTTATTTATTATTATTTATAATTAAAAATTTATAACAACTAATAATTATTAATTATTAAAATAAATAACTTGAAAAATAAACTCAGTTTCAAATTTTTCAATGAATGACAAAAAAGAAATTAAGCATGTTAGGTTTTATACAAAAGAGACTAAACATATAAAAAATTGAAACTTTAAAAGGTGCAAACAATTTTGCTTTTAGACATGTTTCTACTTTCAGCATTGCGATCAATGAAAATGATGGTTTGACATTAAAAACATGAATAGGCAGGAAATATAATTGTTAGTTTGCATAAAGAAGACATTTGACTTCATAATTTTTGAAATTCCTAACATGATATGAAAACCGTACTTTGCAAAAAAATGGAAATTTTAGGTAGCTTTGTTTTGGAAATTTGCAAAAGAACCTTTTGTTTAGAAAAGAAAAATGAACCCTTGCTTTAAAATTTTTGAAATAATACACAGATTGCCACAATACACAGATGCAGATCATAGACAGAAAAAGGTGGAAACCCTAAAAGATTACAAATTTGAATGAGTCAAATAAGGTTTTAAAAGAGAGTTAAACAATAGAAAGGAAATGTCTTTCAGATGAACATTTTCAAATACGTTCAAAGGATAAAAACTCGAAACCATAACTACCAAAAAAAAGTAATCCATTAACGATTAAAAAAAAACCTATGAAGAAAACAACCATGTGTACAGAAGAACTAAAATATAAAAGAACGGAATTCATAACCGGGAAATCTGAACAACTTCATTGAACAATGCATTCTTACTCTGCGATGCGTACAAAAGATGGGAAAAATCTTACCTTGGTGCTTGATATACTGTATAATCAGTTTTAAAACATGAAAAATGAAGAAACAAACATATGAAAGTAGTGGTGACGTTCACAGATTACTGAAAACGTAAAGAAATCAAGAGGAGCAAAGGTGAGATAGAAAGCACAGAGATCAATATTAATGACTTAACAAAATCAGGTAATAAAAACAAAAGAACCAAATGCAAGACAACTGGTAGAAGTATAAAATCAGATACAACATTAGTGAAAGTACAAAGTGCCAAATCCGCAATTTTAAGAGCATGTGTTCGGTAAAAAAATCCGAAATATTTGAAAAAAATGCAAAATTTTTAAGATTTCTGTATAAAACATGAAAATCAAGATACAAACCTATGAAAGTAGCGGTGGCGTTGAAAGATTACCAAAGAACGCAAAGAAATAAAAAATAGAAAAACTTTGATACAAAGCGCAGAGAGCAACATTAATGACTTAAGCTAATAAGGTAATATAAACAAAACACCCAATACAACGCACGCAGGTAAAGGTCTAAAAACAGATTTAAATTTACTCAATCAGAGTGTCAGATACACAATTTTTAGAGAAAGTGTTTTGAACGAAATGGGATAACTGTGTAAAAATGAAAACTTTATCAGCAGATTCTGTGCAAACATGAAAATAAAGAAATAAACCTATCTATGACTTGAATACATCTAAAAATACAAACTTTATTAACACTTTCTCTAAAAAATGACTAAAGATGTAACCTTTACCAGCTTTTCGCGTCATAGTTAACCACGCAACTTTGATAAATTTTTTTTAAAAGAAATCATTTTTATTCAGTGAAACAACGTAACAAACACAGAATTAAGAATATCAAGAACAATGGAGCATTAAGGCTATATTAAGATGTTTTGAATTAAGCTCGGGTCTCAGGGTAAACTTCTTTAAGAGTAAGATAGGCGCAATTGGAGTAGATAGTTATGAAGTGAAAATGCATTCAGAAATACTTCATTGCAGCATAATGGAGATACCTTTCTCATACCTAGGTTTAACTATAGGTGGTAATCCATCTAGGTGCTCTTTTTGGGAGCCTGTGGTATCGAAGATAAGGAAGAAACTTTCTGTATGGAAGGGGAGGAACCTGTCATTCGCGAGAAGAGTGTGCCTTATAAAACCTGTCATCAACGCTATACCACTATTTTACCTATCCTTTTTTAAAGCACCAATTGGAGTGTGCAAGGAGATTAAAAAATTACAGAGAAAGTTCCTGTGGGGGTGGGGAACAAAAGGGAGAAAAATTGCTTGGACTAGTTGGGATAATATTTGTAAAGCGAAAGAGGAGGGAGATCTTGGTATTAGACGTATCGAGTTGTTCAATAAGGCACTCTTGGCAAAATGGCTATGGAGACTGGGTTCCACAGAATTTGGTCTTTGGAAGGAGGTATTAGAATCTAAGTATGGTTTGAGGTGGTTGTCAAACTCATATGTACCAAAACAAAAAAGGTTTACATATAGATGGTGGTTAGATTTATTCAAAGTTAGTATTTCAGACCAAGGAGTTAATTGGTTTAATCAGAATATGGTTTGGAAAGTTGGATCAACGGTGAAGGTCAAATTTTGGGAAGATGAATGGCTAACCATTGGTCAAATCAGAGTAAGATATGAAAGAATATACAATAACTCTAAGCTTAAAGAAAAACCTATTGATAATTTTGGTAGTTGGAACGCAGCTGGGTGGGAATGGAATTTCAGTTGGAGAAGAGATTGGTTTGAATGAGAAAAAACTATGGTAGAGGAGTTCATGTCAATAATATCACAGGTGTCACTATAACCTGATAAAGAGGATTCAAGGACATGGAACGATCCTCCATCCTATACTTTCTCGGTAAAATCGGCTTATAATAAGTTAGCTAACCACGAGTTTGGGGGGGGGGGGGTTCAATGTTTGGTTCTATTTGGAATTTAAAGGTTATGCCCTCAGCCATGTTTTATGTGTGGAGGGTCTTCTCGAATAGGATAGCGACAAAACAGAACCTGCACAAAAGGGGAGTGTCATTAGGAGATACTTTATGCGTATTATGTGGAAGCGAAGAGGAGACAACTGCACACATCCTCCTTTCATGTAGGGAATCAAGAAAAGTTTGGAACATGTGCTTTAGTTGGTTGAGAATTAGTTCTGTGAACCACAATGAATTGATTTATCATTTTGAACAATTATCTTGGATGTGCTCTAACAAAGAAGGCAATAGGTTATGGAAAAGCCTTTGGGTCTCAATAGTATGGAGTATATGGAAGCATAGAAACAGGGTTATCTTTAACCAAGCAGAGATAGACGCAAAGGAGATTTTTACCATGGCACAAGTACAATCATGGGTATGGATGAAACACAAAGAAAAGAAAGTAATCTTTTCCTTCACTGATTGGATCTTATCACCATTAACCTGTGTTAACATGGTAACTAGGTAAGGGAATAAATGTGTTTTTATTTTTTCTTATGTTGATGCATGTATATTACAGGAGCCATCTTAACCCTCTTTATATTCTGCATGATTGGTTGGATGTTGTAATAAATATGGTATAATTTTTTCAAGAGCAAGGTAATGGGTTCGTATTGCTTCTTTGAGCTAGTTTGAGAGGTGGGAAAGGTTGTGTTATTGGTGCAGGTACAACTGAAGGGGAGCAGCGTGTTAATATTATAAAAAGAAGAATGAAGTGTGAAAAGATGGTGGAACGAAGATGCTTTTATTCGACGAAGGTGGAGAAGTAAACATGCTCAAAATCCTTAAGGAGCTAGATAAAACCAAGGCAATTCTTGGTGGTCTCACGTATGGCACCTTTGCTGCTAGTGTTGGTGTTGGTCAAATAGGTGTATGATAGGTTTTGGTTATTTATGGAAATCTTGGATAATGTAGTCCATTGTACATAGCATGTCTTGTTGGAGTAAGTAAGAGCTTGAGCATATAGTAAATTCTCTTTGGCTTTTGATAAGCAAGCTATAAACTACTGGGGTGTGATAGTTTTTGGGATTCTGTTTTAGTGTTTAGCTATTTCGCTGTCATGCTTGATTTTGTTTAGAAGCATTGTAAGGGGTTTTAAACAGGGTTTTTACATGATGCTGTAATAGGTTTGGTTTTTACAAGTATCTTAGCCCAGCTTGGGTGGGTTTGTATAAAGGTTGGGACATCCCTAAAGTGTCCCATTTAATTTAATTTCTTTAATTCTTTATCAAAATAAAAATAAAAATAAAAATAAAAAACAATGGAGGAAAGAAAATGTAAAAGAGAGGAAAAGAATCAATAAAAAGATGAAAAGCAAGAAACTATTGCAGAAGCTGAAAAATGGCACTGAATTGGCAAACTAATGCTATATTTCCTACTTTCAGGAAAGTTCTTTAATCAAATCAAAATTTAATATAATTTTATTATTATTCTTATTTTACATTAAATAACATTAGAATCTTTTACATTTCAAATATTATAAAGTAGCATATTGAGATAAAAATAAAAAATAATATTTCATAATAATATTTAACATAAAATTACATAATTTTATAATATTAATATAAAATAAATAATATTAACATGATTAAAAGTAAAATTAAATACATTAAATTAAATGAATAAAAATGTATGATCTTTTGAAAAAGTTAATTTTCAGTGAACACCACATTAAATTACACCACCACATTTCTCATCAAATGTAAAAAATAATATTAATATGAAATAATACTCATAAAAAAGTACAAAGTTATAGACTGTAGTAAAGATACATGCATCAGAAGTTCTCTGAAAAACCAAATCCAAATGGATACATTATAAAATATTAATAATATAACATAATAAACATTGGTAAATTTTGAGAAAACAGAAAAAGGAATAATTTTTATGAAGTTTATGTACTGGTAATTGTTTTACCGCAAACCACTTTTGTTTATGCCAACACATTCTAGATTTACCCATCTTTTTAAAGATATACTGCGTATTTTTTCACAATCAAGCGGTATATTTAGGTGTGATATCTATGTTATAATTAAAATTGACAATATTTAAACTTTATTCGGTGCATATTTCTATATTACAAATCATTTTAAATTTATATATTGCTAAAATGCTTATATTAAATAAATTTCAAAATTAAAAAACAAAATTCAAACACAGAAGATGTAATGAAACATAACTGGTAATATTAAAATAGATATAACATTGTCGTTGGCAATTAAATATTTGCAAAATTAAATTAAAAAAAAAATTCTTGACTTTTCAAAGCATTGCTAACAACCTCATATGAACAGGGGTTACTCCTTTATTAGCTTCAAATATCAATTTATCATCTTCAAGTGCATGAATCTAACAAAATTGCCTCCATCCAGAATCAAATTTAACTGAAGCTTTCGGTGGTGGCCTTAGCAGAATTTTGCACTTTACTTCACTCTTATGTTCATGAAGGACAATATACTCTAACCTGCTTTCTGGAAAGTAATTGGCAAAAGCAAGAGGAACATCCTAAAAGTAAATAGAGACGTGTATCAACATTAATTAAGTAACATAAAGTAAAAAAAAAAGAACTTATGCAAAAAAAAATACCAGAAAACTGGAATCACACTGACAGTGTGATAGTACTATAATGAAATGATCATAAAAGCCCTAAATGAGAGGGCCACGAA
Organism: Phaseolus vulgaris; assembly: GCF_000499845.2. Lineage (NCBI taxonomy): Eukaryota > Viridiplantae > Streptophyta > Magnoliopsida > Fabales > Fabaceae > Phaseolus > Phaseolus vulgaris. The sequence goes on from NC_023752.2 coordinate 21,233,728, forward strand.
TTTGAAGACGATCATAAAATTTATCAATAGATAAGTCGGTAGAATCTACCTTAAACAAAGTAAACTTAAAAATGTTATTTTCAACATAATCAAAATATAAAACGTGATCGCTAGAAAGACCATAAAACTCACGTATTTCACTCCATCCTCCATTAAGCATTGGATAGGACAAATCCATAATATATTTAACAACTTGTCTTTGACCTTCGTTATCCACCAAAAATCAATTTTCTTCGAGTTTCGAGGCCCACTCAATGGCAAAAGCCCGATCAACAAAAGCATGATCCTTTTCAAAACAAAACCCATGTTACATCTTCGTAAATAATAATCTGAAATAAAATAAAAAATAAAAGATTACATACCTTGTTTAATAGGTGCATTGTATGGAACTTTTCCTTAAATTCCATTCTCAAAAATTCATCCAAATCTGATATGTGTGGTACTATAACAGAGAGTGGGACTATAACACAGAGAACAATAAAGTCTCATAAAACAATATAAAACAATGACTAAATAGTGAAAAAGAGTGGGAAAAAATACCATAAAATACATGAAATGAAAAAAATATCAGCTTGAAAGATATCATTTATGTGTTGCGAAAAAATAGAACAAACTGAGAAGCAACATTACCAAGATTAGCGGAGCAAAGAAACATTAAAAGAAAACAACTTTGATAAGAACAATGGAGCAAATAAACCATAAAAGAGATGAAAAGCAAGAAACTTTGATAAGAAAACCTAAAAGAAATATTTTTTATGCTGTCAAACAACGTAAGAAACACAAAAGCAAAAATGTCAAGAACAATGGAGCAAAGAAACGGTAAAAGAGATGAAAAGAATCAGTGGAAACATGAAAAACACGAAACTTTGATAAGAAAAAGAAAAAAAAATATCATTTTTATGTTGCGAAAATACATAACAAACAGAGAAGCAAAAATATCAAGATTAGTTGAGCAAAGAAACCGCAAATGAGATGAGAGAATCGGTAGAGACATTAAAAGCAAACAACTTTGATAAAAAAATCCATAAAAAATCATTTTTATGCTGCGAAACAACGTAACAAACAAACATAGAAGCAACAATGTGAAGAACAAAGAAGCAAAGAAACAATAAAAGAGATGAAAAGAATCAACAGAAACATGAAAAGCACGAAACTTTGATAAGAAAAACAAAAAAAAATATCATTTTTATGTTGCGAAAATACATAACAAACAGAGAAGCAAAAACATCAAGATTAGTGGAGCAAAGAAACCGTAAATGAGATGAAGAGAATCAACAGAAACATTAAAAGCAAGCAATTTTGATAAGAAACCCAAAAATTTTTTTTTTTTATGTTGTGAAACGTAACAAACAAACACAGAAGCAACAATCACCTAAAGAAGGCCAAACTGAAATGAAGAAGGCCGAAATGAAGAAGTATACAACAAACCCAGAGAAGAAGAAATCCAAGAAATGAATGAGAGAAACCAAAAGGTAATGAAAAAGAAAGAGAAACCGGGAAGTAGAGAAATAGGAGAGAGAGAAACGCTGAAAGTATATAAAGAACGAGAGTATTTAAAGAAATGAGTTTTTTCACACGTGTAAGTTCTACAACGTGCCACTTGTCACTCCCAGAATGAGTTTGAAATTTTTATTTTAAGTTAAAATTTGAAATCTTTTCTTTTTGGATTTTTTTATAACTTAATGTCTTCTATTTATATTATAGATTGATACAATGCATTTTCATTTCCTCCATCATATCTATTTCATTTCCCCCCATAAGATTTCATTTCCCACACTTACTCATAATTTTTCAAAATCCTTTAAAACCCTATCCCCACACATTGTATAGAGGGCATAACTCCACCACCGTTGCATGAGGCTGGTTCCGATCATAAAACAACGCAATTCACCCTTCAAAATACTCCACAAAGCTCCTGTTGTTGGCAACAATAAAAATCCACTCAAATTGCCCGCTTTCAATTCATTGATTTTGAAGTAGGTGAAATCTGAATCGGGCCTTCTCCAGTGTTTTATGATGGGTGATGGCGATGAACGATGTTGAGGACGACGTCGACGATGTGGCGAGATGCTTCTGCTTGTTGAAAGGGACATCGAGCTTGTCGAACTAGCGGAGGAGTTCGGGATCGGTGTCATCGAAGGACTATAGAGAGGGTTTTTGTTGGGTATGAAGCCATGACCAATTGGGTTGGGCTGACTAGACACGATGTTAGTGAGTGAGTTTAATCATTGTGTCCCCTTTATAATTTCTATTTAAAGAGATCATTGTACTTGTAATTAGGGTGCAACAGGACAGAATGAAAACCTAATAGTTGTCCGTGTGGATGTAGGTTGCAGTTGGCGGCTAAACCACGTTAAATCCTGTGTTGTTTATTTTCTGCAGTTGATTCGTGATTATATGTGTTGCTTCCGTGTGCGTTTTTTCCCATCAAGTGGCATCAGAGCATGGTTCGTTTACACACTAGAGATCCAATCAAGAGAAATTAATCGACTCGAGATGTGAAAATTACGACTGCAGTAGCGTCCCAAAGCTAGGGTTTAGTAGAGGAGGCAGCAACAACGTCCCAAAGCTAGGGTTTCACAGAGGCGGCAATAGTGTTCCAAAACTAGGGTTTCGTAGGGGATGCAGCGGCATCCCAAAGCTAGGGTTTCACGGCGGTCCATGATTCTCGACAACCCAGACCTACGGCTTGCGACAGGCACGCACAGTAGGCGGTGCGATGTGTAGTGGTGTGGGTTGCGATAGAAGTGGTGGCGGCTCGCGACGTTGTGCAGGTGGCTTGCTCGGAGTAGGGTCTTTTCCAAGCAGTGCGACGACAAATCGTGTTTCGCGATGAACAGGTGCAGGTGCTTACGATGAAAGAGACGACACATAAGTGCAGTGCGATGGCAGTGACAGAAGACGCAGGGTGGCACGTGCATTTTTCTGCTGGTGCAGCAGTGATGGTACGGTGCTAGGCGTGAGGTGTGGCTGTTTTTCTCTGCGGCACGAAGTTATGACAGTTTAGTTACTGAACACATCAATATGCGATCTTATCCAGACTTACGTCATTGGGTATTAAGTTCGGTGATGAAGTTCAAGCTTTACTATTGCTATTGTTTTTGCCTGACAGTTGGTCCAGAACGATTACCGCAGTTACTAGTTCAGCGGGATCCGATGGATTCACTTTTGATAAGATTCGTGATCTCATTCTTGGCGAGGATGTCTGAAGAAGGAGTTCTGGGAATTATCCAGTGAATCGCTATATGTCATCAAAGGTAAGAAAAATATCAAAGATAGTGAAAGCAAGAACAAAATAAGGGGTTAGTCAAAGACTCGGAATTGCTCAAGTGTAACATTTTGGAACTACAAAGAGGTGGGGCATTTCAGGAATCAATGCCCAAATGATAAACAAGTCAACATTGCAGAAGACTTCGCGGACGAGGACCTTTTAGTTGGTTGCGCGGATAACAGTTTGGATTGCTAGGTCATGGATTCTGGTGCTTCATTTCATGCTACCCAGAACTGTGAAGCATTGCAGAATCTAGTTATTGGAGACTTTGGAAAGGTAAGACTAGCAGGCAACAAAACTCTTGATGTTACGGGCATGGGTTACATAGTGTTGAAGAATTCAGTTGGTTTTTGGACTTTGAAGGATGTCAGAGTTGTTCCAAGATTGACGAAAAGTTTGATTTCTGTTAGGCAGTTGGATGAACAGGGACATGAAGTAAAGTTCGGAAATCAAGAGTGGAAGGTCGTTAAGGGAAATCTTGTCATGGCCTGCGGAAGAAAGAGAGGTTCATTGTATATGATCGGATTACCGTGTTTGAGGGAGTGACCATCCTAGTTCAGAAGATTGTTAGAATGGATGGTTTTAAACTAGATGGGGGGTGAATTGTTTAAAGAGGGTTTTCGCAAACTTTTAAGTCAAGAAAACCTTGATTAAGAAATCAGTTTTTCAAAACATAAAGCAAAAGTCACAACACTAGTAAAAACAATCGGTTGTTTATACCAGTTAACAAATATCAAAACTGAATTTAAAGAGTTAGGGATAGAGAGAATGAACACAGATGTTTATACTGGTTCACTCCAAATCTAGAGCTACATCCAGTCTTCTCAGAAACACTCTAAGGAAATCCACTAAGCAACCACACCTTGATCACTTACACCACAACCAAGAAAGTGACCTTGAACACCTCAAGACACACACTCTTCTTGGCCAACACACCAAAACTAAGATTGTTGATCTTGATCCCCTCAAGAACACTCAACCAATCTTAGCAAACACAGAAACAAAACTTGTTCAACAGAGTACAAGGAACACTTGTTACAAAAGATAATCTGAAATCAATACAAGCAGAATCCTATTCCATACACTTTGATCAATCACAAACTCTAAGCAATCTCAGCTCTTTGAAAAACTCAAAAACTCTAAAAATCTTGTAAAAGAAAGATTGTTACTCAAAATTGTTTTTCTGAATTTATTCAAAGATGTTGTTTGTTTTCAAAACTTAACAAACTCTTAAATTTCATTAAAAGATTGGTCAAAGCATTTAATGACTGGAGCGTAAGCAGTTAAATCATTTAAAGCTCAGTCAAAGATAAAACAGTTTTTCTGTTATGGTCCCAAAACAAACAATCGGTTGTTTCCTCGAATCAATCGGTTGTTTTGGTTTTAATAGCTCAACCATTTGAAAAACAGTTTTCAATCTTTTCTAAAAACATCTAAGTATAAACAATCGGTTGTTTCGACAAAACAATCGGTTGTTTTAACTTAGTTTGAAAAACATTTTTCTTTCAAAAAGATTGAGAATGTTTATGCTTTGGATTCAATCAAAGAGGTGGATTACATACACAATCTACCCCAGATCCTAACTAAAACAGCACAGCAACAGCAAGCTCAGTAAAGGCTTCAACATCCTTCAAAGGGTTTGGATTCTTCAAAGCTTGAACACCACTTGGTTCAATAATCTCCCCTTATTTGATGAAGACAAATCCCTGATGGTTGTGTTGTACCTGATTGAATCTGAAGCAGTGCCTGCAAGATACAATTTTAAGCAAATCATAGAACTTATGATATTTGGTGAGAACAAAAACAAATACAGAAATCTAGAGCATAAAATCAGAGTAAACAACATTAAAAAAAGCAAACTATTTTTGCAGAAAAACATAAATCTCCCCCTATTTGTCTTCACAAATAGACAAAAAGAAGAGATAAAACAAGATAATTGTTTTGATTACATCACAATTAAAGCAGTAATAGCAGAAAGAAAGAAAAATTGAAATACAGATATAACCACCAAAACCAATCGGTTGTTTTGATACATCAACCGGTTGTTTTTCGTCATTCATCATCATCAGCAAACTGAAGATCAAAGATTTGGTTCTGGACAGCTTCGATTTATTCATCTAGAGTCATGAAGTGTGCATCCATGCTGTCAAACCTGTTGTCAATCCTCTGGAAATTACTAACACAGAGATCATGAAGGTTTCTTTGATTTTCAGCAAAGCTATCAAGCCTATTCACCATGAGTCTCTCAAAAGGAGACATGGTTTGCATCCTTTCTTCTTGATTTCCAGCATTAGCACTAGGTCCATCATCTTGATAATCTTCAGGTGGATCTTCATGTTGAACATCCATATCAGCAGGTTCATCTTGTTCAATATCAGCAGCAGCACTAGATGAGGCACCAAGATCACCATCTTTACTAATCCACTTGCCACCTACTTTGGTAAAACCCATTTTGCTGAGTGATCCACTGTTCAACTCTTGAGTTGACTTGACCAACTCAGATGTTTCATCTTCAATGTTCACTTCAAAATAGAGTAGAAATTTAGATACCAAAACAACATATGGATAGTGATAGTCACTTAACCTCATAGCCTTTTGCATGTGCTCTTTGATGATGTGGATCCAATTGATTTTGATCTTTTTCATGATGCAGAAGATATACACCAGATCTTCCTTAGTAATAACTGAAGGATTGCTCCCCCTTGGAGTTAGAGTCCAAGTCACAATGAGGGCTACCAATCTTTCATCAAGCTTTAGACCTCCAACCGAGCATGTTCTAACTTTAGCATGTTGATTCTTCAAGCAACTTTTGTAGTATTGGATTTTGTTGAAATCCTCCACTACTCCAAGGTTTCCCTTGTTGATTCTAAGACCAGAGAACTTGAGACCAGTAACAGCAGCCCATACCTCATGAGTTATCTCCATTTCTACACCTTTCACATGAGAAACTAGATTGTTTCCCTCAAACTTTAGATTTGTGTAGAACACCCTTACCAAATCTGGATAAATGTTTCCTTTCATCTTCATGAACTTTCTGAGTGATTGATCTTTGAGCAACCTCCTTACATTATCAAGCTTTTGACTTTTCAACCAATCAAAGCACACAACCTTGGGGTTGTTTATCTTTTTGATACTTGTTTCATACATATACCCCTCAATAAGATCATTGTCTCCAGAGAACCAGCCTTCTAGCCTTCCTCCAGACCTTACACCTTTGGTTTTGACTATCTTTGAGGTGGGAGGAGTTGATTCCATGATGGCAGAGAAGAAAACAGAGAAAAACTCACTTCACAGATTTTGCAAGAGATGTTGCAAGAGATGTTGCAATTGGTTGTTCTTGAGGAAGAGATCAGCTGCAATAGTTTTTATAGCAGTAAAATAATCAAATAACAGTCAATGATATGAGTGGGTACCAGATTTTCAGAGAGAGAGAGGACTTGACCCTGCCCTGCACAGAAAACGTCAGAAAAAGCTGAAAATCACATGGTCCTCACATGTGATCTTTGACTAGTCATTAAGGCTCTTGAATTTCCAAGATTTTGGAATATATTCCTTTATGACAGTTGTAACTTCTCTCTGAATGTGATCAACTTTCAATCAAAGGTTCTTTGACCAAGATTCTCTCTTTGAATTGATCTGCAACGGATAGAAATTCAAAATAGCAATTAAATTGATTTCTTCACAGTGCTGTTAGACTCAAAACAATCGGTTGTTTTTCTGCAGCAATTAAAATTGACTTTGAATTTTAATCATGAGCAGAAAGAGTTCAAAGCAAATGACATTAATAATTTTAAAGAAGATTTTTAATCATGAGAAAGAACTTTAAAACAACAATTAAAAACAGAGAAAAGAAAGTCTTATCCTTATGTTATTTCTTCAATGAGCCATGTGCTTTATGATCAAGAAGCCTCTTCTCACTTTTAAGGGCTTTTGAACAGATGCAGAGCATTGATTCAGCTTCAATGATGGTCTTTTTCTTCCCAGAACTTGATCACATGACTTAGTCCTTCACAATTCATTAGAATTCCTGTACAAGCATGAGTTCAAGCAACAAGAATTGGTCCCTTCACAAATGTGGGTCCAATTGATTTCTTTTTCTCATTTGAAACCTCACATCCTTTCGGAATCCATTTCATGTAGCCTCTAGGAACATATAATTTTCTTATTTTGCAGAATCTAACTGAATGACCCTTTTTCATGCAATAAAAGCATGTAACAACCGGTTGTTTCGATTTAATAATCGGTTGTTTTACTGGCTTTCTTAAATTTTTTTTTGAAAACTTATCTTGTTGATTATGTGGATTGAAACCTAAACCAGCCTTTCCAAAAGCACAACTTTGAGATGCCAAGACAATCTCAAAGTTAGATTTCCCCTTTGAAAGCTTGTCCACGGTTTCAACAAGATAATGAACCTTTTTTATCAAGATTTTCACAATTTTTGCAAATGAGAGTGTCACACTTGCAAGAAGCATTTTTGAAATGATTTTCCAGATTTTTGAAATCATTTTTAGATTTTTCAATCTCATCTTCAAGTGATTTCAATTGGTTGTTTGAAAGAACCAATCGATTAGCTTCATCATGAGTTTCTTGAAAAGCTTCAAGCAACTCACTGTAATTTTGTTCATTTAAAGAAGCACATGAATTAACCTCACTTGAGCTGCAAGATTCATCATCATTTTCAGCAATCAAGCAGATATTTGCTTTCTCCTCTTCACTTGATGAAGAGCTTGATGATGATACTGTTGAACCAAGTGGTGTTCTAGCTTCCTTTGAAGGATGTTGAAGCCTTGCTTTGCTTGCTGTTGCTGTTGCTGTGCTGGTTTAGTTTAGTTCTGGGGTAGTTTGAGTGTTGTAATCAACCCCTTGATCGAATCTAAAACATAGGCATTCTCAATCTTTGTGAAAGTAAAATGTTTTTCAAACTAAGTTAAAACAACCGATTGTTTTTACTTAAATGTTTTAAGAAAAGATTGAAAATTATTTTTCAAATGGTTGAGCTGTTAAAGCCAAAACAACCGATTGTTTGTTTTGGGACCATAACATAAAAACTGTTTTATCTTTGACTGAGCTTTAAATGATTTAACTGCTTACGCTCCAATCATTAAATGCTTTGACCAATCTTTTAATGCAATTTAAGAGTTTGTTAAGATTTGATAACAAACAACATCTTTGAATAAATTCAGAAAAAAGATTTGAGTAACAATCTTTAACAAGATTTTGAAAAGAGTTTTTGAGTTTTTCAAAGAGCTGAGATTGCTTAGAGTTTGTGATTGATCAAAGTGTGTGGAATAGGATTCTGCTTGTATTGATTTCAGATTATCTTCTGTAACAAGTGTAATCCTTGTACTCTGCTGAACAAGTTTCGTTTCTGTGTTTGCTGAGATTGGCTATGTGTTCTTGAGGGGATCAAGATCAACAATCTTAGTATTGGTGTGTTGGCCAAGAAGAGTGTGTGTGTCTTGAGGTGTTCAAGGTCACTTTCTTGGTTGTGGTGTAAGTGATCAAGTTGTGATTGCTTAGTGGATTTCCTCAGAGGGTTTCTGAGAAGACTGGATTTAGCTCTGGATTTGAAGTGAACCAGTATAAACATCTGTGTGCATTCTCTCTATCCCTAACTCTTTAAATTCAATTTTGATATTTGTTAATTGGTATAAAGAACTGATTGTTTCGGTAAAACAACCGATTGTTTTTACTAGTGTTGTGACTTTTGCTTTATGTTTTGAAAAAGTGATTTCTTAATCAAGGTTTTCTTGAAGTAATTTCATTCAAGGCTGAAAAGTATGCGAAAACTCTCTTTAAACAATTCACCCCCCCTCTAGTTTAAAGCCATATATTCTAACAATTGGCATCAAGAGCTTGATTCTTGAAAGTTATTCAAGTTGATCCAAAAATCTTTTTTCTATGGCTGGAAAACTATCTTTTGAGGAAGGTGCTTCAATCTACAAACCACCTTTATTCTGTGGATTGAATTACAAATATTGGGAATCAAGAATGAATATCTTCATGGAATCTATTTATCAAGGAATTTGGAATTCAATTGAGAATGGTCCTTACATTCCAAAGTTTAAAAAGAATGGTTCTTTCATTGCAAAACCTTGGTCTCAATGGACCAATGATGAATGTAAGATGGCCTAGCTTGATTGTACTACTCAAAACATAATAGCTTCTGCACTAGATACTAATGAGTTTTTCAGGATATCAAAATGCAAAACTGCTAAGGATATGTGGGACACACTCAAGGCTGCTCATGGTCACAATGAACCAAAGGAGGCAATGACAAAGAGTCAAGCAAGAAGGAAAAGAAGGCAAAATAAGAAAAGCCTCAACCTTTACTTCATGGCCAGAAAGGAGGATGACTCAAGTAGTGTATGTTCCTCAAACTCTGAAAATTATGGTCAATTGCTTCAAGCCTTTCAAGAAACACATGAAGAAGCCAACCGATTGGTTCTCTTGAACAATCGGTTAAAAGAAAAGAACAACTAGCTTGAAAACAGAGTAAAGACACTGGAAGAGGAATTAGAAAATTCAAAAACAGATTTTGAAAATCTTGAAATCATTTACAAAAACTCCTCGTGCAAGTGTGATACTCTAGTTTGTGAAAATTGCGAAAATCTTGAAAAGAAGGTCCACTATCTTGTTAAAACTGTGGATAAGCTTTCTAAAGGCCAATCCAACTTTGAGAGTGTTCTAGCATCTCAAAACTGTGTTTTTGGAAAAGCTAGATTGAGTTTTAATCCACAAAACAAACAAGATAGATTTTCAAAATCATTTTCGAAAATGCCAGAAAAACAATCGATTGGACCATCGAAACAATTGATTGTTACATGCTTCTATTGCATGAAAAGAGGCCATTCTATGAGGTTCTGTAAAATAAGAAAATATGTTGTTCCTAAAGGTCTTATGAAGTGGATTCCTAAGGGTAATAAAGCTTTAATTGATGAGTGTAAACCAAATGGACCCACATTCATAAGGGGACCAAATCTTTGTACTTGAAAATCTTTTTTTGTAGGAAATCTTGGAGGAGAGCAAGCAATTGTGGTACTTGGATAGTGGATGCTCCAAGCACATGACATGGGACAAATCAAAGTTCCTGAGTATCTCCTTTAAGCAAGAGGGTCATGTCACCAATGGAGACAACAACAAAGAAAGGAAAACTTGGGAAAGTTTGATGAGAAAGCGGACCTTGGTATCTTCATAGGGTATTCACTCACAAGTCATGCATATAGAGTCTACAACAAGAGGTTGATGATTGTAGAAGAATCAGTTCACATTGTCTTTGATGAGGTAGATCGTAGAATCAATCAAATTCCAAAGACCAGTGTTGAAGAAGATGAACAGAGCATCTGTTTGGAGAAGCTGGAAATCTGTGCAGAAAAACAACCGGTTGATTCGCAGAAACAACCGATTGAAATTCTGCAACAGAGTGAGCTGCCCAAGGAGTGGATTATTCCTAGAGATCTGTCAGTGGATAACATCATAGGGTAGATAAAGGAAGGTGTCTCCACACGTAGCTCCATCTCAAACTTCTGCAGGCACACAACTTTTGTCTCTCAAATTGAACAAAAGTGAATTGAGGAAGCTTTCAAGGATGAGAAGTGGGTTGAAGCTATGCATGAAGAGTTGAATCAGTTTGTAAGGAATGAGGTTAATCAAACAAAGGATGGGATCTTCTTATGTCAATCAAAGTATTGCAAGGAGATTCTCAAAAAATTTGAAATGGAGAGTTGCAAAGAAGCAAACACTCCAATGCCATCAAGCTGTTACATGGATGCAGATGCTTCTGGAAAAGGTGTAGATAAAACAAAATATAGAGGATTGATTGGATCATTGCTTTATCTAACAACTAGTAGGCCGGACATCATGTTTGCGATGTGTCTATGTGCAAGATATCAAGCAAATCCTAAAGAGTCACACTTAAAAGCTGCAAAAAAGAATTCTGAAATATCTCAAAGGAACATCATCTGTTGGATTATGGTATCCTTCTCATTCTCCAATTCATTTAATTAGTTATTCAGATTCTGACTTTGCAGGTCGCAAGCTAGATAAAAAGAGCACAAGTGGCATAGCAAGAAGCAAGCATGTGTTGCTCTCTCTACTACTGAGGCTGAATACATTGTTGCTGGAAGCTGTTGTGCATAGATTCTGTGGCTCAAACAACAACTTGCAGACTTTGGATTACAAATCAGCAAGGTTCCTTTGGTGTGTGATAACACAAGTGCCATCAATCTTACCAAAAATTAGATTCAACACTCAAGGACCAAACATATTGAGATAAGGCATCATTTCATTAAGGATCATGTAAACAATGCGAACTGTGAAGTGAAGTTTGTGGAGACCAAACTACAGTTAGCTGACATCTTCACAAAACCTTTACCAAAAGAAAGGTTTTTCTTCTTAAGAAATGAGTTAGGTATCCTTGATCTTAATAATCTCTCCTAAATCTGTTTTGATACATGCTAAAGTCTATTTGTAAAGACAAATAGGGGGAGAATTAATTGGTTATTGTATATCTTTATCTGATACTGTATAATCTGTTCAAATCTCTGATATAAAAGTGTTTTCTGCTGTTGCTGATAAAAACAACCGATTGTTCCGTGTAAACAACCGATTGTTTATCATGTTTTATGCTTTGAATATATAAAAATCTAACCTGCTGCTGTAAGAAGCATTGGATAGTATAAATGCTATTTTTGCAGGTACTGCTTCAGATTAAATCAGATCAAACACAAGCACTAGGGATTTGTCTTCATCAAATAGGGGGAGATTGTTGAACCAAGTGGTGTTCTAGCTTTGAAGAATCCAAACCCTTTGAAGGATGTTGAAGCCTTGGCTGTGCTTGCTGTTGTTGTTGCTGTGCTGGTTTAGTTTAGTTCTAGGGTAGTTTGAGTGTTGTAATCCACCCCTTGATCGAATCTAAAACATAGGCATTCTGAATCTCTGTGAAAGTAAAATGTTTTTCAAACTAAGTTAAAACAACCGATTGTTTTGTGGAAATAACCGATTGTTTATACTTAAATGTTTTAAGAAAAGATTGAAAATTGTTTTTCAAATTGTTGAGCTGTTAAAGCCAAAACAACCGATTGATTCGAGGAAACAACCGATTGTTTGTTTTGGGACCATAACAGAAAAACTGTTTTATCTTTGACTGAGCTTTAAATGATTTAACTGCTTACGCTCCAGTCATTAAATGCTTTGACCAATCTTTTAATGCAATTTAAGAGTTTGTTAAGATTTGATAACAAACAACATCTTTGAATAAATTCAGAAAAACAGATTTGAGTAACAATCTTTAACAAGATTTTGAAAAGAGTTTTTGAGTTTTTCAAAGAGCTGAGATTGCTTAGAGTTTGTGATTGATCAAAGTGTGTGGAATAGGATTCTGCTTGTATTGATTTCAGATTATCTTCTGTAACAAGTGTAATCCTTGTACTCTGCTGAACAAGTTTCGTTTCTGTGTTTGCTGAGATTGGCTGTGTGTTCTTGAGGGGATCAAGATCAACAATCTTAGTGTTGGTGTGTTGGCCAAGAAGAGTGTGTGTCTTGAGGTGTTCAAGGTCACTTTCTTGGTTGTGGTGTAAGTGATCAAGTTGTGATTGCTTAGTGGATTTCCTTAGAGTGTTTCTGAGAAGACTGGATGTAGCTCTAGATTTGGATTGAACCAGTATAAACATCTGTGTTCATTCTCTCTATCCCTAACTCTTTAAATTCAGTTTTGATATTTGTTAACTGGTATAAACAACCGATTGTTTCGGTAAAACAACTGATTGTTTTTACTAGTGTTGTGACTTTTGCTTTATGTTTTGAAAAACTGATTTCTTAATCAAGGTTTTCTTGATGTAATTTCATTCAAGGTTGAAAAGTATGCGAAAACTCTCTTTAAACAATTCACCCCCTTCTAGTTTAAACTTTCTTTTAAGGCTATGCTCCTTGTGTGCTTATCTTCGCTTTCTTAAAACATTGAGTCTATTCATCTCTAACTCATGTTCCCTAAGCTTTCCAAACAAAGAAGTCATACTGAATGATGTTAGATCTTTAGATTCGGAAATAGCAGTTAGCTTTGGTTGTCATGCTCTATCAAGACATTTCAAGATCTTTATGTTCAGCTCTTCCTTTACAAAGGTCTTGTCAAGGCTCATGAGATGATTTATGATGTGATTGAATCTTTTCTGCACCTCAGCAATTGTTTCACCTTTAAGCATTCTGAACATCTCATACTCTTGGATTAGAGTATGCTTCCTAACTCTCTTCACCTCATTTGTCCCTTCATGAGTGACTTCCAAGGTGTCCCACATTTCTTTTGATGATTTGCATTGAGAGACCCTAAAAAACTCATCAGAATTTAAAGCAGAGGTTATTATATTTTTGGCAATGCAATCGAATTTTGCCTTTTTGCTTTCTGAATCAGTCCATTGAGACCATGGCTTTTCAATGACAGATCCATCTTTTTCAAACTTTGGGACAAAAGGACCATTTTCAATTGCATCCCAAATTCCTCTGTCAAGAGATTCCATAAAGATCTTCATTCTTACTTTCCAAAACTAATAGTTCAAACCACAAAATAGAGGTGGTGTGTTAATTGAAGCACCTTCCCCAAAAGGTAGTCTATCAGCCATTTTAAAAACAGTTTTAGGATCAACTTGAATAACTTTCAAGAACCAAGCTCTTGATGCCAATTGTTAGAATGGATGGCTTTAAACTAGGGGAGGTGAAAATTGTTTAAAGAGGGTTTTCACAAACTTTTAAGTCAAGAATGAATTTCTCTCAAGAAACAATTGATAAAGGATTCAGTTTACCAAAACAGCAAGCAAAAACTGCAGTACCAGAAAAACAATCGGTTGTTTCACAGAAACAATCGGTTGTTTATACCAGCAAACAACAAACAAAACTGAATTTAAAGAGATTAAGGATAGAGAGATTGCACACAAATGTTTATACTGGTTCACTCTAAACCCAGAGCTACATCTAGTCTTCTCAGAAACCCTGAGGAAATCCACTAAGCAACCACACCTTGATCACTTACACCACAACCAAGAAAGTGACCTTGAACACCTCAAGACACACACTCTTCTTGGCCAACACAACAATACTAAGATTGCTGATCTTGATACCCTCAAGAACACACAGCCAATCTTAGCAAACACAGAAACAAAACTTGTTCAACAGAGTACAAGGATTACACTTGTTACAAAAGATAATCTGAAATCAATACAAGCAGAATCCTATTCCATACACTTTGATCAATCACAAACTCTAAGCAATCTCAGCTCTTTGAAAAACTCAAAAACTCTAAAAATCTTGTAAAAGAAAGATTGTTACTCAAAACTATTTTTCTGAATTTATTCAAAGATGTTGTTTGTTTTCAAAACTTAACAAACTCTTAAATTTCATTAAAAGATTGGTCAAAGCATTTAATGACTGGAGCGTAAGCAGTTAAATCATTTAAAGCTCAGTCAAAGATAAAACAGTTTTTCTGTTATGGTCCCAAAACAAACAATCGGTTGTTTCCTCGAATCAATCGGTTGTTTTGGTTTTAACAGCTCAACCATTTGAAAAACAGTTTCAATCTTTTCTAAAAACATCTAAGTATAAACAGTCAGTTGTTTCGACAAAACAATCGGTTGTTTTAACTTAGTTTGAAAAACATTTTTCTTTCAAAAAGATTGAGAATGTTTATGCTTTGGATTCAATCAAAGAGGTGGATTACATACACAATCTACCCCAGATCCTAACTAAAACAGCACAGCAACAACAAGCTCAGCAAAGGCTTCAACATCCTTCAAAGGGTTTGGATTCTTCAAAGCTTGAACACCACTTGGTTCAACAAAGATAAACAAAGTCCGGTTCACAGAATCTCGTGGGCAAAAGAGGGGTTGTCTTTATAAGAGAGAAACCTAGAGCCACAGGTCAGATTTAGGTAGACCAGTCAGAGGTACTTATGGCAGTGGGAGCACGGGTCATGCTTCAGTTGAGGTTCCTAGACGACAGTGGGATAGGAGAACCAGTATTCCAGCGGTTGAATTTCTTGTTGAATATGGAGAGTGTTTGTTCTTAGGTTGTTCTAGGATCTGACAGTTCTTGCAAGTGGGAGAAGGTAGGAACAGAGAACGGGTCAGTGACGACGTGTTTAGTTTCAGGGGAGTTTTAACGAAGTCTTCAAAATGATTAAGAAGGCTGGTGGTAACTAGAGGTGGAACATTGAGTTCCATCGACAAATTACAAAAGTACATGTACATAGTTGAAGCGCAGGTGAACATTGTTCCGTGGCTTCAAGTGGGAGATTGTTGGGTATGAAGCCAGGACCAATTGGGTTGGATTGACTAGACACTATGTTAGTGAGTGGACTTAATCATTGTGTCCCCTTTATAATTTCTATTTAAAGAGATCATTGTACTTGTAATTGGGGAGCAACCAGACAGAATGGAAACCTAATAGTTGCCTGTGTGGATGTAAGTTGGAGTTGGCGGCTAAACCACATTAAATCCTGTGTTGTTTATTTTCTGCATTTGATTTGTGATTATGTATGTTGCTTCTGCGTGGGTTTTTTCCTATCAGTTTCTTTTTAGGAGTCGAGTAGTTGAAGAGATTTGGAAATCGATGGGAGGGTAGGTGTTGTTAGACTAGGTAGGAAGTTTCATAGAGACAAATTTCTCAAAGGCCTTTAAGCGGAATTTCAGCATCTGTTACGGTTCCTCTTTCAGGTATGAGATCAGACAGATGGTTTCTTTTGAGAGGCCTTTCGGGATTGAGAAGAGTTGATGTCCACGCTGAATCCGAACTTATTCTTGTTGTTTTTGCCCAAGTATAATTTTATTGGGCTATTAAGAGTCATACTTTTGTTCTAGAAAATTCTTAATGTTTATATGTGAGTTGATTGTGGAAATAAATCAATGGTAAATATATCAGGATAACTATATATTTTAGAGAGTAGTTTTCATAAGAATTAATAAAAAGAAATAGAATATTATTTAAGGATGAAGTCAAACATATAATTTTTTTTAAAATTTTAATTAATATATACTTTAATTGGTTTGAATTAGGTTTTAACACCAACTTGTATCTTATTTATTAAGAAGATGTATCCACTTATAAACGTTTGCATTTTAAGGATGGGCTAAATGTGATTATTGGAACTCATTGGACAATGGGAATTGAACCTGGTAAGTGTGCTTCCGCTACAAGGTAAGCACTATGCTTCAGTGTCTCCTTGTGCTAGGATCATGATGGGGTCCAAATAAGAGGAATGATATGATATAGGGCCCACCAATGGCAACTAATTAGAGTTAAACTTAAAGCAAAGTTGCTAGAGTTAGTAACATGATCTGTTGGGCAGTTAGTTTAACAACGTGATGGTATGGATCACTAATTAATTGATTATTGTTTGAAAATGAACTTTGGGGTTGAAAAGTGGTACTGGAAGACATGTTAGTATTACATTGATTGCAGAACCGTTTGAAAATTGTTAAGAATTTTTATTATTCACACTGATTTATTCAATTTGAGTATAATTATCTCTTGCAAAAAATACTTACTTAAAAAAATCAATAGAAGAATATTTATTTAAAAAGTAATGGATTGTGGATCACGTGTGGATCATTCTTATACAAATCTTGCAGTTGTAGCTTTTAAATTATTTTGTACTTGATTGGTTTAGAAGAAACATATGATTCGCTCCAACTAGTCCATCATTAGTAAGGTCAAAATCAGAAAGTTTTGGCATTGTGGTTTTGTTTTTAAAACATACAAAATAAGATGGTTAATTGAGAGATGACTTATTTTGGGACCATTGAGATTTTACTATGTAGAAGCTAAGGTATTACTATGTAGAAGCTAAGGTAGTGCAGATGAAACTCATCCATGTAGTGTTTGTTTTGACTAAATTTATATGTAATTGTAAAATCATATCTAGTTGGTTAGTTGGACAGTTGTTGGTTTCTTAATTATATATTGATAGTAATATATTGAAGTGTTGATTGGTTGATTTTGTTAGAATATATGGCCTTAAACAAGAGGAGGGATGAATTATTTAAAAGGTGTTTTTGAAAACTTTTTCAGATTTAATGAAATTCTTTGTATAAATCCAGAACATGAATCATGTTAGCCAAGAACTCAAACAGTTATACAACAATACACATAAAAACAATCGGTTGTTTATCAATTAAGCTTAAAACAGAATTTAAATGAGTTCAGGGTAAGAGAGAATCACACAAACAGCTTATATTGGTTCACTTTTAAACCAAGAGCTACATCTAGTCCCCAGAATAGCACTGGGTAATCCACTAAGAAATCAAACCACATTACAAAACACAAACCACCAAAGTAGTGACCTTGAACCCTTCAAGAAACACACTACCTTTGACAAACCACACCAATAGTATTGATCTTGAACACCTCAAGAACACACAATACTCCCTAGCAACACAACACCAGAAATACAGTAGGTTTAGAAAGGATTACACCTGATCCCAGTACAATCTGAATTGAATACAATTGCAATCCTATTCCACTCTCACTTGAAAATCCAAAGCTTGATGTGAATCAAATTTGTCAAACTGAATTTCTCAAAGCTGTTTTTTTCTTATTTGAAAACATAAACAAACCATTTATATTTTCCAAAGATTGGTCAAAGCAATTAAAGAAGGAGCGTATTCAGTTAGAAAACATTTAAAATAGATTCACCATTCAAAACTGAATTTTGTTAGGATTTTCAAAGAAACAATGGATTGAAACCACGAAACAACCGATTGTTTTGGCTTGACAATTAAGTCAACCAAACCAAAACAATTTTCAACCTTTATCAAAACTCCTAAGAGCAAAACAACCGGTTGATTCGACAAAACAACATGTTGTTTTTCACTTAGTTGGAAAAACACTTTATTTAAAAAAGATTTTAAATCACATCAGTTTTAGATTCAACAAAGGAGTGAAACACACTCTATTCTACCCAGATCCCACCCAAACACAGCAGCAACACCAACCTTTCATCAAACACCTTGGATTTGGATTCTTCAAAGCACTTGATCACACTTGATCAACAATCTCCCTCTATTTGGTGAAGACAAATTCCTGGTTACTTGTGTTGATCTTGATTGAATCTAAAATAGCACCTGCAAAACAAAAAAGCTATGCACAGAGCATCTCTCATACCAGGTTATGATGGCACATAAACCAGTTTTCTACACAATCATAACAGTAGAAAAACCAGCTAAAAAACTCAGCTAAAACGCACCAAACTTCTGCACCATATAAACCAGATTGCAACAGAACATTAAATCAGAGTTATAGCAGTTCACACATAAACCATATTCTCCCCCTATTTGTCTCCACAAATAGACTTTAGGAAGAGATGAAAACATAATAGTCCAAAATAAGTCAATACAAGCATAGAAAGAATTACAAAACTTGGCTTCAATCTTCTTTCCCATACTACAACTCAAAAAACTGGTTCTGAATAGCTTCAATCTGTTCATCAAAGGTATGAAAACATGTATCCATGCTTTTAAATCTGTTATCAAAGTTCTGAAAATTTGTAACACAAAGATCATGAAGATTCCTTTGGTTTTTAGCAAAGCTGTCCAACCTATTGACCATGAAACTCTCAAAGGAAGACATTGAAGGAATCCTATTTCCTTGATGTCCAACACTTGTTCCAGCACCTAAGTCAGTAGCAGGTTGTTCTTCATTTTGAAAATTCATACCAGCACCTTCAACAACTTCTTGATCTTCTTCACCATGTTCAACATGAATTCCACTTGAGGAACCACCATGTTCACCATCCTTACTTACCCATCTTCCATTAATCTTGGTAAAATCCATCTTGCTTAGTGAACCATTGTTCACTTCATGTGTTGATTTCACCAACTCAGATGTTTCATCCTTAAGATTCACTTCAAAATAGTTTAAGAATTTAGAAATCAAGATAGCATAAGGATAATGATAGTCACTTAACCTCATGGATTAATTGATCTTAACTTTGCTCATTAGGCAGTATATGTAGACAAGATCTTCCTCAGTGAGAACAAAATGGTTGCTCCCTCTTGGTGTTAGAATCCAAGTGACAATGAGAGCCAACAATCTTTCATTCAATTCCAACCTTCCAACAGAACAAGTTCTTACTTGTGCATGAGGATTCTTAAAAAAACTTTTGTAATATTGAATTTTGTTGAAATCTTCCCCACACCAATGTTCCTTTTGTTGATTCTCAAACCAGCATACTTTAGGCCAGTCACAGCAGCCCACACCTCATGAGTGGTCTCCATATCCACACCCTTGACATGAGAGACAAGATTGTTACCTTCACACTTTAAATTGGTGTATAAAACCCGAATAAGATCCAGATAGATGTTCCCTTTCATCTCTAAGAACCTCTTCAGCAGTTGTTCTTTGAGTAGTCTTCTCACATCATCCAACTTTTGACTCTTCAACCAGCTAAAAGAGACAACTTTTGGATTGTTTATCATTTTTCTACTTGTTTCAAAGTGATATTTCTCAATCAATTCATTGTCTCCTGAAAACCAGCCTTCAAGACGTCTTCCTGATCTTACAACTCTGGTTTTAATCCTTTTTTATGATGGAGGAGTGGAACCCATGAAACCAGAATGAGAGAAACTAGAAAAATAGAGGAAGATATGAGATGCAACAAGAGATATGCCAATGGGTTGTTTTTGTGTAGAAAAACAGCCGTAGAGGGTTTTATAGCAAAACATAAATCCTCTTTGATCCTTTAGTTGCAGTGGGTTTCAGTCTTCAAGAAGAGGAATTTGGTCCAATCTTGCACAAAACCACGTCAGCCCTTACCAGAAAATCACATGGTCAGCACATGTGGATTTGACTAGTCATAAATGCACTTGAATTTCCAAGATATGGAATATATTCCTTTTATGACAAGAAACAACTTTCTCCTGAACCAAATCAGACCTCATGACTGCTTTATTGACTCATAATCCTTTTTAAAAGAAAAAGAAATTTGTAAAAGATAGAATGCATAAAGAAATTAAATCAATTTTATGCAGTGCTGTTAGAGAAGAAACAATTGGTTGTTTCGAGAAAACAATCGGTTGTTTTTCTGAAGAAGCAACAATGTTTGAGTTTAAAACAAAAACAGAGAAGAATCAAAATGTAATTGTACATATACACATAGATGAAGATTTTAGCATGAATTTATAACAAAAAAAACAAAGACAAAGAAAGTCTTATCCTTTTGTCATGAAGTCCCTTCAATGAGTCATTATTCATGATCAAGAATGCTTCTTTTGGCTTTCAGGACACCTTGAGCTGGTACAGAACTTTAATTCAATTCTAGTCAAAATCCTTTTCTTCCAAAAGCTTGATCTAATAACTCAAGACCCCATGCTTATTTTAGTATCCCTGGAACACAATAAATTCAAGCAACAAGATTTGGTCCCGTTACAAATGTGGGTCCTTTTGATTTAGCTTTATCACTGGAAACTTCAGAGCCTTTGGGAATCCATCTCATAATACCTATAGGAATAGAATATTTCCTAATTTTACAGAATCTAACTGAGTGGTCTCTCTTCATGCAGTAAAAACATGTAACAATCGGTTGTTTCGATCTTTCAATCGGTTGTTTTTCTGACACTTTTGAAAAAGGCTTTGAAATCTCATTTTTCTTGTTTTGAGGATTAAACTCCAAACCAGATTTTCCAAAAACACATTTTTGGGATGCTAAGACAGTTTCAAAGTTGGATTTACCCTTTGAAAGTTTTTCCACAATTCTTACAAGATAATGGACCTTACTCTCAAGAGTTTTACAATTTTCACAAACTTTATAGTCACACAAGTAGGAAGAATTTTTGCAATGCATTTCAAGATTTTCAAAATCAGTTTTTGACTTTTCCAATTCTTCTTCAAGAGTCTTGACTCTATTTTTAAGCCAGTTATTCAACCCTTTCAATCGGCTGTTTAAGAGAGCCAATCGGTTAACTTCTTCATGAGTTTCTTTAAAAGCTTGAAGCAATTGACTATAGTTTTCAGCATTTAAGGAGGCACAAGAACTTACACTACAATCAGCTTTTATATGCCCCTGTTCTCCACAACCAAAGCAAGTGTAATTGTTAGAATTGAAATCACTAGTTTTCTTGTTTCCATACCTTTCTTTGTTGGATTCCTTGTTGCGGTTTCTCTTCAAGAATTTGTTGAACTTTTTGGACAACAAACTAAGAGTTTCTTCCTCACTTTCATCACTTGATTCTTGCTTATTCTTGTGCTTGGCAGTTTTCAAGGCAATGTTCCTTACATGCTTGTCTTCACTTTCTTGAACATTGAGTCTATTAATCTCCAACTCATGTTCTCTAAGCTTTCCAAACAAGGAAGCTGTAGTAAAAAAAGTCAAGTCCTTTGATTCTGAGATAGCTGTGACTTTAGGTTGCCAAGATCTATCAAGACACTTGAGAATCTTGATGTTCAACTCCTCTTTGTCAAATGTTTTTCCAAGACTCATTAGATGATTGACAATGTGAGTGAATCTCTTTTGTACTTCAGCAATTGATTCTGCTTTGAGCATTCTGAACATCTCATACTCTTGTATTAGAGTATGTTTCCTTGCTCTCTTCACATCATTTGTTCCTTCATGGGTGACCTCTAGAGTATCCCACATTTCCTTAGCAGATGCACATTGTGAGATCTTGGAAAATTCATCCGAGTTTAAAGCAGAGGTTATGATATTCTTGGCAATGCAATCAAACTTGGTCTTTTTATTTTCAGCATCAGTCCATTGGGACCATGTTTTTTCAATAGAAGATCCATCCTTTTCAAATTTAGGAATAAAATGGTCATTTTCAATTGCATCCCAAATTCCTTTATCAAGAGATTCAACAAAGATTTTCATTCTAACCTTCCAAAAATGATAATTCAAACCACAAAACAAAGGTGGCCTGTTAATTGAGGCACCCTCCCCAAAAGGTAGTTTTTCAGCCATAGAAAAAAGATTTTAGGATCAAACTTGAATTTTTTTCAAGTACCAAGCTCTTGATGTGAACTGTTAGAATATATGACCTTAAACAAGAGGAGGGGTGAATTGTTTAAAAGGGTTTTTTGAAAACTTTTTCAGGTTTAATGAAATTCTTTGTATAAATCCAGAACAGGAATCAAGTTAGCCAAGAACTCAAGCAATTATACAGCAATACATAGAAAAACAATCGGTTGTTTATATCAGTTAAACTTAAAACAAAATTTAAACGAGTTCAGGGTAAGAGAAAATCACACAAACAACTTATACTGGTTCACTTTTAAACTAAGAGCTACATCCAAACCCCAGAATAGTACTGGGTAATCCACTAAGCAATCAAAGCACATTACAAAACACAGACCACCAAAGTAGTGACCTTGAACCCTTCAAGAAACACACTACCTTTGGCAAACCAAACCAAGAGTATTGATCTTGAACACCTCAAGAACACACAATACTCCTTGGTAACACAACACCAGAAATACAGTAGGTTTAGAAAGGATTACACCTGATCACAGTACAATCTGAATTGAATACAATTGCAATCCTATTTCACTCTCACTTGAAAATCCAAAGCTTGATGTGAATCTTGAAATCTTAGAATCAAATTTGTCAAACTGAATTTCTCAAAGTTGTTTTTTTCTTATTTGAAAACATAAACAAACCATTATATTTTTCAAATATTAGTCAAAGCAATTAATGAAGGAGCGTATTCAGTTAGAAAACATTTAAAACAAATTCACCATTCAAAACTGAATTTTGTTAGGATTTTTAAAGAAACAATGGGTTGAAACCACGAAACAACCGATTGTTTTGGCTTGACAGTTAAGTCAACCAAACCAAAACAATTTTCAACCTTTTTCAAAACTCCTAAGAACAAAACAACCGGTTGATTCGACAAAACAACATGTTTTTTTTCATTTAGTTGGAAAAACACTTGATTTAAAAAAGGTTTTAAATCGCATGAGTTTTAGATTCAACAAAGGAGTGGATCACACTCTATTCTACCCAGATCCCACACAAACACAGCAGCAACACCAACCTTTCATCAAGCACCTTGGATTTGGATTCTTCAAAACACTTGATCACACTTGATCAACATATTTGATATATTGATGATGATATATTTTTTTGATTGGTTGATTGCTGGTTTTAAATGTTTGCTATTTTGATGATGATATATTACTTCCCAAAAAAGATGTTTCCTAACATTTTGCTGTAATGACAACTAATTTGGTACATGCATTCATCAATGAGGTATTAATATACTTGGATATTTATTATTGTATTCCTTTATTTTATAATTATAAACATTAAAAGTTCTTAACTTGAAATTATTTATTATTTATTTCAGGCACCAACGGTTGAAAGTGGTGCTCCATTACCTAAACAAGTAACAGGATCAAGTGCTGGAAGCAAAACTGATTAAGGAAGATGGATAAACAAGACTGAAGCAAAACTAATTAGGGAGATGGGATAAACATGTTGAAATGGGTGTAATAGTCGAAATGTTATGACATTTAAAAATATTTTTTTGTGTTTTCTTTACTTAAGAATAATTATGTATTAGTTTTGTTCTATTTTTCAATGTAATGAATTTTATTAGTATTTACTTTTCTTTATTATGAAAACATTTAATTAAATGGTATTTTAATTAAATATGTTTAGTTATTTAATTATGCAAACGAGATTATAAAAATTGGTGGTCAAATTCCATTTATTTAGTATTCAAATTTTGTTAGTTGAAACTGATGTATTATTTTTACAATTTTGTTATAATACTGACAGTTAAAAATGTCACATTATACCCTATATAATGGTGTTGGAATCTTCTTCAATGAATTAAATTTCGACAATTATAATTGACACTACTTACATATAAAAATTGTCACTTCAAACATAATGTTAAAGTGACGGGTGTTGTGGCAGGTAACGTAAAACCGCCACATTAAACTTTGTGGCAGCCAGTTCTATGGCGGTTTGAGAAACCGCCACACGCGTATATTGTGGTGGTTATAAACGTCTGTTTATATGAAATCAACTGCCACATTATACACTATTTTTTTTCTAGTGACATCCAATTCTTGACCAACAAGCTAAGTTCAATTATGCAGACTACTGTCGCGAAGTAGACTTGAGTATTTTGTCGAGGATAAAATAGACATTAAAATAATACAAAATCTTCCTCGACTAATAAGTAGTAAAGGTTTTCATTATGCCTCTCATCAAGGATCCAAATGCTTTATTTTTAGGTAAGGCTCCTTATATTTTGTTAGTATCTTTGTATATTATCTTGTTTGTATTTACTTAATTTTCTTTGTGTACAAATGTTATGAGAAAGGATTTCAACTATAAAAAGCTTTGCACTTAGGTCGACACTCCACCCCTTGAGAAGGATGTGCTTATTGACTTCTAAAATCCTTCAAAGAATAAATGACTAAGAGTGATGAACATTTTGTTTTGAAGACAATATTTACGTCTACCATAGTTGTTGGCCCCTTACTTCAAACCTTATCAATTCAATCTTCAAGACCAAACATTACGCCAAATATACCTCAGCTACCTCCTCAACCATAACACCTTTAACCCTTTCTGCTCAGGTTGGTTATACAAAGGATGAGGTGATGTTAGTTGATTTTAAGATTGCACATTTTATGGGTTACTCTTTTGTTTATAATTTTTGGATTAGCAATTATAGTGAGAAACCCCAAGAAGATTCTCACTGGACACGAACTTAACCAAGTGGTTAAGTAAGTGTGAAGGTTCACTTCTAAAGGGCAAACAAAAAACACAATTATAAGGTGTGGATGATGATGAGGTGCGGAAAATAAAGAGTATACGATAGAAAGAAACAAGATGGAAATCGAAATAGAAAAGAAGAACACAAGAATATAAAGATGAATGGAATTTGCGCAAGGAATGAAGAGATGAAGAGTTAGATGAGACTTACGGATGATAATGGTGGTCACACCACTTGGAGTGGTGGGAGACTCCAAGATGAGTGGTGAAGAGCTGCCACTTGAAGTGCACAAACACCCAAGATAAGACCCAAATAGGAGAGCACTTAAGACACACTCAACACTCTAGCAGAGTTTCTTTTCTATTTAAAATTCAAACTCAACACTCTATTTATAGATATGAGTGCCTTGGAGAGGAAGAAAGGAAGGGTAGAGGGTGTAAATGACTACAAGCTTCTAGACTCTAGGTCAAATGTGAGCACATGGGGGAGTATCCTAAAATTTAGGTCAAAGGTGAGCACATGGGTGGCACATGGGTGATTTTCTAGCAGTTAGGTTAAGGTGGGCTTTAGCACAAGCCCAATTTACCAAGTACACCCTCTTCTAGCTTATTTTTCTAATTGAAGCCCAAAGTGAGCCCAATTTATTTACTTAACTTGTGTTGTAAGAAGACTAGAAGGAAAAACAATTGATATTCTGGTTTATGTCCAGTTCTCCCTCTACTGAGGCTCTTCTGAGATTGGGTGGGGCCTTATCTTGTATGTTGAAATGACTGACCTAGTTGTGAAGAGTTTGTGATGTCCTTAGTCATCTGCCTGTAGAGTTGGTTTGTATTATGAGGGGCCTCTAACCCAAGTAGATCATCTGTCTACTTTTGCGTCAAACTCCAACTCATTGTGGCACATCAATATAAAGCACAACAAGGTGAGAACTAGTGGTAATGGTATTTTTCTGACTCCCTATGATGTCAGGCTTCTGAAGACGGTGCACCCTAGGTGAAATACTTGGATTCTATTGAAATAATGTTGGCAAAATGTATGATAACCGTTCATTACTTTGAGGGTTTCAAGAAGGCTATGCACCAAGCCATTTTGTTTGCAGCTTCCATTTATGCATGCCGTTTTGACTTGGCTAAAAATGTTGTTGATAAGGATTTGGTCGACGATTAAACTCATGTAATAATTTGTAATATGTACAATTGTAAACATAATGAATAGTTTAGAAACTAAATGTTACTTGTTTAAGTTGTCTTCTACTACATTGATTTATTTTTTGAACGACCTATAACAATAGCCATTAACTTTGAATGATTACTAATTATCGAATAACTTTCACATGCTTTCTTGTCGTCATATATTGAAGAAATTTGATTTGATTTTTCATTATTCTTTGATTGTGTATCAAATGACTTTGTTTCAATTTGTGTGTCATTTATCTTTGAGTGACTTAGAAAATGAATTACTTTGATTTTATTGTAATTAATATTCGCTAAATAACTTTGATTCAACGTATTCGACAATTAAATTTTAAGTAATCATTGGATTACTTTGACCAATGTAAAATTTGTTTATTTTTCATTACACAAAAAATCACTTTTAGCGATTACCAAATTCGGTTGCTAAAAGCACTACAATCGATCGGGAGATATATTCGCGACTTAAAAGGTCACCAAATTAAGGTGAAAGTGAAAACCCTAGTCATAAAGCATTTAGCGACCAAATTATAAATTGTCGCAATTTTTCGACCGAAATTTCGGTCGTTATTCCGTTGCAGAAAGTTTGGTCACTAGAATTCAAAGACCAAATTAACAACCAAATTTTGATGAAAAAGTGTTTGCTAAATTGGTGGTTGAAATAAAAGGTGATAGCGACCACCATTTTTGGTCGCTAATGGATTAAAATAATTAATTAAAAAAATTGTGGTGGCTAAATGGAGACCTATAGCGATGAAATTGATTTCGGTGCCTAAATATTTTTTTTTAATTACAACGACTGATTCTATTTCGGTTTCTAAACAATAGCTTTGTAGATATAGTCACCAAATCAGTTTCAATGACTATTTTTATATGTATTATCAATACCTATTTAAAATGGTATTTTGACCTATTTGTAAAAAAAAATAAAAATATGCTTATAGGTACTCAAAATTCAATCAAGCTAAATAGGAATGAACTTCAATACATAGTTTAAGAGAGAATTGTACACAAATTAAAAGTAAACCATATTACACAATGAAAATTATTGAAAACAAGTTAAAATAGTCAAATCTATTATATAATTTAACATACAATTAATCTTCTTTTGAATTGTCATGTCTAATGTAGTCTCCTTTATGATGTCCACTAGTAATAGGATCTGAAGAGCCTGATATAAGATTATTCATTTGATTGTGTTGTATATTGAGTTGCATCTGCTCATTTTGTTTGCGCATTAACTCATCTTGTTTGTGCATGCATTCACTTTGCTCTTCGTGATTTTTCATCAATAGCTCCATCTTGTCTTCAAGTGTCTGCTTCTTGGCATCTTTTACCATAAGCTCATCATTTAGATTTTGAATAATCTCACGCATTTATTCTATTTGATGGACTACTGGAGTTTGGCTTGAGTAGAATGACACTTGTGGAACTATTAAACCTTTTGCTCAATACATCAAGTACATAGACATTCCCTTTTTTATTTTCACCTCCAACAACATCAATGTATATTTCATTGTCATCAATAGAGGCAACATGAGAGTTATGCAAAGATGAACCTTTAAGCATCTGTTGTTGTCGGGCTTATTCTCGGCGTTTCTTATATTTCTCCTGAAAATGCAGTCAAAATGATTATTAACAAGAAAACATATAGTAAAAATTAGATTATAACTTAAAGTTTAAATATATCAACATCGTGGGTATTATTATTGACCCATTCCAATCTTCAATTTCTTGACAACTTGAAACTTCAGTTGAAATTTACAATAACTATTTACTGAAATACCTGTCGAACTTGTTTGTTCACTCTTGTCCTTTTATCAGGAGGACCATTGATTATGGAAATTTTAATGCACTCAATTAGCTTACCTCTTCTTTAATTTTTTTTTGAATAAGTTAATGGCAGCACAGGCATGAAAGTATATGGTAGTACTGAAACTAGTTTCTTATTGCATGATGATATCAAGAAAATAAAATGATTATCTAGTTAAAAAAAGTGTAAAAATAATGAATTTGTACTGCTATAAATTGAAATAAACAATATTTGAAATGGATCATAAACTGTAAATTGGTAGTAATTAAGAAGGAAAATGGAATGGAGAATATACCCTGTGCCGGCAAAAAAAGGCAGAACCTTTGCAGAGGTAACTAAAACGCAAAATTGAAGTGCAGAGGAATCAACCACACCGCCATCACACCGTTCCACTCTGCCACATCATTCGATTGTCCAAGAAATTTCTGCCAAATCAGCTCTTCTGTAATACATATTTGACATATTATTTGGCATACATATTCCAAGATTTTTTTTTCTTCAGACAACGATTTTAATGCATTCTAATTCACATTTAACCTCGGAATTTGAGTGAACATTTTGAAGATCACAATAATTAACCAAAGACACCACTAATCTAGCAATCGAGAGAAAATCGCAAAGCTGGAACGAGATCATAGAGGTAGAACAAGTTAATAATTATCCACTTATGAACAACTCGAATGGTTCAACTCCAAGATTAAAGTGCTAGCACGATTTAGAATTCTTCAGGATTCAAAATCCTCATCTTCAATGTGCCCAAGGTGTAGGGTTCTTCACGATTAAAAAATTTTATGGCTTTCATAAAAAAAACTAAGTATCTTTCCTTATCTTTCTGCAATTTCATTAACTTTAACTGTGCAGTAATGTGATTCTTATTATTATTAATAATAAATATAATTATTATTTATAATAATTATGTTTTTTTAAATATGTTTATTAATTAATATGAAATATTATTATTGACATTAATATTATTTTTATCTTCTTTTCTAATT
Source organism: Phaseolus vulgaris (assembly GCF_000499845.2). Lineage (NCBI taxonomy): Eukaryota > Viridiplantae > Streptophyta > Magnoliopsida > Fabales > Fabaceae > Phaseolus > Phaseolus vulgaris. Next base: position 21,262,701 of record NC_023752.2, read on the forward strand.
TTTTTTCAAATTTTTAATTTTTATATTTTATTTTATTATATGCATAACTAAATAAAATATGAATGTTAGGTCACTGGCTAATTCGATGGTAGAAAATAAACAATTACATTTACTAACTAAAGGAAAATCGGTGACTACAAGATAAACATATTCAGTGACTAATTCAGTGGCAGAAAAATGCAATTACATTTGCGACCGAAAGAAAATTGGTGGCTAAAAATAAACATATACGGTAGCTAATTCAGTGACAGAAAAATAAACAACTCCATTTAGCAACCAAACAAACATTGGTGACTAAAATATAAACATATTTGGTCGTGGATATATTTCTCCCAATTTATTCAAAATAGCGACGACTTTAGCGACCGATGGTTTTGTTACTTTCATGTTCAGTCACTGATTCGGTCGCAAAACTAACTAACATCATTAATGATTCATTTGGTTGCTATTGAGGGTTGTAAGATTTGACGTTGAGGGTATTCGGTGGCTATTTCGGTCCCAAATTGCGGTCACTCATTTTCGATCGCTAAATTCAGTGACTAAATTGTTATTTTCTTGTAGTGTTCATACTAAATGTTGAAACACAAAAATGGATTACTTAGACTCGATGTGATGGTCATTTATTTTCAAATGACATGTTGAAACACCATGAGATTACTTTCACCTGATCATTTATTTTCAAATGACTAGTTGAAACAACATCTTAGACCCGATGTGATGGTCATTTATTTTCAAATGACATGTTGAAACACCATGAGATTACTTTCACCTGATCATTTATTTTCAAATGACTAGTTGAAACAACATCAAATCAATTTGACCCGATGTGATGGTAATGTATTGTCAAATGAATTGTTGACACACAACATCATATTACTTAAGATTTTCTGGTCATTTAAGGAAACATAATATCAAATTACTTTAATCTGATGTGATGGTTGTTTATTTTCAAACGAAGACATCAAATTAATTTGACTCGATGTGTTGGTCGTTTATTTTTAAACGACTCAATGAAAAAACTTTTAATCTATAAATTGAAATTTTTATTAAAGAATGTGTCTCTATAAAACTTTTCTCAGAAAAAGGCCTATTTAGGGATAAAATCCAAGCTAAAAAAAATACATCATCCTTTGACAATATTCATTTTTATAATGATTAACTAATATATTTGTAAAGGTGTCGCATTCAAGGTTCTTGGTAGGAGTCTCTCATTCAATTCTTAAAGTTTTATGCTCTATTGCGAAGGGAATAAACTACTTGATATGGGTTGTCCCAATTGAGTGCTAGATTTTATTCATGTTTGTCCTTTCGGGCTTCTTCAAGTTAATCTCATTCCAACTTACCTTTGTTAAAATCTTATTCTCATACGCATGTATTGTAGCACCAAACTGCCATTTTTTTAGTGAGTCCGTCCTTTATCCATACTTCTTCTCTTATTTCATGTATGAGGTCTAATTCCACCCTTAGATTGTCATTGTTACCATTCTCATTGAAGTTTTGTCTTTGTCAAGATACTTTTCTTAGTTCAACCAAGATCATGGCGTCTGATCCATATGTTAACCCAACAAAAAATTTCTTTTTGGATGATTGAGAGGCGCAATTATATTTCCAAAGTATGTTAAGTATCATTTTGGCCCAGAAACCCTTAGCTTGACTAAGCCTCTCTTTTAGCTCATCTAGGATGACTTTATTGGCTACTTTGACTTGCCTATTAGTTTGTGGATGCTCTATGTATAAAAATTGATGTATTATGCCAAGTTGTTGAATCCCTTATCTAAGAATTAATGACCATTATATGTGATGATAATGTGGCAATCCATGTCTACATGTAATGTTCTTCTAGAAGAATTTTTGTACTTGTTGAGCAATGATAGTTGTCAAAGGCTCGACGTCTATCCATTTAGTGAAATAATCAATAGTCATTATTATAAATTTTACCAACCTTTGGCAAGGGGGAAAGAACCGAGTATGTCCATTGCCTATGTTGTAAATGGCAAAGGGGTGGTTATTGCATGTAACTCTTTTGAAGGGAGTGTGTGGAGAAGGTCAAATTTTTTACATTCTTGATATCTTTTTCGATAAAGTTGTGAGCATCTTTTCAAAGTGTTGGCAGTAATAACCCACTCTCATGAATCAATAAGCCATACAATGAGCCCCTATGTGCATCCCACATATTTCCAAATGAAATTCGGCTACTACATGCTTAGCTTGATCCTCATCCAAGCATTTCAACAACGAAGGTGAAAAGCCTCGTTCATCACTGTACATGGTGTAAAATGATGGTTGTCATTGTAGTTTCTTAGCTTCATTTGGTTCATCGGAGAGAGTATCATCAGTCAGGTATTTGGCAATGAGGGTCATCCAAGTGGTGATACTTAGATTTATTTGTTGGATGTCGTCATGATCCCAATTTGATGTCCTCAAAGTTTCTTGAATAAGTGTTTGGTGTGGTCATGCTCTTTTAGTATTTGTCAATTTGGATAAGACATTTGTACAACTATTATGCTCCATTGGTACATGGGTGATGAGGAATTTGTCAAATCGATCAAAATTTTTTTTGGTGATATGATAGTATTTTTGTAATAAAGGTTATTTTCTGTTTGATGGACCATCCACATTCAATGGGAACCATTCATGTTTTTCATATAACTAAGGTAACTTGATGAGAAGGTCGACCAAGAATTGAGCTTTCACTGTGCCTCGAATTTTGATCTGTAGTACAAATTCATATAGTTCCATGTACCATGCTTTCATTTGGCTAGCTAACTCTAGTTTTTGTAATACTGGTTCAATACGATAATGATTTTTTTACGATTATGTCAAAGCTCCAAATTTATTGGCAGAGCCTTCATTCCGAGAAGATGAGGAGCAACACTAGTTTTTCAATTACTTGATAGCGCTCATCAATTGATTACAGAGTATGACTTGTAAAATAAATAAGATTTTGCTTTTTTTCCCTCCTCATATGTTATTACTAAACTTATAGTTGAATCTGATATTGCTAGATAAATTATAAGTACATAGTTGGGTGGTGGACTGACCAATATGGACAAAAAGGCAATATCTTTTTTTATGTATTGGAGCATTTTTTCGCACTTATTGTCCCGTTCAAACTTCTTTTACCCCTTTATGTGTTTGAAGAAAGGTATTACTTTCTCTGTAAGTTTGGAAAGAAATCTTGAAAGTTTCGCAAGCTTCTCGGTACAGCGTTGGACCACCTTCAGGTTACTCGAACTCCCCATAGTCTGAATGGCTTTACATTTGTTGGGATTGGTCTCTTTTCCTCATTGAGTGATCATGAAGCCGAGGAATTTGTCTCCACCAACGTCGAAGAAGCATTGTTTTTATTCAAACGTATGTTGAGTTTCCTAATCTTGTAGAAAACCTTTTCTGAGTGGGCTAGATGGATTTTGCTCTTGCTGACTTTACTATCATGTTGTTGACGTATAATTATATGATTTTAGTAATGAGATCTATAAAGACCTTTTCCATGAGGTGTTGATATGTCGCACTAACATTTTTGAGTCTGAAGAGCATGACTTTGTAAGAAAAATTAACTCCCTCGATCATTAAAGTTGTTTTTATTTAGGATAGGAATAATGAAAACTAAGTAATTCGTATCCAGCTAGCTATGTTGTCAACAAGCCAATCTCTTCTCTATAAAGGATATGCTTCTTTGGGGAACATTTTGTTTAAATGTGTATATTCATTACACATCCTCCCTTTTCGTTTGATTTCTTTACCATGACAATGTTTGCTAGCCACGTGATATAGATAATTTTCGTTATGAAGCCAACCTTAAGTAATTGACTGACTTCTTGATCAATAACTAAACGTCTCTCTTCACTGAGCTTTCTTTTCCTTTGAGTCACTGACTTAGCTTAAGGAAGGACAACAAGTTTATGGCACATGAAATTTGGATAAATGTCAGGCATATCTGCTCGACTATATGTGAATATATCAATTTGTTTTAGCAGGAATCACTCCAATTCTTTTCTTAATAAGAAACTTTTGGTTTGGCACACCATATGCATTGAGTTGTTTGAGAACCAAGTTGTACATTTACCATTGACTCATCAAAAGTGAGACAATTTTTCTCAAACTCGGCCCAGACCTTGTCATTATGAAAAGATGTGTGGGGTGTGAGCTTGGTGTTATGACATTATTGAACATTGTCATGTTTGTTCAACTGATCTAACATTTCAATTTGAGTTTTATCATTGGTAAAAGGAGCCATGGGTGAATAAGGAGTGACCTTAAAAGTCTACGTTTAACATTTACTTGGCGCTTTAATAGTTTCGTTTTCAGCAAGAAATTTCATCATCATATGCGATATAGAAACAATGGTTCTAAGGTGGTTAAGGGTTCTTCGTCCAATTACAACATTGTATAAAGTTTTAACCTCAAATGAAATATATCGGACTATGAATATCCAATAGGCTTCACTCGAGATGAGCATTGTAAGCAGATCGACATAACCTTTGGTGTGTAGTCGTTCCCTAATGAACCCTAATAGCGAAAATGTTGAGCTTTAAGAACATTGACTAATAAAGTATGTTGGTTGAGCTTCCTTGGTCAATGATGACCTTTTTGAATTGTCAATTTGCTATTATGGCGGTGACAACGATTGGATCATCTTGCATAAGATCGATGGTGGAAAAGTCTTCCCTTATAAATGTGATAGATGGGAAATAATGAGGTGGTAGTGGGCTCACCTAGTTTTTGTTTCAGAGATGCCTTTTCCATGTTGAACTCAAACTACCTCCCACAACAAATATCGGTAGCGATAATATTAATCTTTTCTTTGACGTCATTGGGGTTTTGTTGAGGTTGCTCCCTCTACTCCTACTCAAGTTGTTGCGTCTTCTAGCTCTTCTTGTGGTTTCCTCTTCCTCATCCTTGGAATCCACCAAAGAATCCTCTAACTCAACCTCCTCTCCAACCCTCTTGTCCTCGACCTCGTTCGGCTTGATCGTTCTAAACAAAATACCCCAAGGCCCCCAACTAGACGATTTTTTTCTATGAATTTACATACTTTGTAATATTCTTTTGTTTTGGTGTTAACTACACCTCTTGGTTGGATCACCAAGAGGAAAGGATGGGCTAGGTTGTGGGACTTGTACTAGTTCGAGATTGAATGTCTCATGGATGATAATGTCTCCATTAGTATTCAGAGGGATGTAATTTTCATATTTACTTATGTGCCTTCTCTTATAAGCTTGCAATATAATCAAAGTAGAGGAAGAGGAAGGTTGAGCATGAACTTTCATTATTATTTTACTTATGTTCGATTTCACCTTTATGCCAATGTATCATATTTTCCGGTTGCGAAACTCATCCATGTTGGTGGGTGGATCAAAATAGAGCATATCGAGATTTTTTTTTTGAACGGAGTCCCACTTAGAGAGCATGCATTGATATCATTAGATAAAGGCTAGGAATGTTGAGGGACACTTTAGTAAAACGGGCCATGTATTGTCTAAGTGACTCGATTTTGTTAGAATATATGACCTTAAACGAGAGGGGGGTAAATTGTTTAAGAGGGGTTTTTGAAAACTTTTTCAGCTTGAACAAAATCCTTTGTGTGAATCCATATCAGAATTTCAGTTAGCCAAAAATTTAAGCACAAAACAGCAAAGCACCAGAAAAACAATCAGTTATTTCTGCGAAACAATCGGTTGTTTATACCAGTAAAGCAATAACAACTGAATTTAAAAGAGTTTAAGGGAAGAAATAAATACACCAACAGTTTATACTGGTTCACTCTTAAACCAAGAGCTACATCCAGTCTCCATAAGTCATTGGGTAATCCACTAAGCAATCAAAACAGATTACACACAAACCACCAAAGTAGTGACCTTGAACCCTTCAAGACACACACTCACTTTGGCACAACACACACCAATAGTATTGATCTTGACCACCTCAAGAGCACACAACACTCCTTGGCAACAACACCAGAAAATACAGAAGATTCAGAAAGAATTACACTTGTTTACAGAACAATCTGAAATCAATACAGATGCAATCCTATTCCACTCTTTCTTGAGAAAACCCAAAGCTTGATGTGAATGTTTAAATCTTGAAAGCAACTTTCTCACAACTGAAATACTCAAATCTGTTTTTCTTATTTGTTTTAAAACATAAACAAACCTTTTATTCTTTTCAAAGATTGGAAAAAGCATTTAATGAAGGAGCGTATTCAGTTGGAAATCATTTAAAGCACATTCAACCACCAAAACAAAATTTTGTTAGGATTTTAAAAGAAACAATCGGTTGAAACCACGAAACAACCGATTGTTTTGGTTTGACAGCAAGTTAATCAACCAAAACAGTTTTCAACCTTTTCAAAAACACTTAAGAGTAAAACAATCGGTTGTTTCGACAAAACAACAGGTTGTTTTTCACTTAGTTTTGAAAAACACTTAAATTCAAAAAGTTTTTAAAACACATTAGCTTTAGATTCAATAAAGAGTGGATTACACTTTTAAACTACCTAGATCCTACCCCAAACACAACAACAACTCCAGCCTTGCATCAAACACTTGGATTTGGATTCTTCAAAGCCCTTGATCACTCTTGATCAACAATCTCCCCCTATTTGATGAAGACAAATTCCTGGTTGCTTGTGTTGGACTTTGTTTGAATCTGAAGCAGTACCTGCAAAAAAAAACTTATGCAATACAAGACATCTATAGCAGCAGGTTAGGATAGCACTTCTACTAAACACTGTATCAGACAAACAACCGGTTGTTTCCTCGATTCAATCGGTTGTTTCTGTCAGCAGAAGCAGGTAAACAATTCCAGTTTCAAAAATAGAGAGATTTAACAGTTTGAAACATTTTATAGAGAGAAGGCAACACAAAAAACAACCAATTCTCCCGCTATTTGTCTTCATAAATAGACTTTAAGTATTAAAAACAGTTTAAGAGAGATTTTGAGAGTCAAGAATGCCTAACTCATTTCTTAAGAAGAAAAACCTTTCTTTTGGTTGAGGTTTTGTGAATATATCAGCCAGTTGCAATTTTGTTTCAATGAATTTCACTTCACAATCTCCATTGTTCACATGATCCCTTATGAAGTGATGACGAATCTCAATGTGCTTAGTTCTTGAGTGTTGAATCAGATTTTTGGTGAGATTTATAGCACTTATGTTGTCACAAAGCAAAGGAACCTTGCTGATCTTCAATCCAAAATTTGCAAGTTGTTGTTTAAGCCAAAGTATTTGTGCACAGCAGCTCCCAACAGTAATGTATTCAGCCTCTGCAGTAGAAAGAGCTACACAAGCTTACTTCTTACTATGCCAAGAAATGAGACTTGATCCAAGAAGATGACAAGTGCCACTTGTGCTTTTTTTGTCCAGCTTACACCCTGCAAAATCAGAATCTGAATAACCAATTAAGTGTATAGGAGAGTGAGAAGGATACCATAGACCACATTGGTTGTTCCTTTGAGATATTTAAGAATTCTCTTTGCAGCTTTGAAGTGAGATCTTGCACAAAGACATACGATAAACATGATATCCGGTTTACTTGCTGTGAGATAGAGTAAGGAACCAATTAAACCTCTGTATTTTGTTTGATCTAGTCATTTTCCAACAACATCTGCATCCATATAACAGTTTGAAGGCATAGATGTGCTAGCTTCCTTGCAACTTTCCATTTCAAATTTCTTGAGAATTTCTTTGCAATATTTTGATTGGCACAGAAAAATTTCATCCTTTGTTTGCTTGACCTGCAATCCAAGAAAGAAAGAAAGCTCTCCCATCATAGACATCTCAAACTCACCTTGCATAACAACCACAAATTCTTCACACAAACTATCTTTGGTAGCATATGATGTCATTAATATAGATTTGCACCAAGATAATTTCAGAATTTGACTTCTTGATGAAAAGAGTTTTGTCAATCATTCCTCTTTCATAACCATGAGATAAAAGGAAGTTGCTAAGCCTCTCATACCACTGCCTTGGAGCTTGCTTAAGCCCATTCAAAGTCTTTTTCAACTTAAAAACATGATTGGGATGTTGATGATCCTCAAAACCCGGTGGTTGCTCAACATATACTTCTTCATTGATAAAACCATTGAGAAAAACACTTTTCACATCCATTTGAAAGAGTTTGAATCCACTCATACAAGCAAAGGCCAACAACAACCTCACAACTTCCAATCTTGCAACAGGGGCAAATGTTTCACCATAGTCAATTCCTTCCTCTTGATTGTAGCCTTTGGCAACTAGCCTTGCCTTGTTTTTAGTAATTACTCCAGCCTCATCTAGCTTATTTCTGAAAACCCATTTAGATCCAATGATGTTCATCTCATCTGTCTTGGGGACAAGAAACCACACATCATTTCTTGCAAACTAATTCAGCTCTTCATGCATTGCATCCACCCATTTTTCATCTTTAAAAGCTTCTTCAATAGACTTTGGTTCAACTTGAGAGACAAAAGCAGTATGCCTGCAGAAGTTTGAGATAGAGCTACGTGTAGAAACACCCTCCTTTATCTGCCCAATGATGTTCTCCACTGACAAATCTCTTGGTATTCTCCACTTTTAAGGCAACTCACTCTGCTGCAGAATTTCAATCGATTGTTTCGATGAATCAACCGGTTGTTTTTTTGGACAGCAGTTCAGCTTCTGCAAAATGATGTTCTGCTCATCCTCTTCTGTGCTGTTCTTTGAGGCTTGAATGTTTTTGTGATCAACTTCATCAAACACCAGATGAACAGATTCTTCTACAATCATGAGCCTCTTGTTGTAGACCCTATATGCATGACTATTTAAGGAATAGCCAATAAAGATGCCATGGTCAGCTTTTTCATCAAACTTTCCTAGATTTTCTTTCCCATTATTCAGAACAAAACAGCTGCATCCAAACACTTTTAGGTGACAAAATGTTTGGCTTACTTCCATTGAAGAGTTCATAGGGAGTTTTCTTCAAGATTGGCCTTATCAGCACTCTATTCATCACATAGCAAGAGGTGCTAACAACATCAACCCAAAAGTACTTGGGTAGGGAAGACTCACTTAGATGGTTCTTGCTAATTCCTCTAGAGATCTGTTCTTTCTTTCCACTACCTCATTCCGTTGAGGGGTTCTTGGTGCAGAGAAATTGTGCAAGATCTCAGTTTTCTCACAAAATTTGCTGAATTTCTCATTTTGAAATTCCCCTCCATGATCACTCCTTATAGAACCAATGCTGCTGTTTTTTGTGTTTTGTAACCTTCTAGCAAGCTTTTTGAAGGCAGAGAAGGCATCACTCTTTGATTCCAAGAAGAGTGTCCATGTGTACCTAGATAAATCATCCACAATAACAAGAGCATAATAGTTGCCACCAAGACTCATGGTTCTTGAAGGTCCAAATAAATCCATGTGGAGCAGCTCAAGGGGTTTTGAAGATGAAACAACATTTTCTAATTTTGAAGGAATTTTTAACTTGTTTCCCCTTTTGACATGCTTCACATATGTGGTCCTTCTCAAACTTAACCTTGGGCAACCCAATCACAAGATCTTTTGAGATTAATTTATTTAAGTGATTCATATGAATGTGAGCAATTCTTCTATGTCATAACCAAGATTCATCATGCTTAGAAAGAAGACAACCAATAGAACAAGGAGAAGAAATATCCAAGAGATAGACATTGTTGATTCTCTTACCAATCAACATTACCTCTTTTGAGTTGGGAAGGCAGATTTCACAAGAGTTTGTCTTGAAGATTACTTGATAGCCTTTGTCACACAGGTGGCTAATGCTAAGCAAGTTGTGTTTTAGTCCCTCTACATACAAGACATCATGAATAAGCAAGATATTCTTGTCTCCTATAGAGCCTCTTCCAAGAATTCTTCTTTTGTTGTTGTCTCCATATGTTACATGGCCTTCTTGTTTGAAGATGATGCTCATAAACTTAGATTTATCTCTTGTCATGTATTTTGAGCAGCCACTGTCCAGATACCACTCCTGCATGCTTTCCATCAATTTTCCCTACAAAGGAAAATTTCAAGTACAAAGATTTGGTCCCCATATAAATGTGGATCCTTTTGATTTACATTCATCACTGGGAACTCCATAATCTTTAGGAATCCATCTTATGATGCCTTTAGGAACATAATATTTCCTAATTTTACAGAATCTGACTGAATGGCCTATTTTCATGTAGTAGAAGCATGTAACAACCGGTTGTTTCGATTTAACAACCGGTTGTTTCGATTTAACAATCGGTTTTTTTTCTAGCAGTTTTGAAAATGACTTTGAAAACTTATCTTGCTTGTTATGTGGATTAAAACCTAATCCAGCTTTTCCAAAAACACAATTTTGAGATGCCAAGACATTCTCAAAGTTGGATTTACCCTTTGAAAGCTTATCCACAGTTCTTACATGATAATGAACTTTCTTTTCAAGATTTTCACAATTTTCGCAAACAAGAGAGTCACATTTGCAAGAAGAGTTTTTGTAAAGAATTTCAAGATTTTCAAAATCTGTTTTTGAATTTTCCAATTCTTCTTCCAGTGATTTGACTTTGTTTTCAAGCCAGTTGTTCATTCCTTTCAACCGGTTATTCAAGAGAGCCAATCGGTTAGCCTCTTCATGAGTTTCTTTAAAGGCTTGAAGTAATTGACTATAGTTTTCAACATTTACAGAAGCAGAAGAACTTACACTACTTTCACTGCTTGAATCATCCTCCTTTTTGGCCATAAAACACAGATTGAGACCTTTTTGATTTTGCCTCCTTTTTCTTCTTGCTTGACTTCTTGTCTTTGCTTTCTTCATTTCAGTGGTACTCTCATGAGTTGTTTTAAGTGTATCCCACATCTCCTTAGCAGATTCACATTCTGAGATCCTGAAAAATTCTTTAGTATCCAAAGCAGAAGTTATGATATTCTTGGCAATGCAATCAAACTTGGCCTTCTCACTTTCTTCATTAGTCCATTGTGACCAAGGTTTTTTAATAAAAGACCCACTCTTTTTAATCTTAGGAATGAAAGGGCCATTTTCAATTGCTTCCCAAATTCCTTGATCAATGGATTCAACAAAGATTTTCATTCTAGCTTCCCAATACTTATAATTCAAACCACAAAACAAAGGTTTTTTGTTAATTGAAGCACCCTCCTCAAAAGGTAGTTTTCCAGCCATAGAAAAAAAAAATTTAGGATCAAACTTGAATATTTTTCAAGTACCAAGCTCTAATACCAAATGTTAGAATATATGGCCTTAAACGAGAGGTGGGTGAATTGTTTAAAAGGGGTTTTTGAAAACTTTTTCAGCTTGAACAAAATCCTATGTGTGAATCCAGATCAGAATTTCAGTTAGCCATGAATTTAAGCACAAAACAACAAAGCACTAGAAAAACAATCAGTTGTTTATACCACTAAGCAATAAAAACATATTACACACAAACCACCAAAGTAGTGACCTTGAACCCTTCAAGACACACACTCAGATTGGCACAACACTCACCAAGAGTATTGATCTTAACCACCTCAAGAGCACACAACACTTCTTGGCAACAACACCAGAAAATACAGAAGATTCAGAAAGAATTACACTTGTTTACAAAACAATCTGAAATCAATACGGATGCAATCCTATTCCACTCTTTCTTAAGAAAACCCAAAGCTTGATGTGAATGTTCAAATCTTGAAAGCAACTTTCTCACAACTGAAAAACTCAAATATGTTTTTCTTGTTTGTTTTAAAACATAAACAAACCTTTTATTCTTTTCAAAGATTGGTCAAAGCATTTAATGAAGGAGCGTATTCAGTTGGAAATCATTTAAAGCACATTCAACCACCAAAACAGAATTTTGTTAGGATTTTCAAAGAAACAATCGGTTGAAACCACGAAACAACCGATTGTTTTGGTTTGACAACAAGTTAATCAACCAAAACAGTTTTCAACCTTTTCAAAAACACCTAAGAGTAAAACAATTGGTTGTTTCGACAAAACAACAAGTTGTTTTTCACTTAGTTTTGAAAAACACTTAAATTCAAAAAGTTTTTAAAACACATTAGCTTTAGATTCAATAAAGAGTGGATTACACTTTTAAACTACCCAGATCCTACCCAAAACACAACAACAACTCCAACCTTACATCAAACACTTGGATTTGGATTCTTCAAAGACCTTGATCACTCTTGATCAACAAATTTCCCCTTGTACAACATTATGGAGGGAGGTTGAGTTTGCGATCATGGGTTTGAAATCTATGAACTAGGTTTAGAACCTCACACAAAAAAGTTTGGAAAAAGTCTATCTAATTTTTGGGCAAGGAATAATACATCTCAAGGCTGGTCCTTCGAGAGTAGTTGGGAAAAGTCTACAATGGGCTGCTAGATTTTTGGAGAAAAGATTCGCCTAAGTCATGTACATTTTACACGTGCCTTTAGGTTTGATGAAAAATCAAACTTCTCAATAGAGGCCACTTTCACTTTTGAGAGAGCAAAGCGTTCATGATTTTTAGGATGAAAGGATGGAAGTCATCGAGGCTTTCTTGCATTGCTTCATTCAAAAGGGGTGTTGAAACAACCTTAAAAGGTTATTGTTGGTGACATGCCCGCAACTCCCTCTATGATGAGGATCCATGAGGTTGGTCTAGTATTTATTGCTTGTTGTTGGTTTTAACTCATATTTGGTCATCAGCGTGAACCTATTTGGATCGGACACGGTGCACTAGCCTCACCACATCCACGGTAGGTTGTTTTTCTACTTGGGGGGACTAGACTTAACTTCCTATTTAGTGCGTTGGGTTCTAGTTGGCATGTGTTGCTCGGGTCGATGCATGTCTCAGTCTTGGATGAGTATCGAGAGTTGCTCTAGAGAGCTTGTAGCTCAACTCGATGTTTGTTTCACATGAACTCCAAGTACTTATCGAACTGGGTTTGATTTCCTCTCGCATGCCAGCTATCATGTTTTGTGTGCCAACTATTGTGTTTTTGAGGTTTTCTTTTTTTAAGACTCTCCTCCATATGCGCTTTTAGCATACTGAAAATTAAGTAGTCCATCTTACGGTTTGATGAGGATGAGGCGGTGATTCTACTTCTAGTAAGTACCTTAAGACTTGTGGTTTAAGAAAATTTTTACCTACACCCATAGTGGACGCCAAATGTTCTTAGCAAAAAGAAGTGTTGTTCTTTTGAGGTGGAAAAATTAGTAATCTTGAGAAGCTGAGTTTGAACCTCTGATGATTGTTTGTCAAGTTGTTGATGAAAATCAATGGGAGATCCACCTGTAGTATATTATCCAATGATCAAGTCACTAAGAGTTACAGAAGTTATATAATATATGAGTATTATGTGACTGAGAGAATTGAATAAGTACTCCCTATGAGGTTAATACGTATCTATATGGTTTTTGACCCTTGAATAAAAACTAAAAAGATAATTAAGATAGACAAAAGATAGAGTTAGTTACTAATTACATGCAATTTGGTACATAAGATATTATCCCTTAGTTATAACCAATAACTTGTAGCTCATGTTTAGTACATAAATGTTCAAATACTAAATAATATTTTATTGTGCATATTAAGTTACAAATATATCTCCAAATATTTTTGAAATTTTATTTTTTATGTTAAATTATTTAATAAACAATTTTCTAAATATATTAATGCAAAACCAAATTTGTTTTATCATATCAATTAAATGTATTGCAAATTTCCCCCACTTTCTAGTCATTTTCCTATAATCCAAAAAATATAGTTTTCCACTCACTTTCTCTTAATTTATTTTCTTTCCCATTATTCCCTCTATCCAAATAGCGAGAGTTGTGATCATTTATATTACACTCTTTGTGTAAAGTGGTTGAGTCAAAAGAAAACCTATCTCTTAGCTAGGAGTGACTATGTGTTCAAATAATAATGTGTTTAGTGAGGAGTCGTTGTGTTCCAGGAGGGATTGTGTTCCAAAGAAGACTTTGTCTTAGCTAGGAGCGACTATGTTCCAAATAATACTTTGTGTTTAATTAGGATCGATTGAGTCCAAATAATACTCAATGTTTAACCAGAAGGTGCTATGCCAAATTATACTTGCCTTGTATCTTACAATATTAGTCTACTATGGAACTTGATTGTGTTGATCAAGAATTGGACGTAATATGAGATTTCAGACGAACCAATACATAATAACTTATGTAAATATATCTCATCTCTTATCTTTTCGCATTGCATGTTATTAATATGCAACTAGCCTAAGGAAGAGAGTTTTGTAAAACAAGTTTCGAAAAGAGTTTTTGATAGTGCATCTGTCAAACTTGAAGTTGTATCTAATGATCTTCATAAGACGCTACTATAATGAAAAACTATTTAACAATGTGTTTGTCAAGTATAAATTTCGTTTGATCTCATTTATCAAATTAATTTTCAAGTATAATGTGTTTGTCAAGTCACACCTGCATTCTTAAGCCCGAAGGGCATCACCTTATAACAATAGCAAGACAACTCTGTCATGAATGTTGTCTTGCACTCATCCCTGGGGTGCATCCCGATTTGGTTGTAACAAGAAAAGGCATCCAGGAAGCTGAGTAGCCTGCAACCAGACGCACTGTCCACCAAAGCGTCAATATTGGACAACGGGTAGGCCTTGTTGAGATCTGTGAAGTCGACGCACATTCTCCATTTCCTGCTAGCCTTTTTCATAAGCACCACGTTTGCCAGCCATTCAGGGTACTGAATCTCCCTGATGTGGCCAACCTTGAGCAGCTTCTTTATCTCTTCTCTAACGACCTGACGCCTCTCGTCATTGAACTTTCGTCTTCTTTGGTGAACAGGTCAGACCTGGGGGTCCATGGTGAGACGATGACACAGGAAGTCAGGATCTATGCCAGGCATGTCTGAGGCAGACCATGCAAAAAGAATTAAAGTGTCGAGCTATGACTTTGGCGATCTGGTCCTGTGTCTCTTGGCTTGAGGATTGCCAAGCTTGAACTTCTTCCCGCCGATCTCCCTCTCTAACACGTCTTCGGCAGGTTCGGGCCGTCTCTCCCGGGCGATCTCTGCACAGGTGACCCCTTCTTCCCTCGGAGGCTGAGTGGTAACAGCGAACACTCCTCTCTTCATCTTGAGGCTATTCTCGTAGCACTTCTTAGCCTCTTTCTAATCAGACTTGATGGTGATCACTGTACCCTCGAGGAAAGGCGACTTCATCTTCATGTGCCTCGTAGAGGCCACCGCTCCAATCTTGTTCAAAGCAGGTCTACCCAAAAGTATATTGTAGGCTGATGGAGCGTTAACAACGAGGTACCTGATGTTTTTAGTGTGTGAAGTTGTGCCATCTGTGAAGGTCGTCCTCAGCTCTATGTGTCCACGCACCTCCACCTTGTCTCCAGCGAAACCATACAAGCAACCAGTATAAGGCCTTAACTGGACTGGAGACAACTGTAACTTGTTGAAGGTCGACCAGAACATCACATCGACCGAACTTCCTTGGTCCACAAGGACGCGATGCACCCTCCTTCCTGTTGTCACTATCGAAATCACCATCGAGTCATTGTCATGTGGAACGACGTCCTAGCGGTCGGCCTTGGTGTGGAACGCTGTGAGGTGAGCCTTTGGGTCCTCTACACCTGTGAAGGTGACTTTCGGGCCCATAAACGTGGTTGGTAACACAGTATCCATAATTACCTGAGAGAACGACATGGGGCGTTCCGTAGGTGGTATGGGTGGGGCACGCTCATCCACTACGCGTTCCCCTGCCTGTTGCAAACTCCTGCGCAATTCCTCATTGGTTCTGCACAGCTCTTCGTTGTCTGCCTATGACGCAGCTATGTCAACCCTAGACGCTCTTACCGCCTCCTGGAGGGCATGCATGGTCTCCATGAGTTGTTGCATGGTGACATTGTGCCTTCCAGAGGGTGCAATAGATTTTTGCCTCGTACTCCTCATATTGTTGGTAAACTCTTAACACGATTGCGAGTGGGACCTTGTGTTTATCGGGCCCCATGGTGGGCGCCAAATGTTCCCGCTGGTTGACTCGCTCGCCGGTTGACTCGAACGACTGTCTCTGACCCGCCTGTCTCCGCCTGAGAATTGAACTTCCTTGGTTGAAGAATCTCTCACCTGCAAAGACAAAAGGGCGCCTTGGCGGCCGTTTGCACTCCGATGCTCAAGTCAGTACTAGGGCAAAGAAACAATATGTGTATAAAGTAGTTTCAGTCTTAGAAACGGTGTCCATTGTTAGGGTTCTTAGTGCCCTTTATATAGGTTGAAACTAGGGTTTACCTCTGTTCTGTTACCCGTGTCTAGGGTTCCTTGGAGAATATCCCTGCGCCGCTATTACACAATCTTAGCGTAATCTGGCACATAGAACCTTCCTTTACTAGAGTGCAACGACTAACAAAATGACCGCCAAGGTACCAACTCATGCACTAATGCTGCGGGACCATCTGTTCTATAGGTGCCCTAAGTATTCACGTGTCATGCATGCAAGCTACCCTTGGAAACCCTAACCCTAATGGGCCTTAGCGCCTCCAAGGGTTCTTTACTTGTGTTGTGCCCGAATGTGCCATACACCCCACATGCATGGATCCCTCATGACTTAGGTTTTCTTATATATGAGTGTTTCATATGATAATTGATATGATTTCTGGGGCCCACCTTATGTGGCCCATCTTTACTATCTGACACCGATGTCCGATGTCCGAGGTCTTCTCTAAAGTCGATGGCCGAGGACTAGTCGATACAATTTAATAAACTATTTTCTAAATATATTAATACACAACCAAATTTATTTTATCATATCAATTAAATGTATTGCAAAATTCCCCCACTTTCTAGTCATTTTCCAATAATCCAAACAATATCGTTTTCCACTCACTTTCTCTTAATTTATTTTCTTTCCCATTATTCCCTCGATCCAAATAGTGAGAGTTGTGATCATTTAGATCACACTCTTTGTGTAAAGTGGTTGAGTCAAAAGAAAACCTAGGTCTTAACTAGGAGTGACTATGTGTTCAAATAATAATGTGTTTAGTGAGGAGTCATTGTGTTCCAAATAATACTATGTGTTTAGCCAAGAGTGGCTAAGTCCAAAGAATACTCAGTTGTTTAGTAAGGAAGGATTGTGTTCCAAAGAAGACTCTGTCTTAGCTAGGAGCGACCATGTTTCCAAATAATACTCTGTGTTTAATTAGGAGCGGTTGAGTCCAAATAATACTCAATGTTTAACCAGAAGGTGCTAGGCCAAATTATACTTGCCTTGTATCTTGCAATATTAGTGTACTAGGGAACTTGATCTTGTTGATCAAGAACTGGACGTAATATGATATTTCAGACGAACCAATACAAAAATAACTTATGTAAATATCTCTCATCTCTTATCTTTTCACATTGCATGTTATTAATATGCAACTAGTCTAAGGAAGAGAGTTTTGTAAAACAAGTTTCGAAAAGAGCTTTTGATAGTGCATCTGTCAAACTTGAAGTTGTATCTAATGATCTTCATAAGACGCTACTCTAATGAAAAACTATTTAACAATGTGTTTGTCAAGTATAAATTTCGTTTGATCTCATTTATCAAATATTAATTTTAAAAAATCTTAAATACACATTTGAACTTTCTATAGCTCATTTTCACATAATTTAAAAATAATTTTCTAAACTCACATAAATGGTATGTTACATTACCTACTAATACTTTTGCTTGTTTGAAATATTTAGGAGTTTATTTTGTTCATCTTAATCTATACATAAAGGTTTAATACAGTTTTTCTCCCAAAATGTAGTCTTTAATTTTTTTTTTACTTAATATAGTCTTCGATATTTTTAAAATTATTCAATGTAGTCCCTTTTGTTAACATCATTAGTCTGACTAACGACAAAGCAAAATTTAACACCTATGTGACATTTTAAGCTTAGATAGTATACCGGTATGGGCGAGGCCGACCCATGGTCCCCCTGCCCGAGACCAGGTCAACCTGACCAAAACCAAAGGAAAGCCGGCCGAGACCTGAGAGACTTGGCCGAGATGACGAAGCCAACGGTCTACCTGGCCGAGACCTTATAAGGCCTACACGAGACGACCAAGACCATAAGAACTTGGCCGAAGGCCGACACACATCAGGTTAATTTGGCCGACGGCCGACCCCTGCCACCGTTAACGCTTAAGCCAAGATCAGTAAAGCTAATCCATCATTAAGAATTAGGTAATGCAACCTTAAGCGGTATCCACCTCGATAAACGGGTCCAACAAGGTAGGCCCATTAGAATAATATAAATAGCACACATCCCAAGGAGTAAGGTATGTCATTTATTACTGTTCACCTACCTGAGAGCTGACCACCCGCTTTACTGACTTGAGCGTCGGAGTGCCTTCGCAGGTACCCCCACCATCCGGTGTTGGCCGAGACCGAGTGCCGAAGGAGAAGCAGGAGGAGGAGAAGAATCTCAGCTCACT
Source organism: Phaseolus vulgaris (assembly GCF_000499845.2). Lineage (NCBI taxonomy): Eukaryota > Viridiplantae > Streptophyta > Magnoliopsida > Fabales > Fabaceae > Phaseolus > Phaseolus vulgaris. The sequence goes on from NC_023752.2 coordinate 21,281,089, forward strand.
ATCCAATCACCTGACCGATCGAAGGAAGAAGACGAAAACTTCAATAGTTCTCTAGGTCCTATCTCCCTAACAGGAACAGATAGATTTTGCATGACCTTTGTAGTAATTTTTCGAGGAGGAAAATAAATTGTTGCATGACCTTTATAGTCCCTTTTGTGAAGATTGAAGAGAGAAGCAAGGATTTGATTTCCATCTGCCTTGCATTGGTTGCAAAAATTTGTTGCAAGGCTCTAGAAAAATATTAATCCCTTTTATTTTTAGAAATTTGGTCATTATTATTTCTAAAATTTTGGTGTAATTAAGGATATGAAAAATGTTGACAATCAAAATCAAAATCATTTTCCCCTTTATGCAGTTTTGCAATCTCTAATTTGTCTTTGTCTTCTCTCTTTCTTTTCTCTTTCTTTCGAGTATCACAACTCATGCATCACTTCACCCACCAACGCAAATCTACAAATCTTATATCCCCTTCGCACAATGTTTCTTTGTCTCCATCACCCAAGTAATCTTAAAACACAATCTCACAAAAAAAATATATGAAATTTGATCTTAAACCCTTTCATTTCCTAAAATTTGGTCCTTTTTTGGAAGTAAGAGGTGTGAGGTGAGTCCTGTGTAGAGTTTCAGTAATATAGAAAAAAAATCTGAAGAAATGAAGCTCTCTTCTAGGTCACCCAAATTATTCACTCTTACTCTTTTTTTCCTAAACCCTATCTTTCTCTTTGCAACTGAGTCCTCTCATTCAAACTCCTTATTCACACGTGTAATTCACATATTTTATGGAATCTTCTAGAACTTTCTTCCACGTATCAAATTCCATCTGCCAAATCAACACCCTCTCAAAAATATCAACGTCAATCTAATTTAAAGAACCTCATTATATCACTTTAATAAAATTAAAAATTACATTAAGTTGAAAAAAAAGTGAGAAACAACTTTACATTTTTTTAAAAAATGAAACGTGATATTAAACCATAAATAAATATAGAATTTTCCGTGCAAATAATTGCAACCTACTCTAGAGGCACATAGTTAAATTGACCGAAATATTCCATCATCGTAGGGTATATCCCCAACATGTACCACCTTATAATTTTAATTTTGCTCTCTTGTTGGGTTTTTTTTTTTTTTTTTTACTTACTTAAATAGAACTATACATGCATTAATTATTATTTTGTTATACGATTTTACAAAATATAAAAGAGTAATAAATATTTTTAGTAATTAAAAGTGAAACAAATATGATATTGACTATTTGAGCAATCAAATTCTTTTGATTGCAAAAGAAATGTTACAATATTTAATTTTCTATTGTAAATTATTGGACTTTGTTTTTTTTTTTTTAAAGAGATTATTTTATTTCACTTTTTTTCTTCATTTTGTTTAAAAAAATGCATATATTCATGTTTTAACAGCAAACAACTCATCCACGGGACTTGGTCTTTGATTTGCAAGTTCAGAAGGTTGGTGCATAATAATTTTTGTCGGCAATGAATAAAGGAATAATAACTCCATCATTTTCACCTTTAATGGGTCCTTTGAATTTTGTAATCATATTCCTAAACAAAGTTTCTCCCATATAATCTTCTAATAAAGTGTGAGACTGAACCATGAAGAATGTTGAGAAAACGTTCTAAAATTATTTTATCTGAATAAAATATAACTAAATTATTAAAATGTTAAATTAATGTGAATGAATATTATAAAAAAGTATAGAAACATTTTAAATTTCACTTATTAGATCTTGAGAGTAGTTTGTTTAAGTTAAAAGCTTTATCAATCATGAATAGTATAACTTCAACCTGAGTGAATTGACTGAACCGAGCTATAATTATTAAAAGAATGTAACTTAACTTCTTAAAATAATGATTTTTTTTTCTATTAAAAATGCAAGACAGCATCATGTAATAATAAATTTAGAGTTTGATAACTAAGTTTTATCATTGAAAATACTTATACATTGCCAATTGAATAAAAATCATATTCACTATAAAAATGAATAAACTTGCTTTTATAATTAGATGAAGATATAAATTTGTTATCTCTCTAAGTGATGGGTTTTTTCCCTCTTTATTATGAAGCTTTAATAAAGGTAAGGTGTGTTCCATTTGAGCAGCAACAATGTACTTTAGGTGATGACATTAATCCACAACACACCATTTTTACAACATCCAAAGACAGTCCTAGGATAAGAAGTGAGGAGGGAGAGAGGGAACTCCAATCTTTTGCACTTTGTTTTGTTTTCATTACATCATTGTCTTCTCTTGTTCTTCTTCTTTATCATTGCTGCCCTACCCATGATCTTGGAACTGAGATGCCTCATTGATTCACATTAGATCTCAAGTTGAAGTCTTTGAAGATACCCATTACTCACACAGCCATGGGGGGTGTGAGTCTGAGGGAATCATGGTGTTTCTGCAAAGGGTCAGCAAGTCTGAGAGAATGAAAGCTGCAATCTTTACAGGGAAGGGTCAAGCCATGGCCACAATCACCGCCATTTCTCCAAATGGGGTTTCCGGTACCGGATTTTTAATCCACCGGAACCTTCTCTTGACCACTCACACCAATCTTCCCTCGGTGGTTGCCGCCGACAGTGCCGAGATCCGGCTGCACAATGGTGTTGCTGCTACTCTTGTTCCTCAGAGGTATCCCTATTTGACGATAAAGCTGTGATTTCATTTTTCTTGCTCAAGTTGATGTCAAACTTGGAAGAAAATGTAGCCAAACTGTCATTATCTTTTATTTTTTGAAAACATTTTTTTTGGGGAGGGGTTAAGTTTTTATGTATTTGTTAGGTAGGAGAGGGAGATAAGTAGGCTAGTGGAGGATTAAACGATGCAAAGTGGTTGGCTTTTGTGTTAAGATTTGTTTCTGGTGTTGGTAACCAATGCAGTTAATGTGGTAAAGTTGGATAGGAATTCAATTCTAAAGGTTGGAAACACGTTTTTGTTAGAATTTGAAAGAGTTATGTGTTTTTGGTAAGAGATCTTGGTATTTGAAAGCTACTTCTGGCTTTGACTTATTCAAGTTGGATCGGGTAGATTCACTTGTAGCAAAGGCTTCTATTACCTTTTCTTTTTTATATTTTTGAACTTGATACGTTGTTCAAGTGGAACCGTGCTCTTTGGCACTGTAGCGACAAACAATTAAAATGAAATATTAGCACATCTTGGTTTTCTGAACTATTTACGTATTCACAATATTCTCCTCGCTAGTTTTATCACTGTACAACACTGGGACACATCTCACATCACTTTTTTCTTGTCTCTATTTTATGTTCATTTGGTGATTTATTTATTTTTCCTTTGTTTACTTTCTGTATTCTTGCAATTCGGTGAAGTTTGAAATTTTTTATACTTGTTTGTTAACAGTTGTAGCTAACACTAGTTCATTTTATCAAGGACATTCATGTAAAATATTAATGGTGGATGCTAATTTAGTTTATTACTTTTGGGAGGTAACCTTTACACCTGTGTACCAGTATCATGTGATTCAATTTCCATTAGGTGATGTATTTATATTGTTTTGCATATTCACATATTTTTAAGCTCAACTATTTAGTTTTCAGTACTGTCTGCCATATTCTCACCAACATGGCCTACTAGTAGATAGAAAAAACTACCAACTGTAAAGTACGAAGTCCTATATATATTTTGAAACTTTGAATTGATTTAATTTATGGTCAGAAGTAGCTATTTCTAGGCATAGCAGACCAGACTAGTTATTAAGAATTACTGTAAATATTGGCTTGTGTGGTGTGTATTGGTGTCAATAATCTAATGTTATGCACAATGTTTCAGAAATGAACAATCCGTGATAAATGGCATAAAATCAAAACAACCTAAACAAATTCAAAGTAAAAAAAAATAGTTTTGATGTTTTAGCATTTTTCTAAATTTCATTATCTAATTCTTTTAAGAATTTGGTAGAGCTAATGTTCCAAAAGAAAAGTAGACATAGAACATGTTTTTATCCTTATTGCAGATTAAATCAACCCTAAAAAAGTGTTTGGGCTCATTTATTAAATTGTGATATTTGTCATAGCTGTGAATAATACTGTATAGTTAGTTATACAGTTGTAATCAATTAGTATTATCATGTCATATTTCATCTTAAAACCAATTGACATTAAGTGAAGTTGTCCAATATATATATATAAGATGCACTCTAAGAATTGAGACAGATGATGTAGGACTTCCCAATATCCTCATGACAAAGGCTACAAAAGCTTAGTTTGTTGTAGTAACTGTATATTTCTAAGGCTGTTGTTTTTAATGTCGTCAAATTTCCCTTTGCTTCCTCTGGGCCTGTCTTACCTACATCAGATGTTACATCCAAATTACTCTCTCTTGGTGTCATTTACCTTCAGTTTATGACTTGACACCCCCTAATAACCTTCAGCAAGCTTTATCTTCTCCGCAATGGAAATTAGCTATAGAAGATTAATTTTATACTTTAATTGCTAACAGGACTTGGTCTCTTGTTCCTATGTCTCCGGGAAGAACAGCTATTGGTTGTAAGTGGGTGTTTTGAATAAAACAAAATCATGATGATACTATCAACATGTATAAAGTGAGTCTTCTTCCTAAGAGTTTCCACCAAACTCCGGACTGTGACTTCTCTGAAACTTTTTCCAGTTGTAAACCTGTCACAATTTGTATCATTTTGACTTTGGCGCTTTCAAATCACTGGCCTATACTGTAGGTAGATGTTAACGTTGCCTTCATTCAAGGCTAGTTAGTTTAGGATGTTTATATGTAGCAACCAGATGGCTTCAAATCAGGCAATCCTAATCTAGTATGCAAACTGAATAAAGCAATTTATGGTCTCAAACAACCCCTATGCATTGTATGAAAGGCTCACCAAAACTCTTACTGGTTTTGGTTTCACTCATGTTTAGTGTGAGGTCAAAACTCTACCTAATCAATCACTCCTTTTATCAAAACAAAAATGTATAAAGTATTTACTTCATGGAGCTGTCGTGATAAAAAGTCTCCCTGTTGGATTAAACTTTCCAACTTGGTTCAGATTATATGAACGACTCTACATTTAATAGATCAGTAGCTGGTGCTTGCAGTATATTAGAGTTTTTTCCAAGTCACAGTCCTGGCTTGCGTTCCAGAAAAAAACACACATGGAATTGGACATGCTCTTTGTTAATGAAAAGGTGCTCAACGAGTCGCTTCTCAGGATCAGCTACACACATTCTCACTAACCCTATTCCAGGGACAGATTCATTTCTCTAAGGACCAAAATCAGAGTTTTTAGCAAGTTTGAGTCACACTGAGTTTGGGGGAGGGGGGGTACATGAGAGTGTGATAGTTGTCAATGACAGCTGTATAGTCAGCTATACAGTTGTAATCTGTTAGTAGTTACTTAGCTCATTGTAATATCTATAAATAGAGAACTCTGTAATCACATTCATAATTTCATTTTAATAATATTTCTTATATTTCCTCTCTTCATATTTCTCAATGCTGTCATACATTTTAAAAAGCCCTGTAACTATTAATCTGGCACGCTTAATCTGAGAATTTTATAAGTTATGGACATCTCATTATAATGCTTGAGTAACTTCTATTTACTATTTCCCCTTTCAAACAAGTTTCTGCTGATTTTATTTTTAGTAATTATCTATTTCATTTTACTCTTTTAGCTAAATTCATAATACAAAACAAAACATAGTTACACACTAATTGACTCTCACGAATGCAGAATGTGTCAGAATGTAGTATTGTGGTGGTATTGAATGTGTAATGGAAGTTTGCTTTAGTTTGAGTACTTTGTATCCAGCATTATGTATCCAATATTTATCATCTCAATTCAGACTCTACATTCTGAAACTTCGGTCAACATTTTCGCATAGCATATTTGAAGCTTCTCCCAGTACCTTTTTCCACAAGTAAATGCATATGACCTTTTGTTTTGAAGAGCAGCACCATTTATCTTTATCTGGTTTTCATTCAACTTTGCAATTTTATGTTTGTGTTTACTTTGTAAACCTATATATTGAATTACACTATGCTTGTATACTGTTGTCTTTTATGATGTAATTTACTTTGTTGTCTTATTTTTTAATGATTTTAATTGCTTATGTGATTTATTTTAAATTATGATTGCCTCACCGCACCACCACATCAAAATGATGTGAATAGGACACTACTTCAGAAAAGTTCCTTTGATGGATATTCAAAAGAGATAGGAGAGTTCTACTTATGTTTTTTCTACTCGGTTTTTCTCGTTCTTTTTGGGGGAGGGGGAGGAGCTACTCTTAGAAGATATATTTTATTGTATTCGGCAATGAATTTGATTACCTTATTATGAAAAAATATTTGTGGCAGGCACCATCACTTATAGTAGTCCTTAGAGTGATTATTTGTAAACTAGTGCATTGATTTTTTCATTTGTTTTCAGGTTTTTCATTACAAGTTCTGTATTAGATCTTACAATTGTGGGTTTAGATGATGCGGATGGGGACTCAAATGCACAGGGTCAAAACCCTCACTACTTGAAGACCAGTTGTAAAGCCAATCTGGATCTGGGAAGTGTAGTTTACCTTTTAGGCTACACAGAAAAACAGGAGCTCACTGTTGGTGAAGGAAAGGTGGTCATAGCCACTGACAATCTCATAAAATTGTCAACTGATGGAATTCAATGGAGTCCCGGTTCTGCAGGTTTTGATGTGCATGGAAATCTAGCTTTTATGATATGCGATCCTATGAAGTTAGCCACATCACCAAATACCAAATCACCTTCAACTTCATCGTCGTCGTCATCCTCTTGGAAGAAAGAACTCCCCATGCAATTTGGCATACCAATTCCTGTCATTTGCGACTGGTTAAACCAGCATTGGGAAGGCAACCTTGATGAGCTTAACAAGCCAAAATTACCTATCATGCGATTGATGTCTACTGGCCCAAAGAGCGAGCATTCATGTGCTTCCTTCACCCTGCGGCAAGTTTTCAAGTCAGCAGAAGGCGATGATGATGGCACCACATCTTCATCAAACAATGCATCAAAGGCAAGGGATCAGGGACCGAGCTCTTCTGCTGTTACCAACACAGTTGAAGAAGAAAGCTTGATCACTAATCCAAATGCTGCTCATGTACAGGGAATTCCCACCCCAGAAATATACGAATCGCCTAGAGTAACTGCTGTGCCACTCAGAAGGAAAGAAAACATACCATTGCAGCTTTTGGACATCAATTTTCCTCCAAGGTCAGCCAAAACTGCAGTTTTGGCACAATCATCCAAACCAAAGTCAGCTGACAATCATACCAAAGACCCTTTTCCTGAAAACCAAGCAGAAGGCGAACAAAACAAGCACACAAGGCCAACAACTCCTATTCCGGACGTTTCCTCAACAGGGTCTGTCAATGGAGCTGCACAAAGCGAGGTTCAGTCTAGCTCATCTCCTGTGGAAGTACCAGATATGCAAAATGGATATAGCAGCGAAGGAGAGACCATGTACTCGGCAGAAACCGCCGAGAGCCGCAACTACACCAGCCCAAGAGAGTTGAAGTTTCAGCAGGTGGGTAGGAGCCAGAGTTGTGTGAGTTACAATAGGTGGGGTGCTGCACCAAGAAGCCAAGTTGCTCGTGGGATGATTGTGGAAAATCAGAGAAGCTTTATGCATGTGAAGAGAATGTACTCACAAGGTGCAGCAACTTCTCAGCGAAGCAATGACTATTTCAGTCCCACTGTCTCCTCAATCATGAAACGTAACAGCAGCTCTAGCAAGCCACCTCGGCAAACTCCTGTTCATTCTCCTTCACCCAGATGGATGTTCTGATTGATTCATACTTCATATATGATGATAATTTCAAGTTCATAGAGTAAAATTATTAAAATTTAAAGAGAAAGAGTATAGTAGCTTTATGTTTATATTCTTTTTGTTATCCATATTTTTTCATGCAACACGCAAAGACACTAAGTTATGGTGAATAAGAAATTTAAGCCAAAATGTAGATTTCCTTCTAAATGACTCAAGGTGATTTACTGGTTCCATTTGAGTACAATATTCCACCCTGTATTCTCTAGTTATTGATGTCAACAGAACTTTCTTGGCTATTATGTAAATATATATCCAAGTTAATATTGAAAAAAACAGTGTTCTATCTGTGCTGTTCTTGCTGCAAGAATGAAATTAAAATTATACATTTGATTATTCAACTCAATTTACTCAATCATTATTAACAGTTTCAATCCAATAAAGCATTTTAAATTTAATATGAAATAAGGCTTTGAGCATGGTAACAAACTCTTCTCGATGAAAACCTTTTACATCCATCATTTCAAATTTTCATGAATCAAAATAGATAAATATATTATGGGTTCTTTTTATTACAAATTTTCATACATCAAAATAAATAAATATCATGGGTTCTTTTTATTTAGGTTTAGTGGTGTTATAATTTTCAATTTGAATATGTTGAACCGACTAAAATCACATCTATGAAGCACATTATATCAACACACTCAATTTTTAAGAACAAATTAAAGAAGTATATTTAATTTTTTATAATTATGAAAATATAGATTTCATTCAATACTTCATAAAAATTCAAAAATCTTCAAATACTCAAGTAGTAGTTTTATATAAAATTGATTTCGTTATAACATTTTAGATGTGATTAAACTAAAATTATGGTTAAATACTTCTTTAAATGAATAATTACAAAGAAAACAGAATTGTAAACTCCATATATTTATACAATGATTTTATCTATTAATATTTGAATAATTCCTCATTCAATTGATAATTTCTTCATTGATAGATATTCTCTCTTTTCCACCTTAGAAAGCAAACATTATGTCAAAACTTTCTTTATAGAAGAGACTTCTTTATGTTAAGTGTTCTTCTATAGATAGATTATTCATTATCTCAATACCTCCCTCTACCTCTTTTCATTCCACAATATTTTGTGAAGGATTTTTTCAATTTCCTTAAATTTCATATTAATCGATTTATTTACCTTCACCAAATTCTCGTTATTAACACATCTCTTAAATACACATACAAAACTAGCTTTATTAAGCATGTTCTATGACAACTCTTTACTAAAATATTTTTAGACAAAAGGACTTGTTATGTACAATACAAAGTGTTTATCCGACCCTTATTGGAAAAGACTCCTTGTGAATTATGGAAGGATATAAAACCCAACATTGGTTAATTTTCATGCTTTTGGTTTTACTTGTTATATCATTAACACCAATGACCAAATTGGAAAATTTGTCTCCAAGGTTGACAAATGAATATTTTTAGGATACTTTAACATATCAAAGGTTTATAAAGTGTATAACTCGTGTACCTAGATTATAAAGGAAATCATAACTGTGAATTAGATGAATTTGAACAAATTTATAGGAAAATATCATATCTTGAAGACAACTTGGCAGATCTTAGGATTAAAACTTCATAGAAAAATCGAGCGGACAAAGTCAAGTCAACAAACAAAGAAAGATCATCAAATGTTAAAAGGGGATTAAACCCAAAGGAAGCTTCAAGTGAAGGTCTTTTTGTCCCAGATCACACAAGCCATACCTAACAGAAGAATGAAAAGTTCATTTTTGTCTCACCCTAAGAGAAAATCCTTGGTGAGAAGAAAAAAGGCGTACAAAACAAATCATCTTTAGAGATGAAACATCTTTTCCTTTTGTGTCACAAGTGAAACTGAATAGTTTAGAAAAAGCTCTAGTAGACAAAGACTAGATCCTAACCATGGAGGAAGAGCTCAATCAGCTTACTAGAAATAACATCTAGACATTGGTTCCTCCTTCCTCAAATGAAATTGTGTTCATAAGAAGTTAGGTATTTTGCAACAAGCTAAATGAAGAAGGGAAAATGGTAAAGTTATATTGGTAGCACAAAGCTACAACCAACAAAATGGTATATATTTTACTAAAACTTTTGTTCCAATTGCGTAACTTGAGGCTATAAGGAGTTTATTAGCTTTTAGTATTACAAAAATATTAAGCTTTTTCAAATGGATGTCAAAAGTGTTTTCCAGAATGATTTTATTGAAGAAGTTTTGTAAAATAACCATTGATTTTAAGGATCCTTCAAAATTGAATCATGTTTTTAAATTGAGAAAGGATTTGTATAGTCTTAAGCAAACTCCCAAAGCTTAGTATGACAAATTGGGTAATTTTCTTTTAGAATTTTTTCTTGTGAGAGTAAAGGTTGATACAACCTTATTTCGCAAAGAATACAATAAGGATTTCATTATTCTAAAAAAATTATATATAAATGATATTATTTTTAGTACTATTAATGAAAGTTGGTGCAAGGATTTTTCTAAGTTGATGCAAGGAGAGTTTGAAATGAACATGATGAGGAACTAATACTCTTCTTACTGCTTCAGATCAAACAACAAGAGAATAACATTTTCACCCATTAATAAAAGTACATTATGGCAGACACAAAGCCAATGAAGATTCATATGCATTCATCTACTTAGTTAGACAAAGATGAAAAGGGTAAGATTGTAGATCAGATGATCTATCTAGGTATGATTAACTCTTTCCTTTATTTAACTTTCATTAGACCTAACATTACGCATAATGTCCATTTGTGTGCAAGGTTTTAGTCATATCTAGAAGAGTCTCGTTTGAAGATTGTTAAAATGATCTTTTGATACCTTGTAAGATCAACTATTTTGAGTTTGTGTTATAAAAAAATGTGAGTTTCAAATTAGAAGGTTTCTATGATGTAGACTATAATAGAGGCATAATGGAAAGAAAAAGCACCAATGGAGGATGTCAATTCCTTAGATCTTGGTTGACCTTTTGGTCGAGCAAGAAAAAAAAATTCATAGCTCTATCTACCATAGAGGTGGAGTACATGCTAGCTACTATTTGCTACTCATAACTTCAATGAATAAAATATTAAGTGGAGGATTGCTCTAGTTTTGAAAATAATACTTACATATCATGACAACATGATACAATCCAAGTAAACAAGGAGATGACCAAGGTCTCAAAAGACCATTCACACTATGAGCAGTCATCTCAACAATCAAGTCAAGACCCCACCAAATATCTAACGGACCTCACTAGAAGAAGAAGTGGGCATAGACCAGAACACCAAATGTTCTTTCTTCTGGTCTTCTTAAAAATAAAACATGTTGTAAATAATTTGGGCTCACTTTAGGGGTCCAAATAGCAAGATAGGCTAAAATAGGTGCCTTTAGCATAATAGGGGGGTTTTAGTTTGTGCCTAGCCCTTTAGGAAGGAAAGTTGATCTAACTTCTAGAAGAGCAAGCCTAAGGTGCGATTTTTACTTAGTCAAACCCTAAAGGAAGCCCATCACACATTTACCATCCTATCCTTGCTCATCTTGTTTTCCAAGGCACCCATTCCTATAAATAGGGTGCCTTACTCCATGTATTTCATGTTGAATTTTGATATAGAAGGAAACATCTGTACAATTTGTGTGAGACTTGTGTTCTCTTAGCTTAGGTCTTATCTTGTGAGAGTGAGAGCTCTTAAAGTGGAGGCCCTCATCACTCATCTTGGAGAATCCCCACACTCCAAGTGGCGTGTCCATTCCATTTCCATCTTCATAAGCTTTCTATCCTTCATCTTTTCATTTCATTTCCATTACATCATGTTCCTTTGTGTTTATGTTCTTGTCTTTCTTCCATTTTCTATTTGATCATCTACATTTTAATTGCTTCCTTTTATGCTTTTTCATTTCGGCAAAGCATCATCATCTTCACCATATCTTGTGTTTTTCCTTTTCTTCCTTTGGAAGTGAACCTTCAAACTTACTTAACTAGTTAAATTCGTGTCCAGTGGGGATCTTCCATAGGTGATGAGGACCTAGGAGAGAGTGCGCCTACTGACCAAGCCCAACCTCCTAGGAGGATGACTAGGAGCATGCCTCAAGGCACAGGGCTAGGTTAGGATTCTCCAGCCACTCCCTCAGCACCTAGCTTGCCCTAGAGGATCACGAGGAGTAGAGCACAGGCCTTGGGTGCTGAGCATCAGTTAGTGTCATTATTTTTAATTTTAGTAGAATAGGTGTTCTTTAACATAAAGGGGGTGTGCTTACCACTTTAGCTTGTTTTTTTACCTAGTTTCTAGAAGAACAAGCCTAAGGTGTGGTTTGACTTAGTCAAACCCTAAAGGCAGTCCCATTTTTTAGGTTTCCCATCCTACTCTTGCTTCTTGTTTTCCAAGGCACCATCTCCTATAAATAGGATGCCATACTCTTTGTATTTTATATGTTAATTTTGAAGAGAAAAGTTACTCTGCACAAATTGTGTGAGAATTTTGTAAGGTTTGAGTCCTCTTGGCTAGGTCTTATGTTGAGTAATGTGAGACTCTCAAGTGACGGCCCTTCACTCATCTTGATGACTACCACACCCCAAGTGGCATGAACCCCTCTCACAACCACTCCATAAGCTACTTTTCTTCCACTCTTTTCATTTCATTTATGTCTTTGTCTTGAATTTTTACTTTTGGTTTTTTCTTTTGTTATATGCTTATGGTTCATCATTTGGTTCGGCCATGACCACCATTGGTGTTTACCTTATTGCTATTTCCATTCTACATTGCATACCATCTATCACTTTGTATTGATTTTCATTTTTGCCTTTGTGAAGTGAACCTTCACACTTACTTAACCATTTGGTTAAGTTTGTGTCCTGTGGGAATCTTCCTTAGGTTTTCACCAGAAATTGCTAAAATCCCAACTCTAAGTAAAAGTGTCACCATAAAATGGAACCATCAAAAAGTTCAACTCACATCATGTGGTTATCAGATTAGGTTCTTGAGCTTATTTTGCTTTGAGTTGATTTGACACTTTACTTTTCTTGCATTTTAAATTCCTTGTCTTTACAATCAAGCACCTTTAGTTTCTTGTCTTTACATTCAAGCACATTTAATTTCAGCCCTTTATTTTCTTACTTTTCAATTCGACATTTATCTTATCAATTAGCTTTGTTTTCGCTTTTGGATGATAAATTGTGTCTTCTTTTGTTATTGCCTCTTTTGCTTTGAGTCATATGTTCTTTAGTGTTTCTAGGAGTCCTTATATTTTGCTTCTACTTACTTTGCTTTTAATTGTGAAAGTTTAAAAGTAATTCGAAATTTGTTTTAGTAGAAGTAGATTTAAGTTCCAAACACAAGATTTCAAGTGATCAATTAAATTGAATCCCAAACTTTTGTGCTAATTAGAGGTCTATGAAAATATGCATGATCAAAACTATGGACATCTCATTTCCATAATCCAAAAACAAGTTAAATATATATATAAAAGAGAAGTGGCACAAGCTTTTGGTTCCAATCTCTTCAAATAGCAATATTTCAAATAGTGAGTTCATTTTGATTGGCAAATTGATTTCAACATTGTGGAATTTTTATCCTTTTGCTTTAATAATTTCTAAAGAAAGGAAAAATTCATTGTTAAAAGTTTAGTAAGTATCTTAGAGTCTTATTGTGTGCCTTTTCTTGCTTGTCTTTCTTAAAGTTTGGTCATACATTTTTTCTCAAACTTGGTTTAGCTTTCTTGTTTTGTGCTTTTCTTGTTTGTCCTTTAAAATTTCCTTATGTTTTGTTGTGGTCCTTTTGAGATCAAGTGATAAGGGCTTTGTCCTTTTTCATTTGAGAGAATTCAACACCAAGATAGACCTTTATTGAGAGGAAACTTTCTTTTTGAGTGCTTTGTGTCTTCTCCTCTTTGTTTTACACAAGGGTGACGCAAGATTGAGGGAGAGTGGTATAACTTTTCTTTCACTAATTGTTTGTTCATTCTTTGTATTTTATGGCTCATCTTTCTTAAGGGGAATCATGAAAACCTCAATCTCCCCAAAAGGCTTTCCTTATGGGTGAGTTGGCATCGGCAAAAAGGAGGAAGAGATGAGGCAATTGGAGGAGAGACTCTAAAGGCTTGAAACCGCACAAGTAAGACAACCAAGGAGGTGGGAGCATAGGAGAGCTACAAGGAGCTTCACTCAATAAGGCAGCCATGAGGAATATGAAGATTGGAGAATGAATCAATTTGATGAAAGGCGCCAACATCATCACCATCCTTCTAAAATTTCTTTTCCCTATGTAAAATATTATAGTTTTAGTGGGGAAAGTGACCCCAACATTTACTTAGGATGGGAGGCTAAGGTAGAGAAAATCTTTAATGTACATGAGGTCCAAGAGGACCAAAAGATAAATTAGCCTCCTTAGAATTCTTAGACTATGCCATGTAGTGGTGGCATAAGGCTGTAATGAACATTGGGCTAAAAAAGAGTGAAGTGAGATTCCATGTGAAGGAGACTTATTAGTAGTGAAGCGCATGCTAGGCCAAGTTTTAAAGCCTTTTGATGAAAGTCAAAGGGAAAACATTTTCCACACTAGGTGCCTCATTAATGATAAGTTGTGCTCCTTAATTGTGGATGGGGGGAGTTGTGCAAATGTGGCAAGTACAAGAGTGGTAGACAAACTTGGGTTATCTACCATCTCTCATGCAAAGCCCTACAAACTTCAATGGTTAAGTGAAGAGGGGGAAATAATAGTAAACAAGCAAGTCCTCATAGCCTTTTCTATTTGTAAATATAAGGATGAGGTCTTGTGTGATTTTGTCCCTATGGAAGCTACACATTCTTTTGGGTAGGCCATGACACTATGATAGGAAAAACCTACATGATGGCCTTACCAACGAAATCTCTTTCACCTTCCATGGGCATAAGATCACACTAAAATCTTTCTCACCAAAAGAAGTCCATGAGGACCAACTTAAAATGAAAGAAAAGAGAGAAAAAGAAAAATAAAAAGGCGTTCTAAGAGAAGTCTTCTCATTTCACCACAAGAGGTTAAAAAGGTAATGCTTTCACAAAAGTCTATTTTCATAGCTTTTCTAAAGAAAACCCTTAGGAGTGAGTCGACGGTAGATAATCCTAAGTGCTTGGAAAATTTGGTAAAAGAGTTTGAAGATGTGTTTCAAGATCCCCTTAAAGGACTACCTCCTCTAAGGGGAAATGAGCACCAAATCGACTTCATACCGGGGCTTCTTTACCAAATAGACCAGCATATAAGACCAATCCAACCGAGGCCAAGGAAATTCAACAACAATGGAGAGTTTAATAACTAAGGGGTGGGTGCAAGATAGCATGAGTCCTTATGCTATACCTGTGATTCTTGTGTTAAAATGTATGGCTTTAAACTAGAGGGGGGGTGGGGGGGTGAATGGTTTAAAGAGGGTTTTCAGTTTGCCAAAAACACAAAGCAATTTAGCACAGTACCAGTAAAACAATCAGTTGTTTCGCAGAAACAATCGGTTGTTTATACCAGTTAAACTATACAAACTGAAATTAAAGTGTTTAAGGGATAGAGAGATTGCACACACAGTTTATACTGGTTCACTCTTAAACCAAGAGCTACATCCAGTCTTCCCAGAAACCACTGGGGGAATCCACTAAGCAATCAAACCTAGATTACTTACACACACCACCAAAGAAGTGACCTTGATCCCCTCAAGACACACACTTCCTTTGGCTCAGCACATACACCACCAAGAATGCTGATCTTGACAACCTCAAGAGCACACAACATTTCTTGGCTTATCACAACAGAGTTTACACAAAGTACAAAAGGATTACACTTGTTACAGAATAATCTGATATCAATACAAGATGAAAATCCTATTCCACTCTCTCTTGATCAAAGCAAACTCAAAGCAATCTTTAACTCTTGAAAAACAAAATCAGTGAAAAACTCAAATCTGCTTTTCTATGATTAAATCTCAGTTCTTGTTTGTTACAAAAGTTGAACAAACTCTTTATAGCTTTAAAAGATTGGTCAAAGCATTTAAAACAGGAGCGCATTCAGTTGTAAAATCATTTAAAGCTCAGTCAAAACACAAAATAGTTTTCTGTTATGGTTTGAAAACAAACAATCGATTGAATTCTCGAATCGGTTGTTTTGGTTTGACAGCAAGTGAACCACCAAAAACAGTTTTCAACCTTTCTTAAAACACCCAAGTATAAAATAATCGGTTGTTTCGACAAAACAACAGGTTATTTTTCACTTAGTTTGAAAAACACTTTCAATTCAAAAGGTTTGAGAATACTTAAGCTTTGGATTCAATCAAGAGTGGATTTACACAGATAATCTACCCCAGATCCTATTCTAAAACACCTCAGCAATAGCAAGCACATCAAGCCTTCCATCAAACTCAAAGGATTTGGATTCTTCAAAGCTTGAACACACTTGATTCAACATCTTGTCCCTAAAAAGGATGAGAGTTGAAGGATGTGTACGGATTGTCGAGTTATAAACAACGTAACCATTAAATATAGACATCCCATTCCTAGATTAGATGACTTGTTGGATGAGTTACATGGGTCTCAAATATTTACCAAAATTGATCTTAAGAGTGGTTACAACCAAATCCGGATTAAACTGGGAGATGAATGGAAAACCGCCTTTAAGACCATGTTTGGTTTATATGAGTGGTTAGTCATGCCCTTTGGCTTAACCAATGCTCCATGCACCTTCATGCGACTTATACACCATGTCCTAAGGCCTTTCGTTGGCAAGTTTGTAGTGATCTATTTTGATGGCATTCTCATCTATAGCTTGTCTTTAGAGGACCATAAGAAGCATGTTAGGCAAGTGTTGGAAACCCTTAGGAAGGAAAAGTTGTATGCTAATCCGGAAAAATGTGTGTTTGCAATAGATCACATAGACTTCCTAGGGTTTGTTGTGAGTTCTAAAGGGGTGCATGTGGATGAAGAAAAGGTTGCAGCAATTAGACATTGGCCCACACCCACTAATGTTAGTGAGGTACAAAGCTTTCATGGCCTTGCTAGTTTCTTTAGGAGGTTTGTGAAAGACTTTAATACCATTGTCGCACCTCTCAATGCCATAGTAAAGAAGGATGTGGTGTTTAAATGGGGCCAAGAACAAGAGAAAGCTTTTGAAACTTTGAAAGATAAATTGACTAAGACACCCATTTTAGCACTCCCTAACTTTACTAAGACATTTGAAATTGATTGTGATGCCTCCAACATAGGATTTGGGGCTATCCTTCTTCAAGAGGGTCACCCCATAGCTTATTTTAGTGAGAAACTCAAGGGGAGTCATCTCAATTACTCTATCTATGACAAGGAGCTTTATGCTCTTGTGAGAGCCTTGCAAAATTGGCAACACTACCTTTTTCCAAAGGAATTTGTGATCCATAGTTATCATGAATCCCTTAAGTATTTGAAAGGCCAAAGCAAGCTCAACAAGAGACATGCCAAATGGGTAGAGTTCATTGAGCAATTTCCTTATGCGATCAAACATAAGCAAGGTAAAGCTAATGTGGTTGCGGATGATCTTTCAAGAAGATACACCTTGCTAAATGTTTTGGATACTAAATTTTTAGGATTTTGATCACATAAAGGAAATCTATAAGGATGACCTTGATTTCTCTCACATCTATCAAGAGTGCTCAAAGGGAGGACACAA
Organism: Phaseolus vulgaris; assembly: GCF_000499845.2. Lineage (NCBI taxonomy): Eukaryota > Viridiplantae > Streptophyta > Magnoliopsida > Fabales > Fabaceae > Phaseolus > Phaseolus vulgaris. The sequence goes on from NC_023752.2 coordinate 21,298,541, forward strand.
AGACTTTTTCATACATGATGGTTTTCTCTTTAAAGGGAAAAGACTTTGTGTTCCCCAAGGGTCTTTGAGGCAATCTCTAGTTAGAGAGGCCCATGCGGGTGGTCTTATGGGACATTTTGGGGTAGCTAAGACCTTAGACTTTGGATGAGCATTTCTTTTGGCCCCACTACGCAAATCCGTACATAGCTTCTGTGATAAGTGTATACCATGTAGGAAGGCTAAGTCTAAGGTGCAACCCCATAGTTTATATACCCCTCTTCCCATCCTGGACATGCCTTGGGTAGACATTTCCATGGATTTTATTCTAGGTCTTCCCAAGACATCAAAGGGTATGGACTCTATCTTTGTGGTGGTGGACTGGTTTTCTAAAATGGCACACTTTATTCCATGCTGCAAAGTAGATGATGCTTGTTTTATTGCAAATCTCTTCTTCAAGGAAGTTGTTAGATTGCATGGGCTTCCTAGAAGTATTGTATCTGACAAAGATTCTAAGTTCTTAAGTCACTTCTGGAGGACATTGTGGGGAAAACTTGGAACTAAACTCTTGTTTTCTACTACTTGCCATCCCCAAACTGATGGTCAGACAGGAGTGGTTAATAGGACTTTGGGTCAAATGTTGAGGTGCCTTATTTCCAGGAACCCAAGGGTGTGGGAAAACTTGATACCTCATATTGAGTTTGCCTATAACAGGGTAGTTAATTCTACTACTTCCCACACTCCTTTTAAAGTTGTGAATGGGTTCAATCCCCTCACACCCCTTGACCTCATTCCTATTCCCATACTTGATTAGGTTTTGTGCAAGGATGGTTTTGAAAAAGCTTCCTTTATTAAAGACTTGCACCATCACATCAAGCTTCAAATTGAAAGAAAGGTAGGCAAGTATGTTGAGCATGCTAATAAGGGGCGCAAGGCATTGATATTTGAACCCGGGGATTGGGTTTGGCTGCACTTGAGGAAGGATCGCTTCCCTACTCAAAAGAAGTCCAAACTTATACCTCGTGGTGATGGCCCTTTTTAGGTCATCAAGAGGATCAATGACAATGCATATGAGTTGGATTTACATGATATGTATTTAGATAGTAATTCTTTCAATATCAGTTATCTGACTCCTTTCTCTGTAAGTCTTCCAAATCCGTGGACAAATTCCCTCCCACCTGGAGAGCATAATGAGGACATATGAGAGAGTGCGCCTACTGACCAAGCCTAGCCTCCTAGGAGAATGACTAGGAGCATGCCTCAAGACACAAGGCTAGGTTAGGATTCTCCAACTACTGTCTCAGCACCTAGCTTGCCCCAGAGGATCACGAGGAGTAGAGTAAAGGCCTTGGGTGCTGAACATCAGTTAATGTCATTATTTTTAATTTCAGTAGAATAGGTGTCCTTTAACATAAAAGGGGGGTGCACTTATCACTTTAGCTGGTTTTTTACCTAGTTTCTAGAAGAACAAGCCTAAGGTGTGGTTTGACTTAGTCAAACCCTAAAGGCAACCCCATATTTTAGGTTTCACATCCTACCATTGCTTCTTGTTTTCCAAGGCACCATCTCCTATAAATAGGGTGTCATACTCCTTGTATTTTACATGTTAATTTTGAAGAGAAAAGTTACTCTGCACAAATTGTATGAGAAGTTTGTGAGGTTTGAGTCCTCTTGGCTAGGTCTTATCTTGAGTAGTGTGAGACTCTCAAGTGGTGTCCCTTCACTCATCTTAGTGGCTACCACACCCCAAATGGCGTGAACCCCTCTCACAACCACTCCATAAGCTACTCTTCTTCCACTCTTTTCATTTCATTTCCATTATATATATGTCTTTGTCTTAAATTCTTACTCTTCGTTTTTTCTTTTGTTATATGCTTATTGTTCATCATTTGGTTCGACCATGACCACCATTGGTGTTTACCTTATTGCTATTTTCATTCTACATTGCATTCCATGTCACTTTGTATTGATTTTCATTTTTGCCTTTGTGAAGTGAACTTTCACACTTACTTAACCATTTGGTTAAGTTTGTGTCCAGTGGGAATCTTCCTTAGGTTTTCACCATAAATTGCTAAAATCCCAACTCTAAGTAAGAGTGTCATCATGAAATGGAACCAGAAAAAAAAATCAACTCACATCACTAGGTCTCACCCTATATTTGTTAAAACTCAAATCATAAACAAAGTGTCACCCTTAAAATAGACAAATCTAAAATCAACTCACATCACAACATTAGTGAAATTAACCTCTCTAGAAACCTTATCCAACATTCAAAGCTAAGCATATTAAAGTGAGGTACAATTTCATTCGTGATTATACCTAGAAAAATGTTTTTGAACTAAGTTTGTTAACACAAATCATCAATGGGTTGATATCTTTACAAAGGCTCTCATTGTAGAATGTTTCAAATTTATTAAAGAAAATCTAAATATGATTGATCTTATGGATGCCACTTAACTAGATGATGTGATCGTGTAGTACTATTATCTTTGTTGAGTCGGTGCAACTTTAACTATTATCTTATAATCATCAAACAATTTTTGTGTCACAACGAAAAATATCAAACCTAAGGATACAATATTTGTGCACTTCTACGAGAAAGAAGTTAGTCATCAAACCCGTGTGAAAGCATTTTGTTCCAACTTAAGGGGAGATTATATTAATTCTTTTGGCCTAAGGTCATCTTTTGATGATCCTTAAAAGGGAGAGGATATATAAAGTTTAAAGAAAAGATTTGGGAGGAGAGGAGTTATGTGAAAACTAGGCCAAAACACAATAAAAGTGGGTTGAATTGTGTTTTTTGAAATTCAAAAACTTTTCATAAAGCTCAATGGAACAAATGAGGTTTAAAATGGAAGATATGTGTTGTCAAGCAAGTTTGTTAAGAACTGCATCTAATGAAATGTCGTCAGATGCAACTTCGATAAAACAAACACACTACCTAAAAAGGTTTTTAAAAGACAGTTTGACAAATATCTCTTTCTTATATTAGTTGCTAATAAGTAACATACAACATAAAGAGATTAAGGAGAATGATGACTCTTTCATGGCAAGTGTACTGAGTCAGAAGTAATAATTTGTTCCTAAGAACGAATATCGAACCCATAAGAAACAGTTTTTTTAAAATCCTAATAGTAACATTCACTAAGTATAAGAATATGTACTATAATCTGATTTTGATTTGCTATTGACAATAGTTTGCACGAAAATTAAATAAAAGCAAAGTAAAAGATTTGTATGAGTCAATTGGGAAAATTGGGATAGAAGTTCATCCTTCTCACTCTTTTGTATTTTGAAAAGCATATAACATCTTTGATTGATATTGATGCCCATATAAAAATCATTCATATCGATTTGTCGTATACAAAATTATTAAGAGAGTCTCCTAAATATCAATTCCTCGCATATTTATAAAAACTCCTTATCATTATGAATAGATGTTACTAGCGATTAACATTTAAAATTTAAACTAGCATTCAAATATGTTAAGCATAAGCCAGGTCAGATGCTTAGAAATACTTTCTAGTCAAATCTATGGATCAAAATCATGAATAAGTCAAGCTTTGAGAATAAAATGACAGCACCAATCATCAATTAAGAACAAAATATTATGGATAAATATCACCTTAATACATAAGAGTTTGAACATATTACTCCCAATCTCAAAGAAAAGAATTAGCCACTCATGGTGACTATTACAAGCATGGACAAGAAGATTCAGAGCGTTTCTCTTTGACGACTTGCCTTTTTTTTGGTTTCCTTCCTTTGGTTCCTCCCAATGATCCCAATGATGTCTAGGGTTATGCCTCATGTCTTCTATTTAACCTAATTGGGTTTGGGCTAAGTGACATATTTATTCATAATATATTTATATTCTTCATCTCTCCTTATATTCATAAAAATAACACAAAATTGGGAATATATCATTTTTATTCATCTCATAATAAAAAAGGTTGAAATTCCTAAATTAGAGGTTGAATTATAATTATTTTATCAATTAAAGTTCATAAGTGTGTATCTTTTTGTATGAAATATTACTGATTTATGACACTTATCAGAGAACAAGGATTTGCTTTTAATGTTTTTATATTATTCGGTATATAAATAGAAGTTTTTGTCCAATTCTCGATCAACTTGATCAAGTTTATCTAAGCAGACTAACGCCGCAAAGATACAAAACGAGTATTGTTTGGACCTCGAACAAAGGATGTACATTTTGTTTCCCTAGTTGTTTTTAATTTATTTCACACAAAAAATTGACACAACACATGTAAGTAGAAGAGAATGATGTATATGAGGCACCCATGGAAGAGGAAGAGATAAATATTTCAGAAGAGGACTAACGCTTGGATGAATCCTATTTTTTTCCTCTTCGATGTGATGTCTTTGTTTTCTTTTCTTTATTTGAATTCCATATACTCTTCTAACAGTAACATTTTTCCCTTCTAGTTGCTTTTATTTGTATTTCTTGTTTATTTTGTGTGAAATTTTTTTTTCTTAAAATTCAAGGCATGAGATGTATAAAATCTTTTCTTGTTAATGAACAATTATCTATTTTTGGGTAAACATAAAGATTTTTGTTTTGATTATTGGGTGAAATTTTTTTATTGTTGATTTTATTTCTTAATGATTAACAATTGTGAATGAAATAGTTAACTTCCAATAGTATACTAGGTGAGTTTAGTGATGTGATCAAATCTACTGATTGGTAATGTTTCTTTTATGAACAATTAATCTGGTTTAAGTCTTACATATACTTTATACATATGTGTGTTGGGGTATGATCAATACCTTGCTTCTTTTAAAGAGCAATTAGCCAAAGAGTAATTATGAAAATTCACATGTTACCCATTTGAACCAAAGAATGAAATTATCTTTTTTCTTTATAACTTCAAAACATGAAAAAAAAATTGTGACTCATACATAATGATGGCAAATTCATGGAGCTCTTCTCGGAATCATGTGAAAAATGGTGCGGAAGTTATGGATGTAAATGTGCAAGATCCTCCTAGGAGCTATGGTGATCTTGAAGGTGCATGATGTGTATGGAAAGAGGGAGGTTCGGCCAGCCCTATGGTAGGTGATGAAGGTGAAGATTAGATCCTAGAAACTAGGGAAAAGCAAAGTATGACACAATGTTGGCAGCATAACTTTACTCTCATTAATCTTAAAAATACAAGAGCTAGGCATCTCCTTTTATAGGCTAAGGAGACCGTAAATCCTAAGCTAATTCCACATGAAATGTGAGCAAAATGAAATGTAAATGTGAGGCACATGGCACATGGAGCACATGGGTGCACATGGGTTCACATGGCTACCAAAATCGTCCCTTGATTAGTGAAGGCTTCTAGAAACCTTTGCTAATCAAGGTTAACTCCTCCTTAATTCTAATGTGCAGAAAAATAAACCTTTGTCCACATGCTATGCTATTTACACCCCAATTAAAGCTAAACTACACTTGTTGGGCCTTCACGGAATTTGTGTTAGTAAGCCACTCTCCCATTAATAGCTTTGATCCAAGTCTTCTTGTCCTAGACGCTCCTAGCTTGTCTTAGACGCCCCTAGCTTGGTCTTCTTGTCCTAGACGCTCCTAGCTTGGTCCTAGACGCTCCTAGCTTGGTCTTAGACGCTCCTAGCTTGATCTTGGACGTTCTTGACTTGGCTCTTGCTTTTCATGAAAGGTTGTGCTTGGCCCTCTTCCATCACATAAAGATTGAAAGAATAATTAATCACAAATAAAGAATAAATTTAATTACCTTATCCGTCCCTACATTTAAGGTCAATATTCAATTTAGTATCGTGATTTTTAAAAAAATCAATTTAGTTCCTATGTTTTTTAAAAAGTACCCAAATTGGTCCTTTGTGTTAAATCTCAGTTACGGCGTCAAGTATTGCTTATGTGGCAAAGACAAGTTGTTATGTGAGTGTGAGGTGTTAAGTGACGTGGATTGAGAGATTAGTTTAGTGAAAAATTAATTGGGATTTAGGGTTTTCTTAATTGCAATTGGGGGAGAAAGAACGACCTTGTCCATAAGTGAGGAAATTGGCTTCACCTTCACAAGTAGCAACACTCTTCACCTTTGGTGCTAGTTGCTGAAAAAAGTTGTCGGTGGTGTTAAAGTTCCATGGCGGGGGGTGGGTGAGCGGGAGCAATGAAGTGAAGCTGAGAGATGAAAACATTAGTTTGTTTATGAGCACAGGTTGCGGAGACGCCCTGGATTAGAAGACATTTGGTTCTTTCTCGCGGAGAACGCAACCGTGCAACCTTCGTCGCGCAGCTCGCCTTTATCCACCGCACAACCCCCTCCCGCGAATTGGTCGGCGAAGCAGGCGAATTTTCTTCTGCAGTGTACTCCCCAATTCAAATTTAAAAAACCCTAATCCCTAATTCCAATTAAAAAACCACAATCCCCAATTCTAATTAAAAAAAACCGTAATCTCTAATTAATTTTTCACTAAACTAATTTCTCAATCCACGTCACTTAACACCTCACACCTCACAGAACACCTAATCCCACCTGTCTCTGCCATATAAGCAGTACTTGACGCCATAAGTGAGGTTTAACGGAAATAACGAATTTAGGTACTTTTTAAAAAACATAGGGACTAAATTAGTTTTTTTAAAAACCATGGTACTAAATTGAATATTGACCCTCTAAATGTAGGGACGAATAAGGTAATTAAATCTAAATAATAATAAACGATTCTAAGTTCAATATGGGTATGAGAACACACCAATGTTTAGATGTTTCTTGCGGGCTGAATTTGAACATCCACCGCATGCAAATCCTCATACGATCGTGTTTATTACTTCATGAACGCCTCATCTTGAGTTGTCGCCACGCCTGGGGCTTTCACTCCTTTGTTGTTTGGATGAACTTTGTGTTGAACAAGGTGCTTTGATGAAGATCTTTGTTGTTGGTTGTGTGTGTGTCTAGAGTTGGATTTGAATCCACTCTAATTGATGATCCAAGTTTATTTGATTTTAATCCTTTTGAAAAATACGTGTTTTCAAAGGAAAGTGAAAAATCAACCTGTTGAAATTTTGATTCAACCGGTTGTTTTACACTTAGTGTATTTTGAAAAGGATTTGAAAAAGCTTGACTTTGGTTGACTTTTCTGTCAAGCCAATTCAATCGATTGTTTCATGTTTTCAATCGAATTTTTTTTCTAAAAACCTTAACAAAATTATGTTAAGTGGCTTTAATCTGTTTTAAATGATTTACACTATTTTAGCTCTTGCATTAAATGTTTTGACTAACTGATTGAAGTTAAAATAAGTTGTTTTACGCTTTTGGTCTTAATTAATTCAAGAGAAATTATTCAAATAAGTTCTTCCAAGATTGCAAAAAGCTTTGGATCTTTTCTAAGAGTGGAATAGGATTGTGTTGTATCAATTGTGCTTTAATCTATGATTATACCCAGGTGTACTCCATTCATTCTTTATTGACTATTGTAATTCTTTGTGAATTGTTGTTGTGCAGTTTCAGAGGTTGTTCTAAAAACTGTGGTGTATTTTTCCAAAGGTGGTGTGTGTTCTTGAAGGATTCAAGATCACCACTTTGATGTGTTGTGTGTAATCAAGGTTTTTTATTACTTAGTGAATTCTCAATAGTTGCTAAGGATTGGATGTAGCTCTTGGTAAAGAGTGAAGCAGTATAAACTATTTGTTTTAATCTCTCTATCCTTACTATCTTTAAAATAGTTTTTGCTTTGTTTTTAACACTATTGATATAAACAACTGATTGTTTCGCAAAAAACAACCGATTGTTTAGCAAAAACAACCGATTGTTTCGCAAAAACAACCGATTGATTTTCTGCAATCACATCAAAAACAATTTTGAAATTGACTGAACTGATTTCTAATTGATTGATTCCTCATTATCTTTCAATCTATCTTCACCCCCTCTCTTGTTTAAGACCTATAATTCTAACATTTTGATCATCCTCATAACGACGTGATCATTCCTCTTCTCGACCCAAACTACCAAACGCAAATCCCCCAGCAATCGTGTTTATTACTTCATGAACGCCTGGTCTTGCGCGATCGCCACGCCTGGGACTTTCACTCTTTCTCTACTGTTTTGTAGGATGTCAGTCGTCCTCATGACGATGTGATCGTTTCTCCTCTCGACCATGCCTAGGGTATGGTTCCTTTCGTTCGTCTCTAGATGGATACCTTTCTCTTTGTGGAGATCGATATGAGCTCCTGTTCGTCGTTGGGACAAATTTGAAGAAGTTATCAGCTTGGACAGTTTCTTCAATTTTATCCTTCAATGCTTAACATTCTTCGGTTTAATAGTGCCAAAGTTCAAGAGGGGGGTGAATTGACCTTTTAAAATTTTTCGCAGAATCAGTATTTATCACAGTACACAGAAAATAAATCGATTTATTTGGAAATGAACAGATTTATTTTGGCATTGTTTATGTTTGAAAACGTTTATATCACCCAAGTTAATCACAAGATTATGCAGATTAATTTGCAAGTCACACACACCCTGATATTAGAAAGAAAACCAGTGAATCACAAAACAACAACCTTCAATTTTAAGCAAGTGATTAAGGTTCAATTGATAGCTTGACAATTAATTGAGTAACCTATCACAATCAATCTGTTCCAGTGGCTTTTAACAGATTATATATGTTCTTTTCATAATCAAACAGATTTTCCAGAAATTAAGAACAGTACGAAACAAGCCCAGAAAGAACAAATTTATTATTAATTGAACAGATTTATTTCTTGACAGTTTAACAAATATGCAGTAATTCAAGTGCAGAGATTAAGGGAGAATGAACACAAAGCAATTATACTGGTTCACTCCAATGAGCTACATCCAGTATTCACCTAAACCAAGGTGAAATTCACTAAATCACAATTCAAACAAACACAAACACCACTGTTCTTCAACCCTACAAGAACTTTGGTACACTTGCTGAAAAACCCTATTTTAGCATACACACTCTTCAAGAAACCCTATCAAGAGGAGTTTACAACCACACTTTTACAAGAAATGAAATGTGAAACGAATACACCTGATAGAGGACGCAGAAATCTACCTTAACCTAGTAGAACAGATCGCTTAAACAGTAGCAACACCTCTCACCAAGCTTTGGAACCAAACAAGAACAAACACACTTTTGATTTTGGAAATCTTTCAAGAACAAATGCTAATTCTTTGTAAAACCTTAATTCTCTGATGCACAACTTGTTTTCTCAATTGTATGATCGATACTTAAACTCAGAAACAAGTTTTCTTTTTATAGAAAACCAACTTATAATAGATTTTTGAAAAACAGTTAAAGCTGTTATAAAAACAACAGATTGAAAATAAAATGAACAAATTTATTTTCAAAAGCAGTTAGAGAATATGTTATGAGAGAAGACTTAGCCAACCATTTTGGTGCAGCGACAAAATTGAAAAACCGTTTAAGATAAGCATTGCACTAGACTAAAAAGAATCCATTCATTTACAGATGAACAAATTTATTTTTCAAAATGATAACAGAAAAAGCTTAACTATTAAAACACAGTCATTTTGAAAGGTAGAAGACTTAGTCAAAATACTTGATGCACAAAATCTAATTTTCACAAGACTTAGCCAAAGCATCAGTTTAAAAAAGAATCTGTTTATTTAGAAAAGAAAAGATTTATTTTTATGCAGTAAACGTGTTTTTTGGAAAACATGTGAAAAACAGTTTAAAAAATTTTGTGCTTGCTCTTATCACATGGCCAGGGGTTAGGAGGTGAGTTACTCAGCAAAAAGCCTACTCTTAAACAACCTCTAAATACTTCCTAAGACATTCTTAAAGCAAAAGGAAATATACATGAATTGTACATAAAAGTCTTCATCAAACACATGTTTTGAAGGGGCAGCAACCATCTTCAACAATCTCCCTCTGTTTGATGGAGACAAATCCCCATAGCTATGTTGCTTTAAGAACAAGTACTGCACCAAATAATAAACCAGAAAATTGAAACATTGCATAACATGTAAATCAGTTTTAAGGTGCAGAATGTACCTTCCTGTTTCAACTAGCTTCACCTAGCATGGTGAGCTATTTTTCTCCCCCTTTGGATTCATCAAACAACATTTAAGCATAAGGGAAGATAAAACAGAAACATAACCATAATAGTCTAGAAAATAAAGATAAATTGTTAGCATTACAGAATTTTAAAACACTGATAAAAGAAAGCATGGAAAGCAACATTCTTATAATCCTTGTAGTATAGCTCTGCAAGCTGCGCCTGAACTCCTTCAATTTGATCATCAAGGTGCTGAAACCTTGCTTGAGTGATCTCAAAATATGCCCTCTGTTCTGCAGTCATGACATCAAGGCGATACAGAACTTGCCTTTCAAACATGGATAATGGTTCACCTCGGTATTCTGGAGTTTGATAGGCAACAATGGCATTCTGATGAGTTGCAGAAGCCTCTTCATGCACTCTTTGGGGAGCAGGTGAGTCTCCTCTGACTTCTACAGATGGGGAGCTTGTCCTATGACTTCCAGCATGACCAGCAGATTGCTTTTGCCCATAGGAGTGATGGATAACATAACACGAGTGTTCTGTTGCTTGAACTGTGTCATCCTCCATGGGAACAACTTCATCCTCATCTTCATTGTTAAGGTTTGAGGCTCCATGTTCTTCTTTAGGATTCTTGCCTTTGAGAACCACCCAATTGTCCTCTATTTTGTGAAATTCCATTTTTGTGAGAGTTGAATTGTCAATCTCACTTACAGCTTTGATGGGTTCGTTTCTCTCATTTGAAGCATCAACACCAAAGAATTCAATCAATTTTGAAACAAGTATAGCATAAGGAAAGCGATAATCAGCCAACCTTTTGGATTTCAGCATATGTTCATTGATGATAAAAACCCAGTTTACCTCAATTTGGTTCATGATGCAATATAAAAGGATTAAATCCTCTTCATGTAAAACAACATGATTTGTACCTCTTGGGATGAGTTGCCATGCTATAATGTAGGAAACAAGACGTGGTGTAAGATTCAAATGACCTGCATGGAATCTGCTTATGCTCTGGGTAGGGTTCCTCATACAGCTCTTGTAGTATTGCAGTTTATTAAATTCTTGAATCCCACTGGTGTTTCCTTTTCCCATTTTCAGTCCAGCATACTTGATTCCAGCCACAGAGTTCCAAACATCACTTGTGATCTTCATTTTGATCCCTTTCACATAAGAGACAATGTTCTTTCCATCCAAGGTTAGATTAGTGTAAAACACCTTAACTAAATCAGGATATACATTACCCGTTAATTTCTAGCAGCTTTTTTAGTTTCTGGTGCTTCAATACAACTCTTGTTTCTACCAATTTTTTCTGATTTCAGCCAATTGAAATCCAGCACCTTGGGTATATTAATCTGCTTTTTGCTTGTCTCGTGGATGTAGGCATTGATACCTTCTTCATTTCCAGCGAACCAACCTTCTAGCACACCTTGAAAGGTGCTTTGCTTGCCCTTATTTTTCTGTTTTTGTCTTGAAGAAGAAGCCATGGTTGAACCAGAATTTTCTCTTGTTTAAAATGGTGAGAACCGAAAATAGATAGCCAATGTGGGTAACAGATTTTCACACAGATTTATATTGAGAAATGAATAGGTTGATATGGCAGTTATGAATGGATATGCATGAAGATTTTATGCTCTGAAATTGTGCAGAGAATCTTTGAAAATATGCAGCAAATATTTAGGGTCACGATGCACACAACTTCATACCTTCATTGAGCACCCAAACCATCAAATCGGTTACATAACCATGACCAAAACCGTCAAAGGTACAGAGGTTAATGCCTACTAAGTCAGTCAAGCAGTCAAAGATCAGAATTTCTCTTTCCTAGTCATCAATGCATATCAGTACCAAAAAATAAACACATTCAATTACGAATAAACATATTTAATTTTTCACTGCTAGGCACAATTGACATTTATAATTCCCAATTCATTAAGCAGAAAATTAAACCTATCTTTAGCCAATGGTTTTGTGAACAAATCAGCAAGCTGTAAATCTGTACCAATGAATTTAATATCACATGTTCCATTTGAAATGTGTTCCCTTAGGAAATTATGCCTAATTTCAATGTGTTTGGTTCTTGAATGCATGACAGGATTTTTGGTTAAGTTGATTGCACTTGTGTTATCACATAGCAGAGGTATATGGTTAAGTAAGATACCAAAATCATTTAATTGATGTCTTAGCCATATAGTTTGAGCACAACAACTCCCTGCTGCAATGTACTCTGCTTCAGCCGTGGAGAGAGCTACACAAGCCTGCTTTTTGTATTGCCATGAGATCAAGCTTTATCCAAGCAAGTGACAGGTTCCACTTGTGCTCTTTCTATCAATTTTGCAACCTGCAAAATCTGAATCAGAATATCCAGTTAAACTTACTGAAATGTTACCTGGATACCACAAGCCAACTTCTTTAGTTCCTTGCAAATACTTCAAAATCCTTTTGTCAGCATTGTAGTGTGATTCTTTAGGAGCAGATTGCAACCGAGCACACATGCACACTGCAAACATTATGTCTGGCCTGCTGGCTGTGAGATATAATAGAGATCCTATGAGTCCTCTGTATTTGGTTTCATCAACAGAAATTTCAGCTTCATCATGATCCAAATGACAGCTTGTTGAGAAGGGTGTGCTGATTGGTTTGCACTTGTCCATTTCAAATTTCTTCAGCAGATCCTTGCAGTATTTAGCTTGATTTAAGAAAATGCCATCCTTGAGTTGTTTGACCTGTAATCCTAGAAAATAGTTCAACTCACCCATCATTGACATTTCAAACTCACTCTTCATGACTTTCACAAAAGTTTCACACAATTCTCTATTGTTTGATCAAAAAATGATGTCATCCACATATACATGTACTAGAATCGTGTCATCTACTTTCTTCTTAATGAACAAGGTCTTATCAGATGTGCCTCTGTCATAGCCTTGTGAGGTGAGGAAATCACTTAGCCTCTCATACCATTGCCTAGGAGCTTGCTTGAGCCCATAGAGAGCCATTTTGAGTTTGAACACGTATTCTGGATGTTGATGGTCTTCAAAACCTGGTGGCTGTGAAACAAATACCTCTTCATTTATATAACCATTCAAGAAGGCACTCTTCACATCCATTTGAAATAGCTTGAACCCTTTGATGCAAGAGAAGGCAAGCAGCAATCTAACAGCTTCTAGCCGAGCCACTGGTGCATATGTCTCATCATAGTATATCCCTTCTTCTTGATTGTACCCTTTAGCTACTAGCCTAGCCTTGTTTCTGGTAATCACTCCATGCTCATCCATCTTGTTTCTGAATACCCATTTTGATCCAATTATATTCATCTCAGGTATTCTAGGAACAAGAGTCCAAACCTCATTAAGAGCAAATTGATTCAGTTCCTCTTGCATGGCTAAAATCCAGTTGCTTTCCTTGAGAGCTTCATTCAGATTCTTGGGTTCCACTTGAGATACAAAGGTCATTGTTTCACAGAAGTTATTCAAGGATTTTCTAGTTGACACTCTTTTCTCAATGTTCCCAATGACATTGTCAAGGGTTAGGTCTCTAGGAGTTTTCCACTCTTTTGGCAAACCTGCAGACACAGTAGATTCTTGCATAACATGTGTATCAGCAGTATCAAAATGAATCGATTCATTTTGATTTAAAATAGATTTAAATTCATTACTGTCAAGGTCATCAGCAACAGTTTTAGATATGTTATGATCAGTTTCATTAAAAACAACATGCATTGATTCTTCTACTATGAGCAACCTTTTATTGAAGACTCTATATGCATGACCATTCAAAGCATAACCAATGTGCACACCTTCATCATATTTAACATCAAACTTACCCAGATTTTCTTTGCCATTATTCAATACAAAGCATTTACACCCAAAAACTCTAAGGTGGCTCACACTAGGTTTTTTGCCCTTATACAATTCATATGAAGTTTTCTTAAGGATGGGTATAATTAAGGTTCTATTTAACACATAAGCTGCAGTATAGATTGCATCTGCCCAAAAATACTTAAGAAGCTTGGATTCATTTAACATAGTTCTCGCAAGTTCCTCTAATGATCTGTTTTTCCTTTCAACTACACAGTTTTGTTGGGGAGTCCTAGGGGTTGAAAAGGTGTGTGATATCCCATGCTTCTCACAAAACCTCTCAAATCTAGCATTCTGAAACTCTCCCCCATGATCACTTCGAATTGATTTAATGCAACAACCATTTTCATTTTGCAGAACCTTTGCTAATTTCTTAAAAGCAATGTAAGCATCATTTTTATGTGCAAGAAACAAAGTCCATGTAAATCTAGAGTAGTCATCCACAACAACTAAAGCATACAAATTTCCAGCCAAGCTAGCAACTCTAGATGGTCCAAATAAGTCCATATGTAATACATCCAATGGATTTTTTGTAGAAACAATATTTTTTAAATTGAAAGAGGATCTGATTTGTTTACCTTTCACACAAGCATCACAAAGCCTGTTATCCTCCTGTGCCACAGCCAAGACTCATCACTTCTAGACAGCAAACACTCATTTGAAGAGTTAGTTTCCATGATATTCAAAAGATATATGTTATTCACTCTCTTACTAGTAAACAACACTTTACCAGATGAATCACTTGAGATTGTGCAACCCTTTGACTTAAAGTTCACCTTGTATCCTTTGTCACAAAGTTGACTTATGCTGAGAAGGCTATGCTTGAGTCCTTCTACATAAAGCACATTCTCAATAGTGGTTGAATTCCCTGTTCCAACAATGCCTCTGCCCAAAATCCTTCCTCGGTTATTATCACCATAGGTTACATGTCCCTCTGCTTTGAGCTTCAAGCTAGTGAATTTTGTAAGATCTCCAATCATATGCTTGGAACAGCCACTGTCCAAGTACCACTGATTTTTCTTGTTGCTCATCTGCAAAACAGAATAAAAATGATACAAATGGTACCCTTTTCAGTATAGGGTCCAGCACAGATTAAAACCTTCTCTTTGGTAGCCATTTTGCTAAATTCTTAGGAACAAGATGCTTTCTAGCAATGCATGACCTAGAGGTATGACCAGATTTCATGTAGTAAAAACAGGTTACATGAGATGCCTTTTTGCCACTGTTAAAAGCTGAAAAACCTGATTTTGCTGGAACAAAAAAACTTGAAAGCTTTTTGACATTGGTTACATTTCCAGGGATATAACCAAGACCATGTTTATTGAAAAAAACATTATGTGAGCCAAGGAGAGACTCAAGGTTTTCTCTTCCCTTGCTGAAATTGGAAAGGGTTTTTAGCAAATACTCCACTTGTTTTTCCAATTTTTTGCAGTTTTCACAGGTTTTAATAAAGGCATGCAAGCATGTTAGTTCAAGGCTTACCAAATCTGTTTTGGCCTTATGCAGTTCTTCCTCAAGTGTTTTTACTTTAGGTGCAAGCACATTATTTACCTTTTGCAACTTACTGCATATTACAGCTAGCCTATTTGCTTCATCATGTGTTTCCTTGAAAGCAGCAAGCAATTGATCATAGTTATCAGAATCCACAGAAAATTCACTTACTGAATCAGAGATTGACTCCTCATCCTTCATCATGAAGCACTGATTGTTTTCCTCACTCTCAGTTGAAGAGTTGCTGGTTGAAGATACTTCATTTTCTTCCCATGAGATGTAAGCTCTTCTCCCCTTGCTCCTTCCAACTTTCTTGCTGGCAGATTTGTCCTTTGCTTGATTGTTTGGACAGTCCATTTTGATGTGCCCTGTTTTGCCACAGCCAAAGCAAGTATAGTTAGAGGAATTTGAGTCATTAGGTTTAGGATACCTTCTTTTCTGTTGGTTCCTATCTCTGCTCTTCTTTTTCAAGAATTTGCTGAATCTCTTTGTAAGAAGACTGATTGTTTCATCATTTTCAGCATCTTCTTTTTCCTCCTTGATCTTATTTTATTCACTTGCTTTCAGTGTAAGCCCTTTGGGTTTTCTTTCTGTTGTTTCCTGCTCTTTGAGTCTCTTGAGCTCTAGCTCATGCTCCATTAGCTTTCCAAAGAGTGTAGCAGTTCCCAGCTTTGACAGATCACGACTTTCTGATATGGCAGTCACCTTTGGTTGCCAGCTTCTGTCGAGGTACTTCAATACCTTTATGTTGAGTTCCTCTCTGTCAAATTCTTTTCCCAAACCAGTAAGGTGATTCACAATATGAGTGAACCTTTTCTGCACATCAGCAATGCTCTCCTCGGGTTGCATTCTAAACAATTCATATTCTTGGATGAGAGAATGTTTTCTTGACCTCTTAACATCTTCAGTACCCTCATGAGTGACTTCTAAGACCTCCCACATCTCCTTAGCTGAATTACATTGGGATATCCTGAAGAACTCATCCATTATTAATGCAGAGGTTATGATGTTCTTGGCCACAAGATCATATTGAGTCTTCCTCCTTTCGGTCTCATTCCATTCAGATCTTGGCTTTACCACTTCTTCATCCTTGACAACATGCATTGGCACATACGGTCCATGGACCACAACTTCCCAAATTAATGCATCGATAGATTCCATGAAAATTCGCATTCTAATTTTCCAAAATGCATAATTCATTCCATTGAACATAGGTGGTCTATTAACAGCAGATCCCTCAGCAAAAAAACACTTAAAACTCAGACATTATTGCAAACAAACTTGATTAAAATACAAGTCCTAGCTCTTGATACCAATTGTTGGGTTTAATAGTGCCAAAGTTCAAGAGGGGGGTGAATTGACCTTTTAAAAATTTCTCGCATAAACAATATTTATCACAGTACACAAAAAGTAAATCGATTTATTTGGAAATGAACATATTTATTTTGGCATTATTTATGTTTGAAAACGTTTATATCACTCAAGTTAATCACAAGATTATGCAGATTAATTTGCAAGTTACACACACCCTGATATTAGAAAGAAAACCAGTGAATCACAAAACAGCAAGCTTCAATTTTAAGCTAGTGATTAAGGTTCAATTGAAAGCTTGACAATTAATTGAGTAACATATCACAATCAATCTGTTCCAGTGGCTTTTAACAGATTATATATGTTCTTTTCATAATCAAACAGATTTTCAAGAAATTAAGAACAGTATGAAACAAGCCCAGAAAGAACAGATTTATTATTAATTGAACAGATTTATTTCTTGACAGTTTAACAAATATGCAGTAATTCAAGTGCAGAGATTAAGGGAGAATGAACACGAAGCAATTATACTGGTTCACTCCAATGAGCTACATCCAGTATTCACCTAAACCAAGGTGAAATTCACTAAATCACAATTCAAACAAACACAAACACCACTGTTCTTCAACCCTACAAGAACTTTGGTACACTTGCTGAAAAACCATATTTTAGCATACACACTCTTCAAGAAACCCTATCAAGAGGAGTTTACAACCACACTTTTACAAGAAATGAAATGTGAAATGAATACACCTGATAGAGGACGCAGAAATCTGCCTTAACCTAGTAGAACAGATCGCTTAAACAGTAGCAACACCTCTCACCAAGCTTTGGAACCAAACAAGAACAAACACACTTTTGATTTTGGAAATCTTTCAAGAACAAATGCTAATTCTTTGTAAAACCTTAATTCTCTGATGCACAACTTGTTTTCTCAATTGTATGATCGATACTTAAACTCAGAAGCAAGTTTTCTTTTTATAGAAAACCAACTTATAACAGATTTTTGAAAAACAGTTAAAGCTGTTATAAAAAGAACATATTGAAAATAAAATGAACAGATTTATTTTCAAAAGCAGTTAGAGAATTTGTTATGAGAGAAGACTTAGCCAACCATTTTGGTGTAGGGACAAAACTGAAAACCTGTTTAAGATAAGCATTGCACCAGACTAAAAAGAATCCATTCATTTACAGATGAACAAATTTATTTTTCAAAATGATAACAGAAAAAGCTTAACTATTAAAACACAGTCATTTTGAAAGCTAGAAGACTTAGTCAAAATACTTGATGCACAAAATCTAATTTTCACAAGACTTAGCCAAAGCATCAATTTAAAAAAGAATCTGTTTATTTAGAAAAGAACAAATTTATTTTTATGCAGTAAACGTGTTTTTTGGAAAACATGTGAAAAACACTTTAAGAAATTTTGTGCTTGCGCTTATCACATGGCCAGGGGTTAGGAGGTGAGTTACTCAACAAAAAGCCTACTCTTAAACAACCTCTAAACACTTCCTAAGACATTCTTAAAGCAAAAGGAAATATACATGAATTGTACATAAAAGTCTTCATCAAACACATGTTTTGAAGGGGCAGCAACCATCTTCAACAATCTCCCCCTGTTTGATGGAGACAAATCCCCATAGCTCTGTTGCTTTAAGAACATGTACTGCACCAAATAATAAACCAGAAAATTGAAACATTGCATAACATGTAAATCAGTTTTAAGGTGCAGAATGTAACTTCCTGTTTCAGCTAGCTTCACCTAGCATGGTGAGCTATTTTTCTCCCCCTTTGGATTCATCAAACAACATTTAAGCATAAGGGAAGATAAAACAGAAACATAACCATAATAGTCCAAAAAATAAAGACAAATTGTTCAGCATTACAGAATTTTAAAACACTGATAAAAGAAAGCATGGAAAGCAACATACTTATAATCCTTGTAGTATAGCTCTGCAAGCTACGCCTGAACTCCTTCAATTTGATCATCAAGGTGCTGAAACCTTGCTTGAGTGATCTCAAAATATGCCCTCTGTTCTGCAGTCATGACATCAAGGCGATACAGAACTTGCCTTTCAAACATGGATAATGGTTCACCTCGGTATTCTGGAGTTTGATAGGCAACAATGGCATTCTGATGAGTTGCAGCAGCCTCTTCATGCACTGATTGGGGAGCAGGTGAGTCTCCTCTGACTTCTACAGATGGGGAGCTTGTCCTATGACTTCTAGCATGACCAGCAGATTGCTCTTGCCCATAAGAGTGATGGATAAGATAACATGAGTGTTCTTCGTTTTTCTATTTGAGGAGGCACACCTCTCTTCATTCTTTTGACAATCTTTTTTGCTTCTCTGACGTATCTCTTCCATATGCTTTTGTAGAGTTGGAAACATAGCCATTTGATCTTCAAAAATTCGTTCGTTGTTTATCGTATGTCTTGTTGAAACCATGATTGCTTGTAATTCTATCTTGACCTCACGGTGGACGCCAATTGTACTTGTATAGACAAAGTGGGTCTGGATAGTACCTGAGACTGGTTGTAACAATTGTCTTTTGGTCACTCCTTTGCTCTTCAATACTTTACTCCTTAAGACTTTAAGACTCCTTCCTCAATTCATCGGCACTCGTTCGGGGTTGACCTGCAAAAGGTACTCCGACGATCAAGTAAGTGTTCAATATTTGGAGTGTATATTAAGAACTGATCAAAAAGTGTACCTTACATCTCTGTAGAGAATTTATTTATAATATTAAGCCATTGGTCATTTGAATGATGGGTTGAATCTAACATGTACCATCATTAGCTGATTTCTAGGATGGTTATCTTGATTTCTTGGGACATTACTCGAATTTTGTGGGATGTGACTCTGATTCTCAATGAGTCTTTGCAGCTGCTTTAACTGCTATTTATTATATTTGTTTTAAATGTGTTCCAACCAAGTTGGTCAGTCCCCAAGGTCGAGTGGCATGGCTCGTCCAGCATCGACCAATACAAGGATAATTATTCTCGCCGGTTGACTCGGTCGTCGTTGACTTCAAAGGCATATGGTGGCTCCTCCTATCTCCTGATGGTTTACGCTCTCTCCTTGGGTAGTTGAGAGTGGCTCCGTTGAAACAGAGGGGGCCCTACCTATTGATTGCACTCCGGCGATTAAGTCAGTACTAGGCTAAGAAACAATAAGTGTGTAAAGCAGTTTCAGTCTTACAAATGGCGTACCTTTTTTAGGGTTCTTACCACCCTTTATATAGGTTGTAATTAGGTCAACTCCCTATCCCTCAAGGATTTTTCATTAAGTGGAATTAGGGTTTGCAGGTGAGGCCTCTTGGGATGCGTTGCACAAGCTTAGCGCAGCCGTGACACAAGACTTGCCTCTTCTGGAGTGCAATCTTTCTAACAGTATAGCCGTCGGGGTACCAACTCATGTACCAACGTTGCGGCGTCATCTGTTATGTGGGTGCCCTAATTATTCACGTGCCATGCATGCAGTCTTTCCCTGGAAACCCTAACCCTTATGGGCCTTAGCGCCTCCAGGGAACACTTGCTTGTGTCGTACCCGAATGTGCTATACACACCCCATGCATGATCCTCTCGTGATTTAGGTCTTTCTGGTATTTGGGTGTTAACTCACATTAACTCATACTATTTGTGGGGCCCAGCTTACGTGGCCCATTATTACTATTGGACCACCAAGGTCCGATGTCGACATCTGACGTCGACCTCTTCTTCAGTCGAGGTCCGAGGTCTGGCCTGTACACAAGCCCCCCAAGCTCAAGCTATAACTTGTTTCAGCGAAGAGGCTAAGGGATCGCCCACGGCAACCTACGTGGCACTTAGAGTGACGGGACGTGAATAGTGCACCGAAGTGATGTCTCACCATACTTTTTCAATTAGCGTACACGTGGCAAGATCAACGGCTAAGGCTCGTTGCCGTTTGCACTTCTTCGTATACGTTAAACCCTTCAAACCCCTACACTCCTTACTGTTTTATTACTTTACTTATCATTTTCTCAGGCATTTCTTGCTCTCAAAACACTCTCTCGTCTTCTTCAACCACTTCAACCTTCGAACCCTAGTTGCTCAAAGGTGAGTTCTTTGCTTTATGATCGCCCCTGTTTTATGATTCTGATGCTCATAACATGCTATAATTGTTCTAGGACTATTTATGTTTTCTGCACTTTATATTCCATGCTTTTGTTCGCGCATTCTCTGTTTTTCTGGACTCCTGAATCGCACCATCTTCTTCCTCTAAAGCTTCGTTTTTTCTTCTCCTTTTTTAGGTCTTCTCTTTAAGATGGCTCAACCGAATCCTTCTCCAGTCTCAATACCAAATTTTACCCCAACCTCAACTCCAGCCTCGACCCCAACCCAACTCCTTCTTCCTCTAACTATAGGTCTTTGTATCGTTGGGCACTCAACAACCTTCTAGAGGAAATGATGGATTTGTGTCTTCTTCTTTGCGGTTTTTGAATGGATTTGCGGAAGCTCCATGGTTTGATGGTGGAACAAGGCTCTCCTAGGAGTTATGATAGCCTTGGAGGTGCATGAGAAGTATGATTTGAGAAAGCTGAGGCCTACTCTTCTTGGAGGTGAAAGTTTCGGAAGATTAAAAGCCTAATCCTAAGAAGTCTTAGGCAAAGAGTGAGAATGGCACAAATTTGGCAGCATTTCACTAATGAATTAATCTTAGAAAAACATGAGGTAGGCTCCTCCTTTTATAGCCTAAGGAGGACCGGAAATGAATAGCCAAATGTGAAGGAAATTCAAACTAAATGAAATGGAATTGGCGCCTAATGCAAGCACACATGATAAGCGTGACATGGTGTGTCTCATGTGATGCTTACTAGGCCTAAAGTGACCGGCCTTAGTTAAATTAGGAGTTTCTAGAAACCCTAATCTAACTTAGGTTGGTTTTTAGGAGCCAAAATTCATCCTAATTACAAATTAAATAATTTTACAAAAGAAAATTCCTATACTACTTTGACAAGAATTTAAAGACTATGCTACGCTTGATTTTGGACCTCTTGGAACATGTAGAGGTAAGTTTCTCTGCCATCAGTGGCAGTGTTCCAATCCTCATCAAGCCTCTTAGCCATGACCCTTGTAGTTGGCCCAATATGTCTTGATGTTTAGCTCTCTTTTGGGTTGGTGCTTGGCCCTCTTCCATCATCCCTTCCCCCTTGGAATGGATTTGTCCTCAAATCCAAGACGTCATCTTCTTCATTAGTACCTACAAAAGGAGACAAGTTAATGACATTAAAGGTATCATGTACTCCATATTCGGTAGGTAAATCTAATTTATATGCATTATTATTTACTTTCTTGAGGATTTGGAAGGGTCCATCACCACGGGGACTAAGTTTGGACTTCCTCTTAGTTGGAAACCTATCCTTCCTAAGATGAAGCCAAACTAAGTCTCCTTCCTCAAAAATGATTTCTTTCTTCCCCTTATTGTTGTATTTGGCATACTTCTCAGTTTGTTGTTGTAATTGCATTTTAACCTTCTCATGCATTTTCTTAACAAATCCAGCTTTGTTAGCTCCTTTCTTATGCACAAATTCTTGTGGATTAGGAAGGGGTAACAAATCCAAAGGAGTAAGAGGGTTAAAACCATATACAACTTCAAATGGAGAAGCATTAGTAGTTTTGTGAACTACTCTATTGTAAGCAAATTCAATATGGGGAAGGTACTCTTCCCAAGATTTGTGGTTACCCTTCATGATTACCCTAAGCTTAGTACCAAGAGATCTATTGACTACCTCGGTTTGTCCATCCGTTTGAGGATGACATGATGTTGAAAAATGTAGTCTAGTGCCAAGTTTTTCCCAAAGGGTTTTCCAAAAATGGCTTATAAACTTTGGATCTCTATCTGATACTATACTCCTTGGTAAACCATGAAGTCTTACCACTTCTCTAAAGAAGAGTTTAGAAATATTTTGAGCATCATCGACTTTGTGGCAAGGAATAAAATGTGCCATTTTACTAAAACGATCCACTACCACAAAGATGGAGTCATGACCTCTTGCAGTCCTAGGAAGTCTTAAGATAAAATCCATGCTAATATCTTCCTAAGGAGCATTTGCAATCGGTAGAGGGGTATATAGTCCATGAGGCATTGTTTTAGATTTTGCTTTTAAACATGAAATACATCTAAAACAATGTCTTTGAACATCTCTTCTCATGTGTGGCCAATAAAATTTTCCTTTTAAAAGATCAAGAATTTTGTCAACTCCAAAATGGCCCATGAGACCCCCTTCCTGTGATTCCTTTACAAGAAGTTTTCTACGTGTACCTTGGGAAATACAAAGTTTGCCTTCTTTAAAAAGATACCCCTCGGACACATAGTAACTTTCTTGTGCTCTATGTTCACATTTAGCAAAGATGGACGCAAAGTCTTGGTCTTCTTGATAAAGTTCTTTTATGTTGTCAAATCCAAGAATTTGAGCACCAAGTTTTGAAAAGAGCACATGTCTCCTTGAGAGAGCATCCGCCACTATATTTGTGCTTCCCTTCTTGTATTTGATGACATAAGGAAATTGTTCAAGAAATTATATCCACTTTCCATGTTTTTTATTGAGCTTGTGTTGGCCTTTCAAATATTTTAAAGACTCATGGTCACTATGAATAACAAATTCTTTTGAAACAAGATAGTGCTCCTAAGTCTTAAAGGCCCTCACAAGTGCATAGGGCTCTTTGTCATAGGTGGGGTAGTTAAGGGTGGCTCCATGAATTTTTTCACTAAAATAAGCAATTGGATGCCCCCCTTGTAACAAAACCGCACCTATGCCAACCCCCGATGCATAACATTCTAACTCAAAAGTTTTAGCAAAGTTTGGTAGAACTAGAATGGGTGCATTAGTAAGTTGAGCCTTTAGCCTTTGAAAGGCTTGTTCATGCTTTTCACTCCAACAAAATGTAGTGTCTTTCTTCACTAACTCATTGAGTGGTGAAACTAGACTAGAGAAATTAGGCACAAAGCGCCTATAGAAGCTACCCAAACCATGAAAGCTCCTAACATCTCCTACATTTTGTGGAGTTGGCCATTCTTGGATGGCTTTGATTTTTTCGGGGTCAACATGTACCCCCTTTTTGTTTACTACAAAACCAAGAAAAACTATGCTATCAACACAAAAAGTACATTTATCACTATTGGCAAACAAATTATTATTTCTAAGCACTAGAAAAACTTCCCTAAGGTGGCTTAGGTGGTCTTCTAGGTTTTTACTATAAATTAAGATATCATCAAAATAAACTACCACATATTTACCTATACAATCTCTCAAGACATGATTCATTAGCCTCATGAATGTACTAGGTGCGTTAGTGAGACCAAAAGGCATCACCAACCATTCATATAGTCCAAACTTGGTTTTAAAAGCGGTTTTCCACTCATCACCCTCCTTGATTCTAATTTGGTGATATCCACTTTTAAGATCAATTTTGGAAAATATGATTGACCCATGTAGTTCATCAACCATATCATCAAGCCTTGGGATTGGGTGCCTATACTTGATGGTGATGTTGTTGATTGCTCTACAATCACAACACATTCTCCATTTTCCATCCTTTTTGGGCACCAACAAGACAGGTACAGCACAAGGGCTTAGGCTCTTTTGAACCCAACCCTTCTCCAACAAATCTTGGACTTGAGACTCTATCTCCTTTTTTTCCTCGGGGTTAGTTCGACATGTTGGCCTATTTGGTAGGCTTGCCGCCGAAATCAAATCAATTTGATGTTCTATACCTCTAAAAGGAGGAAGTCCTATGGGTCCCTCTTTAGAGAATATATCATCAAATTCATTTAAAATATTTTCAACTTGAGGAGGTAGAATCATAGTTTCAAGGTTTGTGGCAGTGCATGTAAGTGTTCCTTTACAAAAGATAAGGCTAGGTTGTTCAACAAGAAGCATATTTTCAAAGGTATTTTTAAATTTTTTGTCTTGTTGAATGACCTTGTGGGAAGGAACATTCTTTTCCCACGCCTTTTGATCCCTAAGGATTTTCTCTTTTTCTATTTTTTTTTCTCCTCATCCCTCTTATGTTTCATTTGTATTTGATCTCTTACCACTCGGGAGTGTCGTAAAAGATTAAGTATAAATGTCTTTTCTTTGTGGGTGAAGGTAATCTCATTAGTTAGACTATTATGCATGGTTTTCTTATCAAATTGCCATGGTCTACCTAATAAGATGTAACAAGCTTCCATAGGTACTACATCACATAAAACATTGTCTTTGTAGTTACCTATAGAGAACTTGACTTTCACTTGTTTATCTACAGCTAGTTCCCCATCTTCATTCATCCATTGAAGCTTGTATAGTTTAGGGTGAGGAACTACTTGTAGATTTAATTTTTCAACCATCCTAGTGCTACAACAATTGCAGCATGAGCCACTATCCGCAATGAGAGAACATATGTTTTCTAAAACTTTGCATCTTGTGTGAAAGATGTTCTCTCTTTGTGTTTCCATGGTTGTACTAGGTTGGTTGTTGAGGGTTCTTCTAATCATCAATAATTCCCCCTCTAATGGATACACTATCTCATCATCTCCCCCTTCTTCTTCTTTCTCACTAGGTTCGCCTTCACAACTAGTATATTCATCTATTCCTTTCAAAAACAAGGTTCTTTGGTTTGGACATTGTACTTGCACATGTCCTCTTCCAAAGCATTTAAAACATTTGACATCCCTAGTGCAAATGGGTGGAGTGAGGGTATCTTTTCCTAAGGGTTTGGTAGTCTCTTTTGGTTTTTCTTTGGATGTACTACCCTCCCTTTTGAAATCTCTCTTGGGATAGGAGTTAGGATATGAACCTACCTTTTGACTTGAAGTTTTCCTTAAATTTTGTTGTTCAACTTTGATACAAAGTTGAACCAAGTCATTCAAGTCTTGATAAGGTAAAAGTTCAACCCAATCTCTTATCTCAAGATTTAGCCCACTTAAGAATCTAGCTATGGTGGTGGACTCATTCTCCCTAATGGAGGCTCTCATCATATAAAGCTCCATCTTTTGCCTATACTCCTCTACACTCATTGTTCTTTGTTGGAGTCTTTGGAGCTTATCCATCAACTCCCTATTATAGTAGGAGGGTATATGGTGGCGCCTTAGGGCTCCCCTAAGGTCATTCCAATACTCTATGGGAGGCTCCCTATGAAGACGCCTATCTCTTTCTAAAGATGTCCACCAATACATAGCGTTTCCCTGAAAAACTAAGAGTGGTTAGGGGTACTTTTCTTTCTTCACTCACTCTATGGCAAGCAAATAATTGTTCTACCTTCATTTCCCAATCTAAATAGAGTTTTACATTTTCTTTTCCATGGAAATGGGGTAGGTCTACCCTAACCTCTCTTGGGTGCTCTTTTTCTCTTCTATCTCTTCTAGTTCTTCTAGGGGGTGGTTGATAATACTCATTTATCCTAAGGCTTTCCTCCCCAAAAGATTCATGATCTTTAGAACTAGATGCATGAGAACGTATTTTTTTTATTTTTGAGAATTCTCATCCTTTTCTCTAGTCATTCTCAACTCCTTGATTTGGGCCTCATGCTCCAATTGTTTATATGATAGTGATTGAAAGTCCTTGGCTAATTGTTGTATAAGAGATTTGATGGACTTTATATCACTTTCATTAGATTTAGAAGAGTGAGTTGACATGACTAAAGATTTGTGTTTAAAAGTATTTTACTTCAAGAAAGAAGAGGAAAGTAGTGAAGGTAGCTTTCTAGGAAAGAGAGGTGAGTCACTAGGACTTCTTAAGTACCAAGTCTTTCCTTGCCAAAACCTATCCCTCAAAAACTTCACACAATTCTTTTTCTAAATAAATTACTTAGACCACAATGAGGAATGAAAAGTCAAATTTTATGCGATGGAAAACAATGCAAAGCAATTAACCAAAGCTAAACAAGTAATTACCGTAAACAATTAAGCAAAGCTATACAAGTAATTAACGTAAAGCAAACTAGCTAAGCACAATTAAAGATTGCTAATCTACAAAGCTTTAAACTAGACGTTTCCTAGGTGAGGCTTCTAGACACTTTGAGCCTTTGAAGACACACTCACCGTCTATACGTGATTAATCCACTAATTAAACAAAGGTTAAATGTAATTACAACTCAAAGAAATACAAAGAAATTGAATTGCACAAATTAAATTTCAGCTTTCTATACTATGCACTCATTGGCTTGTGATTGATCTTCCTTGTTGTGTTCTAGAAAGTGTATGTGTTTGTATTTATATTTGTTGCAACTCCTTGCCTTAACCTCTTATGGTTAGCCAATTAAAATCTTCAAAACAGTACCTACTAAGTAGGGATAGACTCACCACAAGGTTAATTCCACTTAAAAGAACCAATTTGAATTTTGTTCTCCAATTAATTTTAGAGGTCAAGAAATGAAAGCAAGAAACAATTCAAATTTTAAAAACAGGACAACAGCAATTGGATTTGATTTATAGGACACAACTAGAAGGAGTATTGAATAATATTGGACAAGCAATAAAATAGGGACTCAACAAAAGGTAGCACTCAAATGGAACCTAGAGAATGGCACTAGAATTGATTAGAAAAACCAAAACAGTACTACTGGAAATTTTAGGTCCAAAAAGTGTGACTTATAAAACTTATGCTGAGCTGGCCATTTGAAATTTGATTCTTAAATTTGAACCACAAACAATTCAAGGTCTTAGAAAACTTTTGGCGCTATAATCACACCAAAATTATGCACCAAATTATTGTGATAAATTTGTCAAAATTCTTATCCAACTGCCGTATATTTTGGCGCCAGGATGCATTCTTTTTTTGTTTTATTTATCATTTTTTCTCTATTTTGTCTTTTCATCTGATTATTTTTTTCTTGATTTTCTAACACATCAAAATGTATTAATCCATATTTTCAGAATTTTTCTCCAACGTATTTAAAATTCATAACAAAAAAACAGCTAGTGCAGAATTTGAAAAAACAGAGGAGTCCTAATTCTGGAATTTAAAAATAGATTAAAAAACTTCAAAAACACAATGGGGTAGATGTATATGAATTTGTATAGAACTAGCATACAAATATGAACTCAAACTAAAAGAAAAATGCACCAAAGGATCAACAAACACAGAAATATAAATCATCACTACATGGATTTGATGACAAATTAGGAGAAACATGACTTAGACAAAACATAATACGATTCAGAAATTAAAATGACTCAAAACACATCATATGAACCAAATAGAATTGCAAACAAGACTCAAACAACCTAAAATCAAAACAACAACACAATTCTATATAGATTCCTACACAAAATGTGAAAATAAGAAGCTCAAGAACAATTTGAACATTTTGCACCGATTGAATTTCTTCAAACAGCACCTAAATCAAATTAAAATGTAAAAAACAGCAAGACAACATGAAGAAGTGAAGAACAACACGAAATAAGAAGAACACAAACATAAATTTGGAAGAAGAAACTTAGCTCTTGTAGAACCATAGCTCATGATACCAAATGATGGATTTATGTCTTGTTCTTTGCGGTTTTTGAGTGGATTTGCGGAAGCTCGATGGTTTGATGGTGGAACAAGGCTCTCCTAGGAGTTGTGATAACCTTGGAGGTGCATGAGAAGTATGATTTGAGAGAGGTGAGGCCTACTCTTCTTGGAGGTGAAAGTTTCGAAAGATTAAAAGCCTAATCCTAAGAAGTCTTAGTCAAAGAGTGAGAATGGCACAAATTTGGCAGCATTTCACTAATGAATTAATCTTAGAAAAACATGAGGTAGGCTCCTCCTTTTATAGCTTAAGGAGGACCGGAAATGAATAGCCAAATGTGAAGGAAATTCAAACTAAATGAAATGGAATTGGCGCCTAATGCAAGCACACATGATAAGCGTGACATGGTGTGTCTCATGTGATATTTACTAGGCCTAAAGTGACCGGCCTTAGTTAGATTAGGAGTTTCTAGAAACCCTAATCTAACTTAGGTTGGTTTTTAGGAGCCAAAATTCATCCTAATTACAAATTAAACAATTTTACAAAAGAAAATTCCTATACTACTTTGACAAGAATTTAAAGACTATGCTACGCTTGATTTTGGACCTCTTGGAACATGTAGAGGTAAGTTTCTCTGCCATCAGTGGCAGTGTTCCAATCCTCATCAAGCCTCTTAGCCATGGCCCTTGTAGTTGGCCCAATATGTTTTGATGTTTGGTTCTCTTTTGGGTTGGTGCTTGGCCCTCTTCCATCAGGAAACCTCCATTTTGACCTCCCTCGCGAGCATAGCTGTTTATAGGAAGAAGCAGACCTGTCACAAGTCTTGCGTCTTCGGGAAGGAGCACGATAAATTTGTGAGGGTTGTGCCCTGTAGGGTGGGTGAGCCTGTGTGCTCTGACGAGTCATCAGACCCTAAGGGACCCTTCTTGATAGAGATCAAGTAAGAGAGGATTTTACTAATGGAGGAAGAGGCCATCCACCCAAATATTTAAAGTTCTTCCTTCTAGTCTTCTCCAAAATTAAAGAAGAATTAAATAAAGAGAGGACCAAGCCTAAAGCCAAAAGAAGACTACGAGCATTCAAGAATGGGCTCCAATTAATATCTCTCTTTATAGTTTCTTTTGTATAAATTTCTAAATAATATAGAATAGCTTTAGGATGTGCTAAAGAGGGAAACCTTAAAGACACCTCTTTTTTATAGCACCTATAGGCATTAGTTTTAGGAAAAAACTAGAAGGTGCCTCTTCACTCTCCATTTAGGCGCTATAATTGGAAGAGTTAGAAGGCTACCTTGTAAAGCTTCTCTTGTAAGCTTCTTTTGTAATAGGTGACCGGTCCTCCTCCCTATAAAAGGAAGGCTTGGGTCTTTGAAATAATAGAATTGATTTTTTTAGTAAAGAACCTCTCCCAAATTGGTGAGTGAATTAAGAGAGACTTGCACTAGTGCAAAAAGAAGAAAAGGATACTTTTTATTTAGTGCGACTTTTGCGCTACCCGCTTTCGTAAAAAACGCGGTGGCATTTTTGAAATTATTTTGATTTACGAATGCGGCTATTTGTATAGCCGCATTTGTAAATCAAAGCGCTTGATTTACGAATGCGGCTATTTGTATAGCCGCACTTGTAAATCAAAATATTTTGATTTACGAATGCAGTTTTATCTTTAGCCGCATTCGTAAATCATTTTTTACCCTAAATGTTGAAGCGCACCACACACAATTTCATACTTTCTTTCTCGTCTTTGCTTTCGTATCGTGTTTGCGCTCTGAGCTTATCTCCTTCTGTTGCATCTGCATTCCATTTGTGCCAATGTAAGTTTCTTGGTCTCGAAGCATTATTTCATTGGCTGACATTCGTTGCTTCGTCGCTGCTTCCCTATTCCGCCGTCGCCGTTGTTGGCGCTCGTGCCACTCTTCATGTATAAATTTTTTTCGTTTTTCTTACATTTTGGTTTCTTGCATTGCTCAGTACTCTTTCATTGCCTTCGTGGGTTCTTGTGGGTTTTTTGATTTGCTCCGTCGCTGCTTCCCTGTCCGCCGCCGCTTCCGCTGTCGTTGTTGGCGCTCCCGTGCCACTCTTCATCAACGTTGCCTTCACACAAGATTGGCGGTGTTTTAAATTTTTTGAACTTTTTTTTAATGTTTTGGCATATACAAGTGCGGCTATAAGAAATAGCCACACTTATAAATGGTATTTTCAAGTGCGGCTATATAGCCGCACTCTTATCTCTTTGATTTACTAGTGCATGCTGATCAAATGAGGCTATACAACTGCTTTTATAAATTTAAAATAGTCGCATTCGTTT
Organism: Phaseolus vulgaris; assembly: GCF_000499845.2. NCBI lineage: Eukaryota > Viridiplantae > Streptophyta > Magnoliopsida > Fabales > Fabaceae > Phaseolus > Phaseolus vulgaris. Next base: position 21,328,961 of record NC_023752.2, read on the forward strand.
CGTCTTTGTGCACTAGTGTTGTGTCTTCTTCTCTTCTAGTCTTATCTTGAGTGCATTCTTGGACTCTCAAGTGGCGGCAACTACACTCATCTTGAAGCCTTTCATCCTTCAAGTGGCGTGCACAAATCCAAGAGCTCCAACCACATAAGTTTCCTAGTTCTTTTCATCTTCTTCATCCATTTCCATTCCAAAACAAACTCTAAAACATGTCTTTGGTGTTTCTTGTCTTTTCAATTGGTAGAACTAGTTTGTTTTCTGTTTTTATTTGGTAGTTTCTTTTAGTTTGTTGTTCTTGTGGTTTTGGTTGTGTTTCCTTGTGTTTTAATCGGTTCATTTGCGTTCATTCTTGTTTTAATCGATTCATATGCCATAATATGGGTTTCTATATGAGTTTGGCTTGGGTACTTATGTTTTGGTGAGTTCTTGAATGTTAAGAACATTGATCCAATTCTTAAAAAGTGCCTAATCATATTCTAACTCTTGCTGAATCCATAACATGTTCATATCATATCCCTATAATGTTATTGGAATCACATCATGTGGTATCATGAGTCTTAGGTTTGTTCTTATGTGTGTTTGAGTTCTTTTGCCACTTTTAATTCAAGAACTTGACATTCTTGTTGTTACCTTTCTGTTTTAGGTTTATTTTTTAGTTTTCTTGCTGTTTTCTTGTTCTAATCACTTTGTGTTTGTGTCATTTTGGTTTTTTAATCCTTATAAGTTTTGTCATAGTCATGTTTCTCCAAAAATGTTATCAATTATATGTAGTCCTTTTGTTGATAATTTTTGTTTCTTGATTTTGTTTTGAGTACAGTTTTATGTGTTTGTTTTCTTGATCCTTTGGTGTTTTTTCTTTTTAGTTTTGAGTTCATACTTGTGTAATAGACATATACAAGTTCTTAAACATCACTTCTATTATGTCTTTTGAAGTTCTTAATTCTGTTTTTCATTCCAGTTAGGTTTCCTCTGTTTTCTTGAAAACATGCTGAATGTTTCTATTTATTGCAATTTCTTTGCTTACTGGAAAATTCTGAAATTCTGGATTTGAGTTCTTGAAAGTGTTATAAAAAAGTAGAAAGAAGAATTACATCAAAAATCCAAGTACCAAAAAAATGATAAATGAAATACGTCCAGTGTGTAATTCTGGCACAAAAAATACAGTAATCTGGCAGTGATTTTGCAAAATTTATCACAACTAATTGGCTTACTTTTTTTTGTGTAATTCCAGTGCCATTTTTGAGATAAGATCTTGAACTTTCTGTGGTTTAAATTTCATAATCCAGTTTGCATTATACAGTTCCAGATAAATCTGTAAAGTCACGCACAGTTTATTAAAAAAATAAAAATTCCAGTAGTTCTGTTTTTGTTTTCTTCATCTATTCTAGTGCTTTTCTCTAGGTTTCTTTTGTGTGTCATCCTTTAATTGAGTACCTTAATTTTCTTGATTGTCTTTTCTTCACTATTCTTTGTGTTTGTCTTCTATCTTGTATTCCTTTTGATATAGTCTTTCTTGTTTACATCTTTTCTTGCTTGTCTTTTATTGTTCTTTAAGTTTTGTGGTGCATTGGCTTTGAGAAAAAGTGCTTTTGCTTTGACATATTTCATTTGAGAGTTACCGAGACCTCACGAGCAGATTGGTTGAGGGAAGTATTCTTTCTTTGAGTGACTTGAGTGACTTTTAATTTTCAGTACATCACTATAATTGTTCCATTTGCTAACCTTGTTTTTCTTAATATTGTTTGCTATTGTGTTTGTTGTTTTCTTTGTCCAATGGATACATATTCTGTTAGAATGTATGGCTTTAAACTAGAGGGGGGTGAATAGTTTAAAGAGGTTTTTCAAAAACTTTTAAGCCTATAATGAAATTACTTCGAAAATAACTTGATTAAGGAATCAGTTTGTCAAAACACAAAGCAAAAAGCACAGCACCAGAAAAACAATCGGTTGTTTCGCAGAAACAATCGATTGTTTATACCAGTTCACAAATATCAAAACTGAATTTAAAGAGTTAAAGGATAGAGAAAATGCACACAGAGGTTTATACTGGTTCACTCTAAACCCAGAGCTACATCCAGTCTTCCCAGAAACCACTGGGGAATCCACTAAGCAATCAATCCTAGATTACTTACAACACAACCAAAGAAGTGACCTTGATCCCCTCAAGACACACACTTCCTTTGGTCCAGCACAACAACACTAAGAATGTTGATCTTGATCCCTTCAAGAACACACAACACTTCTCAGCAATACACACAAAGTTTCTTTCAAAGATACAAAGGATTACACTTGTTACAGAACAAATCTGAAATCAATACAAGATGAAAATCCTATCTCACACTCTTTGATCAAAATGCAATCTCTAAGCAATTCTCAAGTTTTCAAAATCTCAAAGCTATGAAAAACTCAAATATGTTTTTCTGTATTAAATCAAAGATGTTGTTTGTTACAAAATCTTAACAAACTATTCATTGCATTTAAAGATTGGTCAAAGCATTAAAAACTAGAGCGTAAACAGTTAGAAAATCATTTAATGCTCAGTCAAAGCACAAAACAGTTTTCTGTTATAGTCCCAAAACACACAATCGGTTGTTTCCACGATTCAATCGGTTGTTTTGGTTTGACAGCAAGTCAACCATTTAAAAACAGTTTTCAACCTTTCTAAAAACTCCTAAGTATAAAACAATCGGTTGTTTCGACAAAACAACAGGTTGTTTTTCACTTAGTTTGAAAAACACTTTTCTTTTAAAAGGTTTCAGAATGCTTATGCTTTGGATTCAATCAAGAGTGGATTATACATAAAGTCTACCCCAGATCCTATCTAAAAGACAGCTCAGCAACAGCAAGCACATCTAGTCTTTCATCAACCTTCAAAGGGTTTGGATTCTTCAAAGCTTGAACACACTTGGTTCAACATATTCAAGTGCTAAATCTTCCAAACCACATTCTACTCATAAAGCTTATGTTCTTAATGAGTTAAAAGAAGCCAAACGAACCTTTGCTATCAAAGATGAAGCTATGCAAAAGTTGGAAGAAAGATTAGCCATCAAAGATGATGTTATGTAAAAGTTGGAGGAAAGATTAGCAAAAGTTGAATTAAAGCAAGAACGATCCTCACATTCCATCCATGGAAGACATCATTCTCCTAGACATTCTTCCAAAGGTTCTTCCAATGCTCACGGCCATGGAGAAGAACATAGAAGAAGGAGGCATCACCATCATTCTCATGGAGAAAGCCATCACTGTAAACAAAGACATCACCAAGAAGCAAAGCCTCAACTTCCTTTTGTAAAAGTACCTAACTTTAGTGGTGATAGTGATCTTAATGTGCATTTAGATTGGGAGGCTAAATGTGAACAAGTTTTTCAAGTCTATGAGGTCAATGATGACCAAAAGGTGAAAATAGCCTCTTTAGAATTCATAGATTATGCCATGAAATGGTGGCATAGCATTGTAATGGACATTGGATATAACAAGAGACCTCTCGTGGTTTCTTGGAACGATTTGAAAGAGTGTATACGCCTTAGATTCGTGCCACCACACTTTAGGAAAGACCTATTGTTGAAGCTCCAACGGTTTCAACAAGGCACGCTAAGTGTGGATGCTTATTTTAAGGAGTTAGAAACGCTTTTACTCAAAGTAGACATGGATGAAAGTAAGGAAGCTAAGATAGCTAGGTTTGTGAGTGGTCTAAGAAGGGATATTCAAGATGTTGTTGAACTTCAAGAGTATTCATCTTTAGGATCTTTGGTTCACCTTGCAATGAAGGTTGAATCCCAACTTGCAAAGAAAAATGCTTTCAAAAACTCTCCCAATGATGGCTACTACAACAACTCTTGGAAAAATAAAAAAGTTTTTTCAAACCTTCCTTATAAAGATTCTTCTTTCAACCCTAAGGAGTCTAAGCCTTCTACATCTACTCATATATCACCAATCAAATCGTCTAGTAAAAAATGTTTTAAATGCTTAGGATATGGTCACATAGCTTCTAATTGCCCTTCTAAACGTAATATGTTTATACATGATGGGGTAGTAGTTAGTGAGCATTATTCTGAAAACTCTAGACATTCCCAAGTGCGATTGAGAGCGAAAGTCCTTGTGAAGGTGACCTATTGATGATAAGGCGAATGTTGGGAACAATTCCAAAATCTTTGGATGATACCCAAAGAGAAAATATTTTTCACACCCGTTGTCTTATCACCAACAAGTTATGTTCCTTGATTATTGATGGGGGTAGTTGCACTAATGTGGTTAGTACAAGAGTTGTGGAGAAGTTAACCTTACCTACTATCTCTCATACCACGCCTTATAAATTGCAATGGCTTAGTACCGAAGGTGAAATCATGGAATCACATCAACTGTTTTTCGAAGGCTCTCTCTACGTCTTCTCTTCACGCCCTTCGAGCGAGCCCTTATCACCGAAATAAACATTGCTCCCGCCCAACTTCATCCAAACAGATGGGCGTTCGTGAGGGCCTTCGCGATCATGTGCCACTGCCTTGGCCATATGCCAACTTTTTCGAAGCGAAAAGCCCAGGCCAGAAGTTGTGGGTTAGTTTCAACGGAGTTGCTGGGAGGGTGCTGCTAACGCTCTTCCAGTAATCTTACAAGGGTTTCAAGGGGCACTTCTTCAAGCTTCGGTGCAATAGGAGGGACCCTTCCCTCATGGACGAGTTCCCCCTCTACTGGGCAGAGAAACCCAAGCTCAAGAAACCTTGGTGCCTCGAGGACCTGCCTCCACAAGACCGGGAGGTGTGCAACCTCCTCTCTGAACTTCAAGCACCTTTTAACATGGCTGAGCTGCTCAAACTTGAGTTCAGACCTAAGACCCTTAAGGGTTATATTGGTACTTGTTTAACTTTGCTTATGCTCATACCTCTCTGTCTATGCACTATACCTTGTTCAGCTCTTTTATGCTTCGTTTCCTTGCGCAGGTATGGTGTTCAATGCCGAAAAGAGGAGGCATCTAGCTGAGCTGGCCCTCCAACGGAAAGCTGCTTCTGGCCCTTCTGATGTCGATGCCTCGGCTCTTGTTGACACCCCTACCGTGGCTAATTCTGCCACAAGCCCTTCTGCTCCAGCCCCTGTGGATCATAGGCAAAAGGGGATAGTTGAGGCCATTGCCTCTGAGGACTAGGACACATGTTCAGGCTTGAAGAGGAAAAGGAAAGTTGACGTCGCGGTTCCAACGAACTCTGCCTCAGACGACCGCGCCCCCTCCTTTAGGGAAAACCCTTAAAGTGCCTCTTCTCCTCGTGACATGGTGGTACACGAAGGCGGGGGGAGAGCGCCTCTGGAGGTGCTCACGATGCACCTTCTGCTGCTGACTTGCCAGCCTTCCTCCAGCGGACCCTTCAATCCTTCCAAGATCGGGAGAGGATGAGAGCATGGTGAAGACCCCCTACAAGAGCATGCACCTCATCGCATCCATTTTTGTTATGACCAAAGGGCAGGAACTGAGGACTGAGATGCAGGAACTAAGGGAGGCAGCAAGCCAAGATGCCCTCTAGATCAAGAAGCTCAAACAACGCGAAACCGCACTGTATCTGGAGGTGTCAGATCTTCTCTAGACTGACAAAGAGACCAAGAGGCTTTTGTTTGAGAAGTCCCAGGAAACCCTGAGCGCTCACTCAAAGACCTTATCTCTCCGAACTGAGGTCATTGACTTTCAGGAGAAGGCAGAAGATTCGTAGGCTAAGATGGCCAGGCTCGAGGAAAGGGCGACCCAACAGGAGGTACAGCTTGGCCAGATGGAGGAAGAGCTAGTTCACAAGGACGAACTCTTCAATCAGACCAAAGAGGAGCTCACTAACAATGTTGTTGATGCCTATGCCACTGGGTTTGAGGATGCCATGGCCCAGGTTGCCTACGCGCACCCTACGGTGGATCTTTCTCAAATCGGCTTGTCAAAGAAGATCGTTGATGGGAAGCTGGTCAATGCCAAGGAGTGACTTCTGTTTGTTGTAATTATTTAACTGCTTGATGAACAATTGTCTCTTTGCAAATATATATGTATAGATTTCTTATATATATATTTGTTTTCTCTTGTCTTGTTCCCTTTTCGTTGTTAATTGCTTTTCCTGACTTGCTTGGTCTAACAACGCTTTAGGGCCTTTTTGACTTAGGTAGCACGCTTCTTTGCCACTCGTTTGACTTTATTCTTTCTTCGTCGTCTTAGGGTAGAGGCAATGCTTACCCAAGCTCTTACTTCGCCCTATCCTTTGTCAAACAAAGGTAAGGGAGATGTTGCTCTCAACCTTGACTCATGAGGTTAAGGGAGATCTTTAACTAGGTACCGCACCGTTCTCGGCCTTGTCTTACAAGACAAGGGAGACCCTTGGTTGGGGACCATACTGTTCTCGACCTTGTCTTACAAGACAATGGAGAGATTCACTTAGCTGGACTCAACCTTTCCATACAGGGATAAGAGAGACGTGTAACTGGAAACCATACTAACCTTTCCTTACAAGACAAAGAAGAGGTCCTTCTTTCTGACCTCGCCCTAGCCGTATATATGTAGGGGAGGATTTTACCTGGTAACTGCTCTGTTCTCGACCTTGGCGTTCCCTCACAAGAGAAGGGCTTACTAAGAACCATACCGCTCCCAGTCTTGGTGTTTCTAACCCAAAGGAGATGATTACTTTGTTTACTGACCTCGTCCTCACCATCTAGGGCAGGGGGGATTTTAACTGGTGAACCATTTGTCTCGACCTCGACATTCCCACGCAAGAAGGAGGCTCACTAGGAACCATACTATTCCCAATCTTGGTGTTTCTAACCCAAGGGAGAGGTTCGTTAACTGACCTCGTCCTTGCCATCTAGGGCAAGGGAGGATTTTAACTGGTGAACCATACTTTTCTCGACCTTGGCGTTCCCATGCAAGAGGGAGGCTCACTATGAACCATACTATTCCCAATCTTGGTGTTTCGAACCCGGAGAGGTTCATCTGTTGCACTGTACAAAATACTTACAAGAATATCTCTTTAATTGAAATTTTATTGGATGATCTCGATAAAAAACCCTTATAAGGAAAAAAGAGTGTCCCCTAAAGACTGTGTACAATGCAATAATTCAACTGAAATAAAACTTAAGGTTGGTCGCATTCCACGTATGAGGGATTGCTCCACCTTCTAAAGTCTCAAGCTGGTATGCTCCATTTCCAAGGGCCTCTGTCACACGGAAGGGACCAGTCCACTTGGGAGACAACTTGTTTTCTAGCTGGTATGGGTGGGCCTTTCGCATCACCAGGTCGGTGACCTGGAACTGCCGAGGTCTCAGCTTGGAGTTGTACTTGTACTCCAGCCTTGATTCTTGCTTCTTCCTTGAATTCATCCAATAAGTCCAGGTTCACCTTTCATTCTTCGTTGGATTCTTCAGCCACGAAGTTCTGGAAACGTGGTGAGCTATCCTGGATTTCTACAGGAATCATTGCGTCCGAACCATACACCAAGCTAAAGGATGTTTCTTTGGTAGTGGACTAGGGAGTGGTGTGGTAAGCCCACACAATTCTAGGAACCTCCTCTGCCCAGATCCTTTTGGTTTTCTCCAGCCTTCTCTTCAGACCTCTGAGCAGAACTCGGTTGGCAGACTTGACCTGCCCGTTCATCTGGGGGTGTTCGACTGATGCAAACACCTGCTTTATACTAAGTTATGTACACTACTTGCCCAATTGTTGGCTCGCAAACTGGGTGCCATTATCGGACACCAATCGTTTTGGGACTCCAAAGCGGCATACTATGTTCTTCCACACAAAGTGTTGGACCTTGTGGATTGTGATCTACGCTACTGGCTCAGCCTTTATCCACTTTGTGAAGTATTCTATGGCAACCACGAGGTACTTCATCTGTCGTACCGCTAAAGGGAAAGGCCCCAGAATGTCGATCCCCCAGGTACGGAACGACCATGGGCTATAGATCGACCTCAGCTCTTTTGGGGCGCCTTGTGATAGTCAGCATGTTGTTGGCACTGCTTACACCACTGTGCATACCTCGTACAGTATTCCCTCATAGTTGGCCAATAATATCCTACGCGAACGGCCTTCGACGAGAGAGCTCGGCCGCTGATGTGATTCTCGCATATCCCTTCGTGAAGCTCTGCCATAATGCGCGTGCACTGCTCACCACTTACGCATATCAAGGTAAGGTGAGTAAACCCATGTCTAAACAAATCCTTGTCGATCAGGGTGTATTTGCTCAAATTCTTCTTGACTACTCTGGCCTTTGTGGGTTCCAACGGGAGTATCCCATCAGCCAAGTAGCGTCGGTAAGGTGTCATCCAAGTTTTGCCTCCTTCAACTACACAAACTTGCATTGACTTTTCCCCTGCTAACGCGTATGTGCCTATTCTAGGCGTTTTTAGGGTTTCTTGAGTCAACGACCGATGACTTCTCTTAACACCTTCTGAGGTGCTTATCTGTTGGACCTCCACTATGACATCTGTGATGGTTTGAGGTGTCTCAGGGTCTCCTGAATGACTGTCCTCTGCCTGCCCCCCTTGCCTGAACTGGCGAGCTTTGCTAGCAAGTCAGCTCGGGCATTCTATTCTCGAGGGACATGTACTAACTCGAACACTGTGAAAGTCTCCTTTAGGATCTGGACATACTGAAGGTTTGCAGCCATCTGGGGGTCCTTGGCCTGGTACTCTTCTGTAACCTGCTCTGTTACCAACAGGGAGTCACTCTTCGCCATCAAACTCTTCGCCCCCATCTCTTTAGCTAGCAGCATTCCAGCTATCAAGGCCTCGTACTCTGCCTGGTTATTACTGGCCTTGAAAGCAAACCACAGGGCCTGCTCGATCAACAACCCATTTGGTCCTTCAAAGATGACACCAGCTCCGCTACCCTGTTGGTTAGAGGATCCATCTATGAAGAAGACCCACCTGAAACCTCCTTCCTTTTGGTGTGTGGCTGTTGAGGAGAGCTCTACTACGAAGTCAGCATAAACCTGGCCTTTGATACATCCTTTGGGTTTGTACTGCACATCGAACTCTGATAGCTCCACCGCCCAGCGCACCATTCGTCATGCCACATCAAGCTTCTGTAAGACCTTGCGAATGGGCAGGTCTGTCATCACTATCACGGTGAAGCTCTGGAAGTAGTGGTGAAGTCTTTTCGCTAAAAAACTACCGTCAAAGCTGCATTCTCTATGGCCTGATACCTCACATCAGGCCCTTGCAATACTTTACTCACGAAATATATCGCGCTTTATACCTAGTCCTACTCCTGGATCAGGACCGAATTGATCGCCTGATCCGTGACTGCGAAGTACAAGCGAAGCGGGGTGCCTGGTTGTGGATTGCATAATACTAGTGGGTTGGCCAAGTATTCCTTCAATTTGAGGAAGGATTCCTCACACTCCTTGGTCCAGACGAACCTGTTATTCCTCTTGAGGCATTGGAAATAAGGATGCCCCTTATCTCCCCCTGCTGACACGAATCTAGACAAAGCGACAATCCGCCCTGTCAGCTGCTGCACCTCCTTCACTAAGATTGGGCAACACACTTCTCAGGGTTCGCCCCTATCCCACACTCAGTGAGTAGGAAACCTAAGAACTTGCCTGCCTCTACCCACAAACACACATTTTTCAGGGTTCAACTTCAGCGCGTACTTAGTTATTGTGGTAAATAACTCTTCCAAATCAAAGGCGTGTTGATTTCTCACCTAGGAGTTGACCACCATGTCGTCCACATACGCTTGAACATTTTGTCCTATCATGGACGCAAGTACTCTGTCCATCAACCGCTGGTAGGTCGCCCCTGCATTCTTGAACCCAAAAGGCATCACTTTGTAATAGTAAAAAGAAAGCTTTGTTATGAACGTTGTCTTGCACTCGTCCCTAGGATGCATCTTGATCTGGTTGTACCCGAAGAAAGCATCCAGGAAGCTAAGAAGTCTGCATCCTGAGGCACTGTCTCCTGTTGGGGTCGTTGTCATCAGGGCCCCTTGCAGCTCTTGCAGGTAGTCCTTCAAGAAATCGCTCCTTATCAGTTCGTCCAACTGGAATCCCAATGCCAGACAGTTGCACAGGTTGTGGCCAGAGGTTTGGTGGAACTCGCACCAAGCGTTTTTGCTGGACCCTAGCCTCTTATCGGTCTTTGGTGGAGACTTTAATCTGTCGGCCACGTTGGGGATGGAAATCAGCTACTTAAGGTCCACCCGAGAATTGTATATGGTGGGGGCGTTTTCTCTCATGCGTGCCCTGGTCTGGGGCTTCCTTGCTTCGTATGATGGTTGTGCTCCCGGGGCTTTCTTCTTCGTTGTGGCCTCATGTACCCTCATAGGCTGAGGACGACCAGCTCCTCGAAGTCGGACTAGGCCGACGCGACCGCACTTTTCGGTGACCTCTCCTCCTGCGATGATGTGGGCCACAGCTCGACGTCTAATCTCGCAGAAGGTCATAGGGCGACATCTTATCAGTGAATCACTGAAGGGTCCTGGCAGCACTCCCTTCCTGAAGGCATGCACCGTCATGTCTTCGTCCTTCGTGTGCAGCTTCACCACCTGTACCCCGAATCTGTTTAGGAAATCTTTCAATGACTCTCCTTAGCATTGCCTTACGTCGAAAAGATCGTAAGAGACTAGAGGGGGAGCTCAGTTAACAATGTATTGTTCTCTGAATAGCGTTGAGAATTGATTGAACGACGTAATGTGTCTATCAGGAAGACTAACGAACCAGTTCAATGTTGTGCCTGACAGCGTACTCATGAACAGCTTACAGTGCACGACGTCGGAGCCTCCTGAAAGCATCATCTGGGTGTGGAAAACTGTGATATGAGCCTCTAGGTTCTCTACACCTGTGAAGGTGACCTTCGTGCCCATGAATGTGGCTGGTATCACAATGTCCATGATCGCCTAAGAGAACGGCATGGGGCGAGCCCTAACTGGCATGGGTGGGGCCCGCTCATCGACCATACGTTCTCCTACATGTTGTAAACTCCTGCGTAGTTCCTCATTGTTTCTGCGCAGCTCTTCGTTGCTTGCTTGCGACGCGGCCAGGTTGACCTGGAATTGATCTTGATCAACTCTGGACGTCGCTACCGCCTGCTGAAGGGCACGTATGGTCTCCATGAGCTGTTGCATGGTGACGTTGTCCCCTCCTTCTGTCGCGACTGATCCTTGCCTCATGTTCCTCATGTTGCTAGTTGGCTCTCAACACGATTATGAATGAGACCTAGTTTTATCGTGCCCTACGGTGGGCTCCAAATGTTCTCGTCGGTTGACTCGGCCGCCATTGACTTCAAAGGCAGATGGTGGCTCCTCCTATCTCCTGGTGGTTTACGCTCTCTCCTTAGGTAGGTGAGAGTGGCTCCGCTGAAACAGAGGGGGCCCTACTTGTTGATTGCACTCTGACGATCAAGTCAGTACTGGGCTAAGAAACAATAAGTGTGTAAAGCAGTTTCAGTCTTAGAAACGGCGTACCTTTTCTAGGGTTCTTACCACCCTTTATATAGGTTGTAATTAGGTCAACTCCCTATCCCTCAAGGATCTTTCCTTAAGTGGAATTAGGGTTCGCTGGAGAGGCCTCTTGCGGCGTGTTGCACAAGCTTAGCGCAGCCGCAGCACAAGACTTGCCTCTTCTGCAGTGCAATATTTCTAACAGTATAGTCGTCGGGGTACCAACTCATGTACCAGTGTTGCGGCATCATCTGTTCTGTGGGTGCCCTAATTATTCACGTGTCATGCATGCAGTCTTTCCCTGGAAACCCTAACCCTTACGGGCCTTAGCGCCTCCAGGGAACACTTGCTTGTGCCGTACCCAAATGTACTATACACACCCCATGCATGATTCTCTTGTGATTTAGGTCTTTCTGGTATTTGGGTGTTAACTCACGTTAACTCATACTGTTTGTGGAGGCCAGCTTATATGGCCCATTATTACGGTTGGATCACCGAGGTCCGATGTCGACATCTGACATCGACCTTTTCTTCAGCCGATGTCTGAGGTCTGGCCAATAATGTTGTATTCTAACTATTCTCTATAACTTTTGACTCATGGTAAGGTAAACGTTCAATTCAACAAAAAGTTTTATTACTAGTCATATGATATGAGACACAAAATTAAGGATTTTTAATTCCCAAAGTAAAAGCTCATACTCATTCTCGATACCCGACACATGAAATTTGTGTTTTGTTATTGTTTCGATAATGTAAAGGGTATACTCATACCACACCCGTAACCACTCAAATATTTATTAAATAATATTTCTTAAAAAATAAAAATTAAAACAAAAAATAAACATAATATTATCAAGAATTTAATGTTTAACATATTTTATTTTCTTAAATTTAAAAGAACACATTTTTTTCTTCAATATAAAATAAATTGAAGAAATTACAATAATTTTAAAATAGAGTATCAAATAAACTAATTTTTTTTAATAATTTAAAGCGGATACACGACAAGTATGTTGGTACATACTCGTCTCCTACCCAAAACTAATTTTAAAAATTTGAATGTTATCCGTACAATATCAATCTAAATATTTTTTTCATTAACACGAAGACAAGTTAAAACAATATCAGTGAATATTAGTTTATTTGTCATTTAGATATAGATATATGGAATAGATATATGGGTTAAACGAAGTTAAAGTAGTTCATTGTGCTCAATAGCAAACATAGTATCGTCCATAGATGGTCAGCCAACATAATGGTCACTCGCCGGAGAAGAGCGACTCCGATCTTGGGATCACATCAGTGATCAAGGGACATGACAGCACCCAGAGAGCAAAAGCATTACAGCAAGTACTATTCTTCTCAGAAAGAAAAAGGATGAAACTCGCGGCTGCACATATCTTGCAGTGAAAACCTATTTCACTTGACAACGTGTAGGATTTGTTGTATGTATCAAAACATACAAAGGATTCGCTGTTCATAATGATCAAGAATAAAGAAAGAAGATATTAAGTAATAAAAGATATAATCCTTGATTGTTAGCTATACATTTTTCCCTAGATTATCGAAACATGTCTTCGATATTAACTATACATATTTCCCTCTTTACATTGTATAGTATCTTTAACAAAACTATACAGTTAATAGTGGCTCCTTAGTTATTCCAGTATTAAAATTCGTATCCCTCTACCTGATACAAACTACATTGTATTTTTACTTTTCATGCCATTCATTTCATGTAAGCATGCTGAAAAAACAAAGTTTAATGGTGAAAAAAAAACTTATTTTGCATATTATTACTATAAAAACAAAGTTTTAATCAATAACAAGCATGGAGTTGAACAATACAATCTTCCAAGCTAAGCTGCCATTGTGTTTTGTTCAGAAAAAGAAGAAGCTTCATTTTTTTTTCAAGCTCTGGTCTTCTGGAAAATCTGCAAGTTGATTGATTTACATATAGCACTCATCTAATCTGCTTTTATGCAGCTGAAATGCAGGGTTAATCCAGGCTCCACAGCTGCACTGCATACCCGCCCAGTTGAAATTACCCAAACGAGCATTGCAACCCATACATAGAAGTTTATCCCCCACATTACCTTCTTGTACTTTCAAGCCAATCCATATATCCAGTGTTAGTATGAAGTTTGACATTATTTTATGGCAAGTAAAATATATGAGGGAAATTTTACACGTACCTGCTTCCATCCATTTCATCGGCTCAACAAATATTGAAGTGCAATCAACTGGTTGCGGTTCCGCTTCCCAGGCTTCACTGCTTCTCTTTTTCCACTTGAAGCTTAATTCTCCTTTCCCGCGCTCATGGGAAACTATATTTTCTTCTGAAGCAACAATTCTTCTGCATTTCTTACACCGGTATATAAGTTGAGATTTGGTCGTGGCTTCCGTCCGAGAGCTACTAGCTTCAGCCATTTGTATTGAATAATCAAATGATATTTGATTTATACACTGCAAATTTATAAGCAAAAGAGTGTAATGAAAGAATTTGATGTCCAAAACTCCCAGACAATTCAAACTGCAATTAGCATGTAGTGACATATAACAATTTTCACCACAGCAATCTTCTTCAGGAACACTAACTGGATTTGCTTCTGGGTATAATTACTTTGAAGTTCGTATGAAACATATCGAAAAACACAGAGTTCATACACCTTAAGTCAGCCAGCATGCATGATGCATCTCAAACCGAATCAGAAGATTAAAATGAACACCTCACAGGACAAACAGAAAGTCCTATAAAGTTGTTAGATCAAATTAATAGCAGTAGAGACATATCAAATAGTAACTAAACGAAAAGAATTTAGTACCCCTACCATGAAGCAATCAGCACAGGTTCAAACCAATGGACCCACTATGAAGGTATATCCAAAATCAAGAGAAAAAAGGACAAAAAGTAATACAGCTAATGAAAGAGAGCCAAAATTCAGAGTTTGTGAATAATAACTTTGTTCTTCTTAACATAGGAATGCTTACACCAAAGTACTTATACCAAGTAATACAACTCAAACAGAGTAACAAACTCATAACAGACAAGTAGCTCTCATTCCTTACACACCCAAAGTTGGCGTTTTATCAAACACTTAGTATGCACTAACATCAAGTTAAATTAACAAACCCAACAAACATATCAAGCGTCTCACAGTATTGACAGCATTCAACTCCGATTTGCAAAAATTTAAATTCATTTCCACACGGGAGCGAGTCATAGATAATAAGAACAAACCATCAGAGAAATTAAGAAGATAAACACATGTATCTGATATCTTTACAATTTATAAAAAAAAAAACACAGAAAGGGAAGAGGGTTACCAATGAATCTTTTCCTCTAATATCTCTGATTTATGATTCCACCACAAAAACCTTAATCTTTACAGTGTTGTTGAGTTGAGCGAATATCAATTCACTCTACATTTTGAAGGGTAAAATATGTTTTTGTTTAAGTAGTACACCAAGAAAAAAATTTTAATATAATAAGTTTAATTCTATTAGTTTCTTGTTTCAATTTCATTAAAGTTCTGTTAAATGGGCATAAGAAAGTATTATTTTGTGAAAAGAAACAAATGTCAAGAGTTAAATAAAAAGCGAAGGGTTACAGAAATAAGAATATTTACTGGATAAAAGTTTATTTGAGACTATTAACAGTACAAAACATATATTTGATATTGTTTATAATAATATAATAATATTTTTAATTAAAAAAAAATAAAATAAATAAAATATTAATTTATTTAAAGTGTGAAGTGTATGTTTTTATTGTTGAGAGTTGTAATATATCAATACCCTATTTATTATGATGTGAAAAAACTTTTCGTTGAAGAATGCGTAATTTTATTTTGTTTTCGAGTATTTTTTGTGAAGTGTCATTTTCGTTTGTTCTATTTTGCAGTAAGGTTGGTGTGGAATTGGTTTCATGTACTATGCTAGATTCACCGACTTAAGTAGAGTTCGTGAATAAATCTTTTTTAATTAAACAAGTTTTACTTAATTTACTTCTATCATCATTTAATATCCACTTCCTCTTCTGAAAAAAGACATTTTTATTTTACTTAAAACGCAAATGTCTATCTATATCCCCTGCAAAGAAAAAATAAACATAAATAATATGTTTTTGGTTTAACTGGTAGAAATATCTTGTTAAAAGAAATTGGGACGAAATATAACCTAAATTCGAAAGAAAAGAGTCCCTAATAAAATAAAACATTGACATGAACCTCAAACATTCATCTCTTTGATTGATTGAAGAAGGGCTGTGACATGATCATAAGAGGATCCACCTTCTTGAACAGCTTTGTGTGCTTTTTCCTTTAATTCATGCACTCGTTTTGTGAAGAAACCTCCTTCATCCTTCATCACCTTCCTCACAGCACTCTCAATTCTTTCCCAGCCCACCACCTTCCTCCTCGCATCATAGGGTGACATGCTCCATTCCCAAACCCCCACAGGCTCCCCAACCCCATGCACCTCAGTCACCAACTTCTCACACAGAAAATGGTCACCAAACCTAGGCATGGTCATCATAGGCACCCCCTCACAAATCCCCTCCACCACTGAATTAGCTCCACAATGTGTTAGGAACCCTCCAATCGCAACATGCTTCAATATCAAACCCTGTGGAACCCAACCTCTCACTACCATCCCTCTCTCATTTTCCCTCATCCTTTCTTCCAACCCATGCACCCACCCATCATCATTTACATTCTTTGGAAGCACAAGAAGGAAATTCTGCCCTGAGGCCTCCATCCCTCTTGCTATCTCCAAATATTGCTCCTTGCTCAGACCACCCAAGCTTCCAAAACATATGTACACCACTGATTTCGCTTCCTTTGAGCTAAGCCAGTTCAGGCACTCATGCTCACCAACCTGAAATTATTACAAAAGATACATATTCATAACAAAATCGTAAATAATCCTCCTTTTCTCCATGTAAAAATTGGATGTTCATCCATTTTCTCCAAACAAGTGTACAGTGAAAGTCTACTTACTTTGTCGCTTACATGATTCTTCTGTGATGACGAGCCTCTTCTGTGGTAATAATCCAGCATAAGGGAGAGTTCGCCAACGTGCCACACTTTAACGCCGGTGAGCTTCTGGAAGTACTCACTGTACCCATCTTCGAGCTCTGCAAAGGTGTTTACAATAACCCCAGCAGTGTTTTTTTCCTTGGCGTGTAGCCAACAGCGAGCCATGGTGCGAAAGCTGGTTGTCCAAGGGTCAAAATTAAGTGTGACATGGTGGGGGAGATCACCAGGGACAACAAAAGGAAGCGAAGAATCCGAAGGCAACACTTGGGGGTGGCAATTGTTGATCGCCTCAGCAACGCAAAGAGCGAAGATGGGGGTGGGGCTGAAAACCACTCTGGGGATGTTGAGTGTGGAAGCGAAATTCCATGGAAACATTATATCAGAAATCAAAACATGAGGAGGGTTTTGCTGCAGAAAGGTTTCTATCTGGGGTTTGAGACCGTGTGTGGCCTTCCATATCTTGTAGGCGGTTTGGTTGTCTTCTGCAGAGGATATGTTCTGGAGGGTAGAAGAAAGACCAGCTTGGTCGGAGGGGAAGTTGAAGGTATGAACGTTGAGATGTTTTGGGATGAATTGATGGTTTAAAGGGGTGGTGAGAATGGTAACATGGTGGCCACGAAAGGCTAAAACTTGAGCCAGATTGATCTGTGGGTTCATGTGTCCCGGAGCTGGAAATGGAAGGATGTAGAGCTTTAGAGAACTTGATTCTGCCTCTGAAAATAAGCCTTCCATCTCTTAGATTTCTCCTTCTCAATTGTTTCTGCACACCTGTTTGTGTAGAATAGACAAAACAGATCATACCAGTTGTGTAAAGAATTTGTCAAAGCTTGTTTAGTTGTGATGAAATATGTGTGGATTGGATTCCATGCATGCTTAAAATCCAAGTTTTTTTTCATTGGTGAAATCTAACAATCCTAAACAAGAAGAAACTTAGAAATCAAAAGAAATTAGCTTAAATTTAACTGATAGGTAACAATTAAGAAGAAGAAATGTTGTGTAGAAAGGAAGAGAGATTTACCAATAGAGAAGAGGATTACCAATAGAGAAGAGGATCTATGGCTTGTGATGTGTGTTGAGTTAGGTGAGTGGAATAGATTTTGAAGGTGAGTAAGAGGAGGAGGACACCAAGTTTTCTCAGAGTGACATGTATCTGATTATCTGATTGAGTTCTATTATTGTCTGTGCCAATCTCAATGTTCTTCTCACTCTTATGCATTCTTTATTTATTTCTTATTTCGAGGTAAGAGGAGGGAGTGGTAGTTATTATGTTTCTTTCACTATTTTGAAAGTGGGTGGGGAGTGAATGAGTCACATAAGTCTATATAAAGATTTGTACTCATTTCATATAAATCTTTTGCATTTTATTCAAATATATATATATATATATATATATATATTACATTTTATTATAAAATTAAATATTATATAAATTTATTTAACAATTTTAAAAATATTTAATTATACTATTAATAACAACATATAGTTATAAATAATAAAATAAAATTATAATATCAACAAAATATATATAGTTATATAGAATAACAAAATATATATTATAATAAATATTATTTTCATAAATTTTAATATATTTAATAAATTTATTTTAATTTAACACAAAATATATTTTATATATTTTTAATTTTTTATTGAAAAATAAAAGTAATTATGGATGTTATAAATTAGAAAAAATAATTAATTCAAACTTACACAACAAAAATATATAGCATAATTCATTATTTAAATATTTTTAATAACAAGGATAAATTTGTAAACTTACATTTTACATCAGTGTCACATAATTCTCATTACAAATTCAGTCTATCATTCCTTAATCCAAACAACCTCACATATATCCTCGGGCATCATCTACATATGACTTTCTATGGGTACTATGTGTTGAATCAAGTGGTGTTCAAGCTTTGAAGAATCCAAACCCTTTGAAGGATGTTGAAGCCTTGGCTGTGCTTGCTGTTGCTGTGCTGGTTTAGTTTAGTTCTGAGGTAGTTAGAGTGTTGTAATCCACCTTTTGATTAAATCTAAAGCATGGGCATTCTCAATCTTTATGAAAGTAAAATATTTTTCAAACTAAGTTAAAACAACCGATTGTTTTGTCGAAACAACCGATTGTTTATACTTAGATGTTTTGAGAAAAGATTGAAAACTGTTTTTCAAATGGTTGAACTGTTAGAACCAAAACAACCGATTGATTCGAGGACACAACCGATTGTTTGTTTTGGGACCATAACAGAAAAACTGTTTTATCTTTGACTGAGCTTTAAATGATTTAACTGTTTACTCTCCAATCATTAAATGCTTTGACCAATCTTTTGATGCAATTTAAGAGTTTGTTAAGATTTGATAACAAACAACATCTTTGAATAAATTCAGAAAAACAGATTTGAGTAACAATCTTTTACAAGATTTTGAAAAGAGTTTTTGAGTTTTTCAAAGAGCTGAGATTGCTTAGAGTTTGTGATTGATCAAAGTGTGTGGAATAAGATTCTGCTTGTATTGATTTCAGATTATCTTCTGTAACAAGTGTAATCCTTGTACTCTGTGAAACAAGTTTCGTTTCTGTGTTTGCTGATATTGGTTGTGTGTTCTTGAGGGGATCAAGATCACTTTCTGGCCAAGAAGAGTGTGTGTCTTGAGGTGTTCAAGGTCACTTTCTTGGTTGTGGTGTAAGTGATGAAGTTGTGATTGCTTAGTGGATTTCCTCAAAGGGTTTCTGAAAAGACTGGATGTAGCTCTGGATTTGGAGTTAACCAGTATAAACATCTGTGTGCATTCTCTCTATCTCTAACTCTTTAAATTCAGTTTTGATATTTGTTAACTGGTATAAACAACCGATTGTTTCGGTAAAACAACTGATTGTTTTTACTAGTGTTGTGCCTTTTGCTTTATGTTTTGAAAAACTGATTTCTTAATCAAGGTTTTCTTGAAGTAATTTCATTCAAGGATGAAAAGTTTGCGAAAATCCCTCTTAAACAATTCACCCCCCCCCCCCTCTCGTTTAAGGCCATATATTCTAACAATTGGTATCAAGAGCTTGGTTCTTGAAAGTTATTCAAGTTGATCCAAAAATCTTTTTTCTATGGCTGGAAAACTATCTTTTGAGGAAGGTGCTTCAATCTACAAACCACCTTTATTCTGTGGATTGAGTACAAATATTAGGAAGCAAGAATGAAAATCTTTATGGAATCTATTGATCAAGGAATTTGGGATTCAATTGAGAATGGTCCTTACATTCCAAAGTTTAAAAAGAATGGTTCTTTCATTGCAAAACCTTGGTCTCAATGAACCAATGATGAATGTAAGATGGCCAAGCTTGATTGTACTGCTCAAAACATAATAGCTTCTGCACTAGATACTAATAAGTTTTTCAGGATATCAAAATGCAAAATTGCTAAGGATATGTGGGACACACTCAAGGCTGCTCATGGACACAATGAACCAAAGAAGACAATGACAAAGAGTCAAACAAGAAGGAAAAGAAGGAAAAATAAGAAAAGCCTCAACCTTTGCTTCATGGCCAGAAAGGAGGATGACTCAAGTAGTGTAAGTTCATCAAACTCTTCAAACTCTGAAAATTATGGTCAATTGCTTCAAGCCTTTCAAGAAACACATGAAGAAGCCAACCGATTGGCTCTCTTGAATAATCGGTTAAAAGAAAAAGAACAGTTGGCTTGAAAACAGAGTAAAGACACTGGAAGAGGAATTAGAAAATTCAAAACAAGATTTTGAAAATCTTGAAATCATTTACAAAAACTCCTCGTGCAAGTGTGATACTCTAGTTTGTGAAAATTGCGAAAATCTTGAAAAGAAGGTCCATTATCTTGTTAAAACTGTGGATAAGCTTTCTAAAGGCCAATCCAACTTTGAGAGTGTTCTAGCATCTCAAAACTGTGTTTTTGGAAAAGCTGGATTGGGTTTTAATCCACAAAACAAACAAGATAGATTTTCAAAATCATTTTCGAAAATGTTAGAAAAACAATCGATTGGACCATCGAAACAACCGATTGTTATATGCTTCTATTGCATGAAAAGAGGTCATTATGTGAGGTTCTGTAAAATCAAAAAATATGTTGTTCCTAAAGATCTTATGAAGTGGATTCTAAGGGTAATAAAGCTTTAATTGATGAGTGTAAACCAAATGGACCCACATTCATAAGGGGACCAGATCTTTGTACTTGAAAATCTTTTTTGTAGGAAATCTTGGAGGAGAGCAAGCAACTGTGGTACTTGGATAGTGGATGCTCCAAGCACATGATAGGGGACAAATCAAAGTTCCTGAGTATCTCCTTTAAGCAAGAGGGTCATGTCACCTATGGAGACAACAACAAAGGAAGGATTCTTGGGAGAGGATCCATAGGAGACAAAGACATCTTGGTAATCCATGATGTGCTTTATGTAGAAGGCCTAAAGCATAATCTGCTGAGCATTAGCCAACTATGTGACAAGGGATATCAAGTGATGTTCAAGTCAAACACATGTGAAATTTGTGTACCCAACACCAAAGAGGTAATGTTGGTAGGTAAGAGAGTTAATAATGTGTATCTTCTAGATATCTCTTCACCATGTTCAATTGGATGTCTTCTATCCAAGCAAGATGAATCTTGGCTTTGGCATAGAAGAATTGCTCATATTCACATGAATCACTTGAACAAGCTAATTTCAAAGGATCTTGTGATTGGGCTGCCAAAACTCAAGTTTGAGAGGGATCACATTTGTGAAGCATGCCAAAAAGGGAAACAAGTGAAAAGTTCTTTCAAAATTAAAAATGTTGTTTCATCTTTGAAACCTCTTGAACTTCTTCACATGGATCTCTTTGGATCCTCAAGAACTATGAGTCTTGGTGGAAATTATTATGCTCTTGTTATTATTGATGACTATTTTAGGTACACTTGGACTCTTTTCTTGGAATCAAAGAGTGATGCCTTTTCTGCATTCAAAAAGCTAGCAAGAAGGTTGCAAAATACAAAGAACAGCAACATAGGTTCTATTAGAAGTGATCATGGAGGAGAATTTGAGAATGAGAAGTTCAGCAAATTCTGTGAGAAGATGGGAATTCTGCACAACTTCTCTGCTCCAAGAACACCACAGCAGAATGGAGTGGTAGAGAGGAAGAACAGGTCTCTTGAAGAGCTAGTAAGGACAATGCTTAGTGAATCATCACTTCCTAAGTAATTTTGGGCAGATGCAGTGAGCACCTCATGTTATGTGATGAATAGGGTGCTTATAAGGCCTATTTTGAAGAAAACTCCATATGAACTCTTCAATGGAAGGAAGCCTAACATCAGTCATCTCAAAGTCTTTGGATGCAGTTGTTTCGTTCTCAACAATGGAAAGGAAAACTTGGGAAAGTTTGATGAGAAAGCGGACCTTGGTATCTTCATAGGGTATTCACTCACAAGTCATGCATATAGAGTCTACAACAAGAGGTTGATGACTGTAGAAGAATCAGTTCACGTTTTCTTTGATGAGGTAGATCGCAGAATCAATCAAATCCCAAAGACCAGTGCTGAAGAAGATGAACAGAGCATCAGTTTGGAGAAGCTGGAAATCTGTGCAAAAAAACAACCAATTGAAATTCTGCAACAGACTGAGCTGCCCAAGGAGTGGAGGATTCCTAGAGATTTGTCAATGGATAACATCATAGGGCAGATAAAGGAAGGTGTCTCCACACGTAGCTCCATCTCAAACTTCTGCAGGCACACGAATTTTGTCTCTCAAATTGAACCAAAGTCAATTGAGGAAGCTCTCAAGGATGAGAAGTGGGTTGAAGCTATGCATGAAGAGTTGAATCAATTTGTAAGGAATGAGGTATGGTTTCTTGTCCCTAAAACTAATGAAATGAATATTATTGGTTTGAAATGGGTTTTTAGGAACAAGCTAGATGAGGATGGTGTGATCACAAGGAACAAAGCAAGGCTAGTTGCCAAAGGCTACATCTCAAACTTCTGCAGGCACACGAATTTTGTCTCTCAAATTGAACCAAAGTCAATTGAGGAAGCTCTCAAGGATGAGAAGTGGGTTGAAGCTATGCATGAAGAGTTGAATCAATTTGTAAGGAATGAGGTATGGTTTCTTGTCCCTAAAACTAATGAAATGAATATTATTGGTTTGAAATGGGTTTTTAGGAACAAGCTAGATGAGGATGGTGTGATCACAAGGAACAAAGCAAGGCTAGTTGCCAAAGGCTACAATCAAGAAGAGGGCATAGATTATGGTGAAACCTTTGCTCCTGTTGCTAGATTGGAGGCTGTGAGGCTGCTGCTGGATTTTGCGTGTATGAGTGGTTTCAAACTCTTCCAAATGGATGTCAAGAGTGTCTTCTTGAATGGCTACAATGAGGAAGTCTATGTA
The DNA here is from genome assembly GCF_000499845.2 of Phaseolus vulgaris. Taxonomy (NCBI): domain Eukaryota; kingdom Viridiplantae; phylum Streptophyta; class Magnoliopsida; order Fabales; family Fabaceae; genus Phaseolus; species Phaseolus vulgaris. The sequence goes on from NC_023752.2 coordinate 21,351,755, forward strand.
GATCAACCACCGGGCTTTGAAGATCATAAGTATCCCAACCATGTCTTCAAGTTGAAGAAAGCTTTGTATGGACTGAAGCAAGCTCCAAGACAGTGGTATGAGAGGCTTAGCAACTTCCTGCTATCTCATGGATATGAAAGGGGAATGGTAGACAAGACTCTCTTCATCAAGAAGTCAAATGCAAAAATAATTCTTGTGCAAATCTATGTTGATGATATCATCTTTGGTGCTACACAAGATAGTTTGTGTGAAGAATTTGTGCTGCAATGAAAGGTGAGTTTGAAATGTCTATGATGGGAGAACTGTCTTTCTTTCTTGGATTGCAGGTTAAGCAAACAAAGGATGGGATCTTCTTAAGTCAATCAAAGTATTGCAAGGAGATTCTTAAGAAATTTGAAATGGAGAGTTGCAAAGAAGCATACACTCCAATGCCATCAAGTTGTTACATGGATGCGGATGCTGTTGGAAAGAGTGTAGATCAAACAAAATACAGAGGATTGATTGGATCTTGACTTTATCTAACAGCTAGTAGGTCGGACATCATGTTTGCGGTGTGTCTATGTGCAAGATATCAAGCAAATCCTAAAGAGTCACACTTCAAAGCTGCAAAAAGAATTCTGAAATATCTCAAAGGAACATCATCTGTTGGATTATGGTATCCTTCTCACTCTCCAATTCATTTAATTGGTTATTCAGATTCTGACTTTGCAGGTTGCAAGCTAGATAGAAAGAGCACAAGTGGCACTTGCCACCTTCTTGGCTCAAGCCTAATCTCATGACATAGCAAGAAGCAAACATGTGTTGCTCTCTCTACTGCTGAGGCTGAATACATTGTTGTTGGAAGCTGTTGTGCACAGATTTTGTGGCTCAAACAACAACTTGCATACTTTGGATTACAAATCAGCAAGATTCCTTTGATGTGTGATAACACAAGTGCCATCAATCTGACCAAAAATCAGATTCAGCACTCAAAGACCAAACATATTGAGATAAGGCATCATTTCATCAGGGATCATGTAAACAATGGGAACTGTGAAGTGAAGTTTGTGGAGACCAAACTGCAGTTAGCTGACATCTTCACAAAACCTTTACCAAAAGAGAGGTTTTTCTTCTTAAGAAATGAGTTAGGTATCCTTGATCTTAATAATCTCTCCTAAATCTGTTTTGATACATGCTAAAGTCTATTTGTGAAGACAAATAGGGGGAGAATTAATTGGCTCTTGTATATCTTTATCTGATACTGTATAATTTGTTAAAATCTTTGATATAAAAGTGTTTTCTGCTGCTGCTGATAAAAACAACCGATTGTTTCGTGTAAACAACCGATTGTTTATCATGTTTTATGCTTTGAATATATAAAAATCTAACCTGCTGCTGTAAGAAGCATTGGATAGTATAAATGTTATTTTTGCAGGTACTGCTTCAGATTCAATCAGATCAAACACAAGCACCAGGGATTTGTCTTCATCAAATAGGGGGAGATTGTTGAACCAAGTGGTGTTCAAGCTTTGAAGAATCCAAACCCTTTGAAGGATGTTGAAGCCTTGGCTGTGCTTGCTATTGTTGTGCTGGTTTAGTTTAGTTTTGGGGTAGTTTGAGTGTTGTAATCCACCTTTTGATTAAATCTAAAGCATAAACATTCTCAATCTTTGTGAAAGTAAAATGTTTTTCAAACTAAGTTAAAACAACCGATTGTTTTGTCGAAACAACCGATTGTTTATACTTAGATGTTTTGAGAAAAGATTGAAAACTGTTTTTCAAATGGTTGAACTATTAGAACCAAAACAACCGATTGATTCGACGAAACAACCGATTGTTTGTTTTGGGACCATAACAGAAAAACTATTTTATCTTTGACTGAGCTTTAAATGATTTAACTGCTTACGCTCCAGTCATTAAATGTTTTGACCTATCTTTTAATGCAATTTAAGAGTTTGTTAAGATTTGATAACAAACAACATCTTTGAATAAATTCAGAAAAACAGATTTGAGTAACAATCTTTTACAAGATTTTGAAAAGAGTTTTTGAGTTTTTCAAAGAGCTGAGATTGCTTAGAGTTTGTGATTGATCAAAGTGTGTGGAATAGGATTCTGCTTGTATTGATTTTAGATTATCTTCTGTAACAAGTGTAATCCTTGTACTCTGTGAAACAAGTTTCGTTTCTGTGTTTGCTGAGATTGGTTGTGTGTTATTGAGGGGATCAAGATCAACAATCTTAGTGTTGGTGTGTTGGCCAAGAAGAGTGTGTGTCTTGAGGTGTTCAAGGTCACTTTCTTGGTTGTGGTGTAAGTGATGAAGTTGTGATTGCTTAGTGGATTTCCCCTGAGGGTTTTTTAGAAGATTGGATGTAGCTCTGGATTTGGAGTGAACCAGTATAACATTTGTGTTCATAAACATTGATACGAAGACACTTGTGTTTGAAACAGATTTAACAAACAAAACATTTATATGTAAAATAGTAAATTTTATATTAAATTTATAATAATATAATTTAAGATCTCAACAATTAAAAGATAGTGAGCATATTTTACTCTTTTGTTAACGTGATAAATTATTATTTAACACTACATTACACGTAATTCGTCAATTTTCAATAAAATCAAACACATAATTCGTAAATGAATAATAATAAATTGATACAAAATATTTAAAAATAAATTTATTGTTTTTTAAATTCAAATATTGGTACAGATCACACTCGAGAAGGAAGTGATCTAACATCTTGATAACTTAGTAAATTATTATTTAATATTGAACAAAACTTTTAAGTTTCCAATAAAACCAAATAAACAATTAGTAGATGAACAATAATAATAATAATAATAATTAAAAACACTATAACATAAAACAATTCAATAATATAAAAAGATAATTGATGCAAAATATTTCAAAACAAATATATTGTTTTTCAAATTCAAATATTGGAACATATTTCAACTATTGAAGGTAACTTACTAAATTATCATTTAACATGAAGCTTTTCAGTTTCCAATAAAACCAAACATATAATTCATAAATGAATAATAATAATAAAAATAATTAAAAAACAACTAAATATTTTAAAATGGTAATTGATGCAAAAATATTTAAAAATAAATTTACTATGTTTCTAAATTCAAATATTGGAACACATCCCAATAATGATGGAAAATATTTAAAACAAATTTATTTTTTTTAATTAAAACATTGAAAAAAAATCTCATGATTGAAAGATAGTTAATACTTATATTTTTGTAACTCAATAAATTATCATTTAACGTTGTAGTAAATTTTTTAATTTCTAATAAAATCATGTAAACATTTCGTAAATGAATAATACACTACAAGAAAATATAGGTTTAGTAGGGGTTTATTTTTATATTATTTAGGTTTAAAAACTCTAATAAGTCTTTTACTCAGGGTTGCAGTTTTTCCTGCTAAACCATCTCTGGGGAAAATGTTTCCCGGGATTTCTTAAACCTCAGGAAAAGTCTTTCAGAACCCCTGTTAAATACCATGGGTTTAAGAACATCTGTAAAATACCATGGGTTTCAAAACCTCTTATGGGCATACGTAAAATGGTTTAAGAACCTCTGTAAAATACCATGAGTTTCAAAGTTTTCATAAAATGACTTGTCATTTGAAATAACCTTCAACCCCGTTGTCCACCATCTCTAACAATCCTCCTAATTTCTCTCTTCCACCGTAGACACATTGCTCTCCAGCATAAGCTCAACGGTCGCGGGCAGCAATCCTAGGAAGGAATCACAATTCAACCACGCTTATATTTATTATATCTAAGGAGAAGAAACACTAAATAACGCATTATCTTCTTCTTACTCCAATATTGCTTCTTCCATCACCTTACTAAACCACTGTTACCTAACTCGACAACAATTGGTGTTTATCACTACTTTATATATCCTAAATAATTGATTATCTATCAGATGTGGGCTTCAAAGTCATGTGTGTTATTGGATGAAGATTGCAAGAACATATTGCGAGGAGAAATTAACTTTATTACTTCTCACTTTCACAATGAATTAATTATTAGATGCATTTTAAAGTAAAGGTATTAATTTAAAATATTTTAAAATTATGAGAATTAAATATTAACAATTATAATTAAAACTAAAATTGAACATATACAAATACTGTTAAAATACTTATTATCTAAAAGATTAGTTGTTGAATTACTTATTATCCAAGATTATTTTGCTGAGTTTTTAAATAAGTTTTTGAAACTTTAAAAAACTTATTTGTAATATAAAGTTACACTTTCAAATTTTTTAAGAATTTAGTTATAAAATATATTAAAACTATGTAGTTTTTAATTAATTATTTATAAATAAATTTAATTATGTTTATTTATTGAAGTTTGCAAAATCTAGAATATTTTATTGAGGTTTTCCAATAAATCTTTGAAATTTAACAAAGATTTAAAAAACTTTATTTTGCTAAGGTTTTAGAATAAACCTTTGGAATTTAACGAAAGTTAAAAAAATCTTCATTATTTTCCTGAGATTTTAAAATAAACCTTTAGAATTTAACAAATGTTAAAAAATCCTCAATTATTTTGCTAGTGTTTTAAACTAAAACTTTAAAATTTAACAAAGGTTAAAAAGATATCCGTTATTTTGTTGAAATTTTAAAATAAATCTTTGAAATTTAATAAAGATTAACAAAAACCTCCATTATTTTACTGAGGTCTTAAGCATTGAAATTTAACAGGTTAAAAAAAATTACAAAACCATTATAAAAAACTATTTAAAAATCTTACTCACTAAACCACCCCTCTCATATAAATACATTACTTTAAAAATAAAAATTAAACAAAACAAGTCGCTATCTTAACAATCACATCAAAGTAATCATGTTCATAAACTTAATTTTATATATAATCAGCACAAATTATCCATATACTATATAATTAAATTAAAAAAGTATTTAAATAGTTTAAATATTTAATAGAGTAATACAATATTACACATTTAAATTATTAAATTTTTTATTTTTAATTCAATTTCATTTAATAATATTATTAACTTAATTTAATATATTTATTCTATATATAACTTAATATATTAAAATTTTCCTTAAATTTATTTCTTTATACAAAAAAGGGAAAAACATACTTATTGCGGTTCACCATAAAAGTACATGTTAAATGTGATACCTGTCTCAATTCACATGAGGCAAATAAATTGTTAAATTAACTACATATTATAAAAAAGTTAATAATTGCATTTAAAAAATCTAAATATCTAACAAAGCTATAAAATATTAAAATTTTCAATTAATAATTTTATTTCCGTATAAAATTAATAAATTTTTCTTAATTTAAAATGAATTTATTGGATTTTTTTTTTTAATTTAGTAAATTATTTATTTTCCATCTTTCATATTTTACTTCTGTGTCTGTTTTACTAAATAGCATTACTATCAATAATGGATATTTTTTAACTTATTAAATTATATTCAAATAAAATTTTAGTTAATAATGTTACTTAATAATATCATTAATAGTTAACTTCTTCAAAATTAAAAAAATATTAACAATAAAATTATCTATTAATTGTTTACATAAAATTTATCAAATAATTAACTTTTAAAAATAATTTTAATTTTTCTTTAAATACCTTTATAGAAAAATTAGATTAGAATTTCATTTTTCTAAACCCAATTTTTACAATTATACTTGAGCTTAGAAACTTTCTTAGAGAGAGACTATATATATATATACATATATATATATATACATATATATATATATACATATATATATATACATATATATATATATATTTTACAATTATACTTGAGCTTAGAAACTTTCTTAGAGAGAGACTATATATATATACATATATATATACACACATATATATATACATATATATATATACATATATATATATATATATACATATATATATATATAATCAAATACAAGTTCATCCAAAAAAGGCCAGTTGTATAAGATTTTATTTTATCACAATTATTGTAGAATGAATGACACATATAACGAGTAAGAGAAAGAAAATTAAAATGGTATGTTTGTGACATCAAGCCAAGAAAAAATAAGTTTGTAAAGTAGTGATAACTTGTGTAATATAATTTTTTATTCAATCAATCAAGTTACATAACTTTAAAAGAATTATTTTTCACACATTTACATTTTACTAAATAATTACATATCTTTAATTCTAAATTATTTTATTATATTTTAAAAATATTTTTTTAAGAAAATGAGATTTATGTTCTTCGTGTATTTTTCTAATTTATTTATTTTTAGAACAAATCACTTTCGACTGATTTTATAAATTTATTGAATGAATCACATTCATCATACAAATAGTATTTCATCATACAAATAGTATTTCATCTTACAAATTTGTCTTTATTATTGATTGTAAATCAACAAATACAAACACATATAATTTGTGGTTTCTATTGACTACAACAACACAATTCCCATAGTAAACACAGTATTAGATATTAGTGTTATTATTATTTAGTGTATTTTTTAATATTGAGGAATGCAATTATGATAAAATATAGAAACTTGTTTCTTTTATAACTTTTGTTATATAACTCTTTTTTGAGTGAATTTTAAACGTAATCCTAGATTGTCATATTCAAGTAATTAATTTCTTAACTTTAAATTACCAAATTCTAACTATATAGGGCAATATAATTACAAAGCAACTACTAATTGAATAAAGAAAAATCCTAAGTTAGGAGTTTAATAATGCTAAGAAGTTCCACTTTTCTCAATGCAAGAGTGTTAAGAAGATGATCCCTCCATTAAACATCCCCGAAGAAAGAAATTAAATTAATAAATGATAGCAAATAAAAGAAGGGAACTGTGATGGCGCCACCACAGTGGTAGCGGAGGAAGATGGTGCAGCGCGGTGGGCGAGTTAGGATTCGGGATTCTGAGGAAGAGAAGGAGGGAAAGGAAATTTAGGGTTAAGAAAAAAAAGTAAGGAAAAAATGAGAGAGATCCAGAAATAAATAAAATTAATTACTTTAAAATTAGTATCTAAATTTAAATTTGGTATCTAAATTCAAATAATATAATAGTAACTAAAAAAGTAACAAATGATATGATGATTAGAAACTAAAAAAATAGTTTTTAATTTTATTATTTTTATAGACTAAATATTAGTTTTTAAAAGTGATGACTTAAAAAATGATTTCCAATTACATCTTAATAAGAGACTAAACAAATGATCTCTAATTTTTTTATTAGCTACTAAAAATATAGTATTTAATTATATTATAACTTTTTATTAATAATAGATACCATTTTAGTATTCAATAATTTTTAGTTTATAAAATGATATCTAAATTAGTTACTATAGAAACTTTTTTTTTTCTAAATTAGTTGTCATTCAATCATTTTCTTGTAGTGAAACATCCCTGAAGAAATTAAATTAGCAAATAAAAGAAGGAAAAATAAAAGATTATTTCAATTGCACAACTTCAAACCCAAACCCTAGAACAAAAACCCTAAAAAAAAGAACAAAGGAGAGCTTACCTCTTGGAACTCTCTTTCTTGGTAAAAATATGAAGGGAAATGACAAGAGATAACAACTCTTTGTAGGTAAGGGAGAGCTCCCAAAAGGACTAGAATTAGTAGGAAAAATTAAATCCAAAACTCCATGAAAAGGCTATTTGGATGGTTGTAGAAGAAGAAAGAGAGGGTTCAAGATCTTTCATGGCCTTACTCCATTACTTAAGTGAATAGTATTTATATTTCCTTGTCCTTCTTTCTTTCTTGGTCTAAAATCATTACAATAATGGTTTGTGTGTTTTCGGGTATGATAAGGGAGGAGGGAGGGGCGAGTAGGTGGAGTGTGTGTTTGGTTATGTGTGTTTGAGGGTGTTGGTACGAATGGGGGAGAGGGGTGGGGCATTTTTTTACTCCTCACAAAAGTGAGAAGATTTGTGTTGATTACACCTTGGCAGAATAAGCATAATACAATTTTACTTTCGTATCCTTTCATCGTGAATATATTAAACATAGTGTGGGCAGTTGTGCATGCATTTTTTAATGAGGTTTTTTCCTTACAGTACTTAGAGTGCTACCAGTGGTGCATAAGAGAATCTTGACCACTTTTTAAAAAAAGTTGTAGACCCATGAACTTTGTTAATGTTTGTTAGTGTATAAATAAATATAGGTTTGTGAGAGTTTTGATTTTGTATTGTTACAGGTCCTATGCCAAGGACATGAAAGTGAGAATTGGTTTGAGGAAGAGCAAAAGGTAAAATCCCTTCATTGTCTTGATTTCTTTAACAGTCGTGTACATTTAGAATCATTTATGGCTTGTTTGTTTTCAGGTATGATAAGGGAGGAGTGAGGGGTGAGCGGGTGGAGTGGGTGTTTGGTTCAGTGTGTTTGACGGTGTTGGTGCGAATGGGGGAGTGAGGTGGGCATTTTTTTCCTCCTTACAAAAGTGAGAAGACTTGCGCTGATTACACCTTGGCAGAACAGGCACAATGCAATTTTACTTTCCTACCCTTCCATCCATTGTGAATATATTAAACACGGTGTGGGAAGTTATGCATTCATTTTTGAATGGGGTTTGTTCCTTACCGTGCTCAGAGTGCTACCAATGGTGCAAAAGAGAATATTAGCCACTTTTTTAAAAAAGTTGTAGACCCATAAACTTTGTTAGTGTTTGTTACTGTATAAACAAAATTAGGTTTGTGAGGGTTTTGCTTTTGTATTGTGAGAGCTCGTGTGCCCAAAACGTGAAAGTGAGAACTAGTTTGAGGAAGAGAAGAAGGTAAAATCCCTTGTTGTCTTGATTTTTTTTAACAGTCGTGTACGTTCAGAATCATTTAAAATTTTGACGTAAAGAATAAAATCGATTTTAAACAAGCAGAATCAATTTTCGAATTTTCCAAGTACTTAATCGATTTTCGTAATTTTTCTAAATGGTACATAATCAATTTTCGATATTTCCAAATGGTGCATAATCGGTTTTTAAATTTTATGAAATTGTGCAAAATCGATTTTCTAAGTACAGGTTGATTTGAGAGAATCAATTATATGTCTTTTAAAAGTAGAACGAGAATTGATTCTCGTTGTGTGACAAAAGTGCTGGAATTAATTTTGATTTTCTATAATTACATACATAATCGATTTTGTTAACTAACTTATAATATTTTTTATTATGTTTTTTTTTTCAAATTGGATCTTGGATGTTTTGGAGGCAGTGATTCTTGGTTTTATTCATCATACTTCTTCTTCTCCAGTGTCTGTCATGTAAGTTCTTAATTTTTTATTTTTTTATAAATGTATTTAAAGTTTTTTTTATTCAGTGTGATTAATGTTTTTAATTTTTAAAAATGTATTTACATTTTTTTCTATATTTTTTATTTATTTTTATTTTTAATAAATATATTTATATTATTTTATGTGTTTACTATTTAGTTTAATTTTTTGTGTTTATGGTTTTTAATTTTTATAAATGTATTTTTTATTATTATTATGTGTTTACTTTTATAGTTTTTGTTATTATGTTTTACTGTTTAGTTTTTTATTTTATGACTTTTCTGTTTTTATATATTTATATTTTTATTATTATTATTATTATTATGTGTTCAATGTTTTTAATTTTTTATTATTATGTGTTTACTATTTTTAGAGTTTTTATTATTACGTTTTACTGTTTATTTTTTATTTTATGACTTTACTGTTTTACATATTTATATTTTTATATTATTATGTGTTTAATGTTTTTACATTTTTTATTATTATGTGTTATGTGTTTTTTTTATATGTTTATTGTTTTTAATTTTAATAATTGTATTTACATGTTTTTTTTAGGTTTTAACTGTTTTTTTTATGTGTTTACTACTTTTAATTGTCATAAATGCATTTACATTTCTTTTTCTTTATGTGTTTATTGTTTTTAATTTTTATAAATTTATTTATATTTTTCTTATTATTATGTGTTTATTTTTTTTACAGTTTTTATTATTATGTTTTACTTTTTACTTTTTTATTTTATGACCTTACTGTTTTTATATATTTATATTATTTTTATTATTATGTGTTTAATGTTTTTATATTTTTTATTATTATGTGTTTATTGTTTTTTGTTTTAATAATTGTATTTACATTTTTTTAGGTGTTTATTGTTTTTGTTTATTTTTCTTTTCTGTGTTTACTAATTTTAATTGTTATAAATGCATTTACATTTCTTTTATTTATGTGTTTATTTTTTTATTTTGATAAATTTATTTATATTTTTCTTATTATTATGTGTTTACTGTTTTTTATAAAGTGTTTATTGTTTTTACATTTTTTTTATTAACAAGATAGTGTTTAATTTTTTTTATGTGTTTACTGTTTTTAATTTTAACAATTGTATTTACATTTTATTTGTTAGATTTTTACTAAGTTGTTTTTTTTTATGTATTTAATCTTTTTAATTTTTATAAATGTATTTATATTTTTTTATTATGTGTGTATTATTTTTAAATTTTATAAATGAAAGAGTGTTTATTGTTTTTGTATATGTATTTACATTTTTTCATTATGTATTTATTGTTTTTACATTTTTTATATTTTATATTAACGTATTATTAAATTTCGAATGGTATGATAGGAGGTTCGAAACAAAGCAAAAGTCAGTCAGACACATAATGATACCTCACACTTATTGTCCCGTGGTGGTTATAAGTTGTTAGAGTAGAAGATGCTTGAAGAAAAGATTAAAGCACGTTCTACTTCCATTGAGGAAATGAATAATGTAGATTCTTTGAGGCCTCCATCCCCACCACCTCGACATGAGATTTGGAAGGGTGCCCATATAAACCCATTAGGGACATGGAGTTCTAAGTCTACAGAACAAACAATTGAACGAATTGTAAGAAATATGTTTTCTATGTGTTATTTTAAATTCAATGTGTTGAAGTTTGACAATTTCTTTTCATTTGTTTTAGGATTCTCTTGCTGAGCAATCAACACAAGGGACTTTTAATCCATGTGGTCGCAATGATACACAATGTGCCTCTTCCTTCTAATTTCATGAAGGTCACGACAAAGAAGGTCCTTTATGGTGTGATCTTGCAATTCCTGTGCCGACATCAGAGGTCACAATTGTAGCAAAGACATTACATACTTTCGTTGCCTGGCCTAGACATCTCGTCAGACCTATAGACTCTATGGTATATCTTTGCTCTAATACTAATAGATTTATATATCAAATATATTACATTCTAACTAATTTAAGTACTTGTTTGTTTGTTGATGAGTAACAAGAACCTAAGACAAAACTGCCTATGCAAAAGAGGAAAATATTCTCCATTGATGATCCTTTGGCGGCATTGGTGGAAGTTGCTACAACTTTAGTACAACCGTCTTAGAGGTTCCATGAGATGCCAATGTTTTTGGAAGGCATAGTAATCTATCGTTGTACTTTCACATGTCTGATTTGTTGGACCTTGCAGTTGGAGATCAAGAGATTAACATAACAATTTTGCAACTATGGATGATGTAAGTTCAAAATATTAAAATCTTTATACTTCTGATTTATTAAATATATTAGTACTAACTTATTGAAATTTAGGTATCTTTTTGGATTATGCTTCGATGAGGGGAAACACAATATATATGGGTTTTTAGACCCTCAAGTCATTCAATTAATTGGAAACAAGAAGTCGGAAACACAAACATACATCATCACTGCCTTAAAGAATGGTGGAAAACAAATTTATTTTGCTCCGTACATCCAAGAAATAAGTTTTAATAAATTATTGAAATAAGAGAAACTAATTAACTGATTTGTTATACAAGCGTCATTGGCAACAATTGACCATATATGTTCAAGATCATATCGCTGCACGGTTTTGCTCATTGCATAAAAAATCCCTTACCTATTTTAAAAACATTATAGATAGGTACGACAATTTCATTTAACATTTATTATTACTTATACAATGTTATGTATTCTAACATGAAATCTTATTATTTCAGTGCTTACTCAGAATATAATATGTTGTGTGAGAGGAGAACTTCAAACGCACAAAAACTCACTTGGATGTACCTTAAGGTATTTAAAGTATATTTGTTCACTCAATTTAATGTTTTTTACTCATTCATTTAATACATTTATTTTCACATGCAGTTCAACAGGCAATCTGGAAATTATGAGTGCGGTTATTGTGTTATGTAGTGTATGTTGACTATTTTGCAAGTTGCAATTAATAAAGGTTGGGATCAGGTAATACCTCAATACAATAAACACTTTAAAATTTGGGGTTTATTATTCATGCACTAATTCAAAAAGTTTCAAATGTCACAATTGTTCAACGACCAACACCTGTTAGATTCGGAAGCATTGTAGTATGTGAGAACAACATGGTCAAAGTATTTTGTAACCATGTATAACACCTCAGGATAGATAAATTATTAGAATGACATACTTTTTCATATATTAGCAAAACTTTTTGTATAATGTTATAATTTGTTGTATGTATTTTTATATTTAAATTATAATTTTAAATGTTTTGATTTTCTGGAATAGGAAATTTTATGCAATTTTGTGATTTATTAAAAAACAATTTTTTTTAATAACGTACATATAACGACGGTTCCACGTGGAACCATCTTTAAAAGTCATTGCTTTTAAAAAAAAATACATACAACAATGGTTCGAGAGGGAACCGTCTTTAAAAGTCATTGCTTTTTTTTAAAAAAAAAATACATACAACGACCTTCTTTAAAAGTCATTTAATTTTTTTTTTAAATTATTAAAAACCACTTATACAACGGTTCAAGAATCATTGTTAAAAATCATCACTTTATAACGACGTCTATAATAACGACGATTCTGAAACCGTCTTTACATGTTATTTTTAATTTATCTTTTTTACTAATGAGATAGTGTTTAATTTTTTTTGTGTTTAGGGTTTACTGTTTTTAATTTTAACAATTGTATTTACATTTTATTTGTTAGATTTTTATTGTGTTGTTTATTTTTTTTTATGTATTTACTCTTTTTAATTTTTATAAATGTATTTATATTTTTTTATTATGTGTGTATTATTTTTAAATTTTATAAATGAAAGAGTGTTTATTGTTTTTATTTTTTTTATATGTATTTACATTTTTTTCATTATGTATTTACTGTTTTTACATTATTTATATTTTTGTTATTTAGTTTTTTATTTATTTACTATTTCTAATTTTTATAAATATATATATATATATATATTTATTGTTATTATGAGTTTACTTTTTTACATTTTGTTTATTAACAAGAAGCTGTTTAGGGTTTTTTTTATGTGTTTACTGTTTTTACATTTTTTTGTATTAACAAGAAATTGTTTAATTTTTTATGTGTTTACTGTTTTTAATTTTAATAATCGTATTTAATTTTTTTTGTTAGGTTTTTACTGTTTTGTTTATTTTTTTATGTGTTTATTATTTTTAATTTTATAAATGTATTCACATTTTTTTATATTATGTGTTTACGGTTGTTTACTGTTTTTATATTTTTATTATTTATTTACTGTTTTTATATTTTTTATTATTATGTCTTTATTGTTTAATTTTTTATTATTATGTGTTTACTGTCTTTAATTTTTTATTGTTATGTGTTTACTGTCTTTATTTTTTTATGTCTTTATTTTTTTATTTTTAGTTGTCAATGACAAGGTCAAGAAGATTACATGAATAACGAGAACAATTGGAAACCATTTTGGGACGACGATGACATGCAAGAATTTGAGGACACAAATTCAATTTATAATGATTTTGCTCGTGTGAACATGAATCTAATTTAAAAAAATACAAGAACAATTGAAAAAAAATACTCAACTTGCATAAGTGATGATCCTTTGCATAATTGTTTTTGGTTTGAATTTGTTACGTATGTTAAGTGATACAATGAATTCTATTACAGAGTTTGAACCAAGAAAAAAGTGTCTAAGACAATAATTGATGGAGTATTTGGTGCACACCGAACGTTCTCGTGACATTATTCGCATGAGACAAAAAACATTCATTCAATTATGTGAATGGATTAGGACAACTGAAGTTGTTAAGGATGCATATCATTCAACAATTGAATAACAAGTTGCCAAATTTCTTCATATTATTGGACATAACGTCAAGAATCAAAGTGTTTCATTTTTTTTTTCATCAGTCTGGAGAAACAGTTTCTCGTCACTTTCACAACGTATTAAATGCCATTTTGGTGTTTGAAGGACAATTCATAAAGCAAGCAGATGATATTGATGTCCAACACCAAATCTTACCCAACAACCGATTTTTTTTGTACTTTAAGGTTTGTTTATTACAAATTTTCTTTACAATTCTTATAATGTCTTTTGTGATTTGGATTTCTTTAGACCTGAAATTTTGGTTACCATTAGGATTGTTTAGGGGTCATTGATGGCACTCATGTATGTGTGAAGGTCTCACGTGCTGATGCACCTCGTTTTCGAGGAATAAAAGATTGGCCAACTCAAAACGTATTCGCAGCTTGTGATTTGGATATGAAATTCACATATGTTCTAGTCGTGTGGGAAGGAACGACCTCAGATTCGAGGATATTGAAGGAGCTTTCATAGTAGAGGATCCTTTGGTTGAATTATGACTTATTGAAGGAGCTTACAAGGGTGGACAATTTGTATGAGACAAGTGAGGTTGAATTATGACTTATGGCACAGGATTTTCACCTACCAACAACATGTATTTAATGTTGGGTATGAAGTCAAGACCAATTAGGTTGGGCCTACTAGACACCATGTTTAGTGAGTGGGCTTAATCATTGTACACAGTTGAAGCGCAGGTGAACATTGTTCCGTGGCTTCAAGTGGGAGATTGTTGGGTATGAAGACAGAACCAATTGGGTTGAGCTGACTAGATACGTGTTTAATGAGTGGGCTTAATCATTGTGTCCCTTTTATAATCTTGATTTAAAGAGATCATTGTACCTGTAACTGGTGTTCAACAGGACAAAATGAAAACCTAATAGTTGCCCGTGTGGATGTAGGTTGCAGTTGGCGATCGAACCACGTTAAATCCTGTGTTGTTTATTTTCTGCAGTTGATTCGTGATTATGTGTGTTGCTTCCGCGTGCGTTTTTTCCCATCATTTAATTCAATAAATTTTTGATGATTTTTAATTTACTCTAACATCTATTTTTGTGGATTATTGATGTTTCATCTTAATTCTTAATTTTCTAATTTTTAAAATGATAAGTTTATAATGATCATTGATGGATTTAGTAATCTTATCTCTAATTATTAATACACTTTTTTGTTTTATTAATTTGGATCATCTATTATTTAACGTATTTATGTTTGTAAGCTTATTAGTCCTCAATATTTAAAAAATAAATTGATATTAGAATTTTGGTTGAAATTTGTTTCACATTCGTAAGAGGTTGATCCCATACATAGATCAAATTCTTTTGTTTATTGCTTTTTATGAAGAATATATGTAAGAAGATTATCAACACAATCAAAATTAAAAAGTTTATGTGAATGAAATATTTCAATTTGTGGCACATCAAGATGTGTGTTCTGTGGAAAGAACAACAATATAGAGGAATCAATTTGAGAATTCAAGACTAGAAGTCTCATTTAAAAAACTTATTTAAATGGTGGCATTGCATTTGGGCCACACGAGTGAAAAATGGATGGAAGTTCTATGCAAGGGTGGGTTATTAGATAACACCAAATGGAGGCGTTGCAATTTTGTGAGCATTGCATCTATGATAAGTAAATATAAATAATCATGTTGGAGATCCCACATCGACTAGAGATTAGGATATTTCATTGTATATAAGTGGGTGCAAACCTCATTTCAAGACCCGACCCGGTTTTATGGGATTGAGTTAGACTTAAAATCAACTTCATAATAAATCTTTTTCGAATGTAGTACATACTACAAAAGTCATATTGAACTATGTTCATTTTCATTCATAAGATCCTTCAAGAATTTTAACATTAGAAAACACAATATATTTTCTCCTTATAATTATTATATATAGTTTGCACATGCCTAATTGTAAATATTCATGTTTTTTTTAAAAATATTTTAGAACAAAGAAGAAAAATATATTGATAAGTTATAGTATAATATAACTAATTATCTTGTGAATTCTATTTATGAGAAAAGTCTTAATGTTGTACACAATTAATTATTAATTGAATTAATTAATTATTTTTTTAAGTGATTTTTAAATATTTATAGATAATAAACTATAAATTATTAAATTGATAATAAATTCATTCTTTACACGCATATTGCTTCAAATTTCACTAACAATGTTTGTTTTCACTTTCCACTGCTACATTGTTTACGCAAATGGAAAAGAGGGTGTAACACTTGTGTTGGATCTAGTGATCAACAAAGAAATTGGAGCGATGAAAGGTGAGAGTAGTGATTCAAGACTTTCTCACACGTGTGTGAAGAAACAAGGGAAAACCACGTTGATATATTGATTTTGTTGAACAAGATGATTTGATGTCTCTAAATCCATGTGAAAAACTTGAAGATCTTGATGTTGGGTGTGTGTGTTGTCTAGTAGTTTTTAACTTTTTAATTCACTTCTTAAGATGATTCAAGTTCATTTGAATCTTTACCTTTTTGAAAAGATGAGTTTTCTAAAAGGGTGTGAAATTTCAACCTGTTAAAATATCGAATCAACCTGTTGTTTGACACTTAGTGGTTCTTGAAATGGTTTGGAAAAGCTTAGCTTTGTTTTGTCTTTGCTGTCAAACATAATCAACCGGTTGTTTCGATAAATCAACTAGTTGTTTTTATGAAAACCTTAACAAAAAATTATTTCAATCGAATGATTTGGAAAACAACTGACTGTTTTCATAAAAAAAAATTGTTAAGTGTTTTAAATTGTTTTAAATGATTCCAACTATTTTTTGTTTTTGATTTAACTGCTTTGACCACTTGATTGAGGTTATATAAAGGTTGTTTAACGCTCCTTTGTATTAAAAAAGAAGAGATATTATAAAAAACGTTTTAAAAGATTTCAAAAGCTTTGGACCATCTCAAGTGTGTGCAATAGGATTGAGTTTTGTACTTCTAAACCTTAAGCTTTGTAATATCGAGGTGTATGATATGATATGTCCTGAGAGGAGTGCAAACCTAGGAAGAAGATTTTTATGGGGAGGCTTTTGCAAGATCAGCAATGATATTTCCCAATTTTTGGCCCGCTTATATTGAATCAACTACTACAGGCTATGCAAAATGGTTAAGATCAACATTGGTGGTTGCTATATTTCACAAGTCTCTAAGGATTACTCATGAAGCACAAAAGCAATTTGCGACTAGAAGATTTGCTCTTAGCAGAAAAAAAAAATACTTGTACTGAATCTACCTCTTGATCCAACTTTACTAGTTAACTCAATAAAGAATGGATACTTTTTTTGGGATGCAAAGGCAGAGAGCCCTACATTGTCAAACATAAATATGGAAATACCTGTTGGTTGTGTAATTGCAGTTGTTGGTAGTACAGGAGAAGGGAAGACATCATTAGTGTCTGCAATGCTTGGAGAATTCCTCCAATTGGAGATTTAACTATTGTTATGAGAGGAGTACTTGCTTATGTATCCCAAGTTTCATGGATTTTAAATGCAATTGTACGGGATAATGTTTTGTTTGGTTTTGTCATTGACACAACAAGATATCGAAGGGCAATAAATGGTACTGAACTGCAACACGACCTTGAGTTACTTCTTGGTGGTGATCTTACTGAAATTGGTGAAAGAGGGGTTAACATCAACGATGGCCAAAAGCAGAGAGTTTCCATGGCTAGAGCTGTGTACTCCAATTTTGATGTGTACATATTTGATGACCCCCTAAGTGCTCTGGATGCACATGTTCTAGTCAAGTACAAGAATGCATTATGAGGGTTTTGGGGTGGTTCTAATACTATTTGAATGTTATACCGCCACGAAAACCTTGCGAATATCAAGTAGCACATGGTTAAGCCATTGGATTGATCATACTTGAGCTCTCTCATTCTTACTATCGTAACTCACTTTACTACACGAGGTGGAAATCTTGGTTGGATTCCTGATAACTTGAACAAAGGTTAGAACTACTGCTTCCATGCTCTGATATACCACTAATTATGCTACATAGTTCTGCTGCACACAACACTGTTTTGCCACTGTTTTGATTGTTTTTTTTTTCTGCTTAAAGGCTTATGCAAAAAACTGGTTTTGTGTGCCTTGTTATTCTTCTGCTATACTTTCTTTGTATGTGTACAAATTTTGTTTCATAAGACCTTTCAAGTTCCAAAACTACAACACAAGAAAATCAGGGATTTGTCTTCATCAAATAGGGGAAAATAGTTGAACATGATGTTTTGATGTCTCAAAATCCATGTGGAAAGCTTGAAAAGCTTGCTATTGGATGTGTGTGTGTTGTTTAATAGTTTTTAACTTGTTAATTCACTCCTTAAGATTATCCAAGTTCATTTGAATCTTCACCTTTTTTAAAAGATGGGTTTTCTAAAAGGATGTGAAATTTCAACCTGTTGAAATGTCGAATCAACCTGTTGTTTGACACTTAGTGATTTTTAAAAATGGTTTGGAAAAGCTTTGCTTTGTTTTTTTTGTTGTCAAACAGAATCAACTGGTTATTTCGATAAATCAACTAGTTGTTTTCTTATGAAAACCTTAATAGAAAAATTATTTCAATCGATTGATTTGGAAAACAACTGGTTGATTTCATACAAAATTATGTCAAGTGTTTTAAATTGTTTTAAATGATTCCAACTGCTTTTGGTTTTTGATTTAACTGCTTTGACCACTTGATTGAGGTTATATAAAATTTGTTTAACACTCCTTTATATTAACTAAGAAGAGAGATTATAAAAAAAGTTTT
The DNA here is from genome assembly GCF_000499845.2 of Phaseolus vulgaris. Lineage (NCBI taxonomy): Eukaryota > Viridiplantae > Streptophyta > Magnoliopsida > Fabales > Fabaceae > Phaseolus > Phaseolus vulgaris. The sequence goes on from NC_023752.2 coordinate 21,370,615, forward strand.
AAAAGATTTCAAAAGCTTTAGATCATCTCAAGTGTGTGGAATAAGATTGGGTTTTGTACTTCTAAACCTTAAGCTTTGTAATACCCAGGTGTATTCTATTCCCTTCTTCTTTGAATACTGTATTTTTGTATTTTTGTGTAAGGCAGTTTCAGAAAGTGTTTTTGAAAACTGTGGTGTTGCCAATGAGTGTTGTGTGTTCTTGAGGGGGTTCAAGATCAACATTCTTGGTGTGATTTTGGCGAATGAGTGGTGTGTGTTCTTGAGGGATTCAAGATCATCACTCTTGGTGTGTGTTTCGTAATCTAGGTTTGATTACATAGTGAATTCTTACTGGTTAGTTGTGGATTGGATGTAGTTCTTGGTTAAGAGTGAACCAATATAAACATCTTGTGTGATTCTCTTTATCTCTACTCTTATAATATGTTTTAACTTGATTTCATATTCTACTGGTATAAACAATCGGTTGTTTCGTGAAAACAACATGTTGATATTCTGGAAACTTAAAATAGAAATTTTATTGAATTGAACAGAAAATGAATTGGTTGATTTTTCAGAGCTTTTCAGTATACCTTTAAACTTTGCGAAAATCTTTCAAAAACAATTCATCCTTCTCTTGTTTAGGCCACTAGTTCTAACAAGTTTTTCCATGGTACCCTCCACTTTTGTGGTTCACTGTGGGCGTGTGTGATGGTGTTGCGTTTTAGTGGTTGGTAAGTGTTAGATTTTAGTAACATTTTATATTAAAATATAGACACTTGTGGATATTAATTGATAAAATAACCATAATATCACCCCTAATTGATGAATTTAAACTTTTTAACATATTTTGTGATTATAATTTGAATAAGAATGATTTATTCTCAAATTTGTGTCAATTTCAAGATTACAAGGAAGAATGGAGATGAAAGGGCAAAAGGGGAAAAGACAAAGCTAAAAGGGAAAGTTGGAACGCACCAGCACTCACCCAAGTTTGCCCAAGCTAGAAGCTCCCAGAGGATCTCACCCAGACGAGATCACTATAATGACGTTGGGTTTGTTTTCATGCAACTCGCCCAGGCGAGCTTAATCATGCCCAAGCGAGAAGTTGTTAGAATTTCAGGGCTAAAACAACGGGGGTGAATTGTTTTTGCAAGATTTTCCCAAACTTTGAAGGTTTAATGAAAGTCACAAGCAAAATCAAAGATACAAAGCTAGTTCACCAAAATCAAAACTATTTTTAACTTGATTCCAGAAAATCAATCAGTTGTTTCTTCGATTCAACCGATTGTTTTTATCAATAGTGTAAAAAAATAAAGATTAAACAGGTTTAAATGAGATAAGGGAAAGAGAAATCAACACAACAAGTTTATACTAGTTCACTCTTAACCAAGAGCTACATCCAATCCCCAGAAATACCTGCGAATTTCACTAACAAATCAAATTCGTATGATTTACAGCACACACAACAAAGAGATGTTCTTGAACCCTTTAAGAACACAACCTTCTCTTTGCAATCACAACACAGATAAAAAAACCCTCTTGATTTGTACCACATAACCTTACAAAAGTACAAAGATTAAAAGAAGAGGAAAGAATACACCTGGATCAATTCACAGAATTTAAAAATTGACTTTACATACAAGAGTCCTATTCCTCTTGAAGAAAAGTCCAAAGCCTTAGGCAATCTTGGAAAACTTGATTTAAAAAATGCAATCTGAATCTCTTCAAAAAAGTATATTCAGCTAGGATTATAAAGCCCCTTTCTATAACTTCCAAAAAGTTGTTAAAAACATTAAAAACAAAAGCCAAAGTAGTTTGAAAACCAACCAAAACATATTTAACAGTTGTAACCAAACTCTGTTAATAAATTTAAAAAAACAATCGGTTGATTTATCGAAATAATCGATTGAATTGGTTTGACAACAAAGTCAACCAAAGTCAAATTGTTTAAAACTCTTTTAGAAACTTCTAAGTGTGAAAACATATGATTGAAACGATAAATAAACTGGTTGATTTTCCACTTAACTTTGAAAACTTAACTTTTTAAAAGGTTTCGAGATCAAATGGCCTTGGATCAATTCTTTGAAGTAGATTACAAATTCAAACACTACAGAATATTCAACTAAACAAGCATCAACGGAACTTCACTCAATTCTTCAAGATTTGATCAAAGCTTTGTTTCAACAATCTGCCCCTGTTTCATGAAGACAAATCCCTGGTTGCTTGTGTCGTTTATTTTAATTTTGAAGGAACCTGCAAAACAACAATTGTGCATATACCAGGTAGCAATATATCCCATGTTAAACCAGTACCACAAAACCAATTTTCATCATGTGGTTTTAAACAAGAAAACCAGCAAAATGAATGTGAAAACTAGTGTAAAATCAGAGTAGAGCAACTAAAAATTGGCAGAATCTAAACCAGATAGCTGCAGCAAATGTTCAACATAAGACCAACACACAACCAAATATAGACCAACACAAAACCAAATATATCTCTCTCTATTTGTCTTCACAAATAGAGTAAGATAACAAAAAACAGAACTTTAAAATATTGTTCAACAGATTAAACATAATTTGGAAATAAAGCATTGAGAACTTCAATCATCTCTTCCATATTGAAGCTCAAAAGGTTGATTTTGAACAGTTTCAATCTTTTCATCAATGCTTTGAAAACATGGCACACAAAACTTATGGTGGCTTCTTTGTTCATCAGCAAGGTCATCCATTCTTCTTAACACCAATCTTTCAAAAGGTGACATAGAGGTGATGTGATCTCCCATGATTCCAGCACTTGAACCAACATCATCTTCTCTGGCCTGGAATCTAACACCATCGCCACCAGCAACAACATCAGTTTGCTCTTTATCACCATCTTCAACATGAGCTCCACTAGAGGATCCAGCTTGATATCCATCCTTGCTGACCCATTTTCCTCCAATTTTTGTGAAACCCATTTTTCTTAGAGAGCCATTGTTAATTTCATGTGATCCCTTGACCACCTTAGTTAGATCTTATTCAAGATTAACTTCAAAGAAATTCAAAAATTTAGAAATAAGGACAACATAGGGGTAGTGATAGTCACTTAACCTCATAGACTTTTGCATATGTTCTTTGATGATTTGAATCCAGTTGATCTTGACCTCGTTCATTAGGAAGTAGATGAGGACATGATCTTCCTCAGTCAACATGGAGTGGTTGTTCCCCCTTTCTGTTAGCATTCATGAGACAATAAAGGCAATAAGCCTTTCATTAAGTCTTAAGCCATCCACCGAAAAGTTCCTCACCTTGATTTGAGGATTCTTCAAGCAACTTCTATAAAACTGCAATTTGTTGAAGTCTTCAACAACTCCAATGTTCCCTTTGTTTATTCTTAATCCATCAAACTTTAGTCTAGCAACCACGGTCCAGACTTCAGGGGTTATTTTTGTTGAAGATGGTTGCTGCCTCTTCAAGACATGTGTTTGATGAAGCCATTTGTGTAAATTTCATTTGTATTTACATTTGCTTTAAGAATGTCTTAGGTATAGTTTAAAGGTTGTTTAGAGTAGGCTTTTTGCTAGGTAACTCACCTCTTAACCCCAGACCATGTGATAAGAGCAAGCACAAGTTTTATGAAACTGTTTTTCACATGTTTTGCAAAAATATCTTTACTGCATAAAAAATGAATCTGTTCTTTTCTAAATGAATAGATTCTTTTCTTAAGCTGATGCCTTGATTAAGTGTTTTTGAAAATCATGTTTTGTGCATCAAGTATTTTAACTAATTCTTCATTCCATCAAAAGGATGGTGTTTCATTTGTTAAGAAGTTTCTGTTATCGTTTTAAAAATGAATATGTTCATTTGTAAATGAATAGATTCTTTTTAGTCTGGTGCCATGTTTACCTTAAAAGGCTTTTTACGTTTTATCCTTGCACCAGGGTGTTTTACTAAGTCTCCTTCACATAACAGATTCTCTAACTGCCTTTGAAAATAAATCTGTTCATTTTATTTTCAATATGTTCTTTTTATAACAGTTTTAACTATTTTTTGAAAATCTGTTATAAGATGTTTTTCTATAAAAGGAGAGTTTGTTCCTGCGTTTAAAGGTTGATCATACAATTGAGAAAACAAGTTTTACAACAGATAAATAAGAATTTTCAGAGGATTAGCATGTGTTCTTGAAAGATTTTCCAAATCACAAAGTGTGCTTGTTCTTGGTTGGCTCTAAGGCTTGTTTAGAGGTGTTGTCACTGTGTGAGCAATCTGCTCTACTGGTCTAAGGCAGATTTCTGCATTCACTGTCAGGTGTATTCGTTTCATATTTCAATTTCTTGTAAAGTGTGGTTGTAAACTCTTCTTGATAGTGTTTCTTGAAGAGTGTGTGTGCTGGAATAGTGTTTTTCAGCTAGTGTGCCAAGTTTCTTGTAGGGTTCAAGAACAGTGGCTGTGTAAGTGTGTTTGATACGTTTGTTTAGTGGATTTCACCTTGGATTAGGTGAGACTAGATGTAGCTCATTTGAGTGAACCAATATAATTGTTGTGTGTTCAATTTCTCTTCATCCCTGCACTCGGTTATTGCTTTATCTGTTAATCTGTCAGAATTTGAATCTGTTCAATTACAAATAAATTTGTTCTTTCTGGGCTTGTTCGTTCTATTCTTATTTTCTGGAAAATTTGTTTGGTTATGTTAAAAAGATATGTGAACTGTTGAATACAACTGGAACAGTTTGATTGTGGAAGGTTACCCAATTAATTGTCAAGCTAGTAATTGAACTTTTATCTCTTGCTTTAGAAGTTGAAGGTCACTGATTCTGCTTCTCATAGTTTCCTTTTTAAAATCAATGTGTGTGTAGCTTGCAAATTAATTTGCATAACTTCAAGAATTACTTGGCTGATATAAACGTTTTTAATACATAAACAGTGTAAAAATAAATTTGTTCATTGCTAAATAAATCGATTTATTTTCTGTGTACTGTGATAAAATATGAATCTGCGTGAAAGTTTTAAAAGGTTAATTCACCTCCCTATTAAACTTTGACACTATTGAACCCAACAATTTCCATATCAACTCCTTTTACATGAGAGTTGATAGAATCACGAACAATTTGTAGATTGGTATAGAAACTCTTACCAAGTCTGGATAAATGTTTCCACACATTTTAAGGAATCTCTTCAGTAGGCTCCTTACATCAATAAATTTCTACTCTTTTAACTAGTTGAAGATGATAAGCTTTGGATTATTTATTGCTTTTCTGCTAGTTTCATAAAGATATTTTTCAATTTTCTCATTTTCACTAGCAAACTAGCCTTCTAAACGAACACTTCTTTTTACTCCTTTGGACTTCATCCTTTTAGAGGGAGGAGGTGTTGATTCCACGGAGAAGGGAGGAAATATCAGAGGCAACAGGAGGGAGACAACAAATTTGATATGAGGGCAGAGGGATAATCAATGGGTTGATTCTGTGAAAAAAAAAAAACTGAATAAATGTTGTTATATAGCAATAAAAGCAGTTACACAATTTGGTTTTTAGTGGCTTGATTTCTTCAAGAAAAAGAATATGTTCAGAGAAATAGCTGCCCATGTCAACCTTTGAACAAAATTCACATGACCAGCACAAGGAGAATTGACTAATCATAAAAACACTTAAATTTCCAATAAGATATGGAAAATATTCTCTTTATGACCAACATAACTACCTTTCAGAGCAAATTCAAACTATGATAAATGCAGTTTTGACCCATTTCAGTTTAGAATTAAGAGAAACAGCTAAACAAAAGGACGAAGTTTCAAAACAGCTTTGAAACCAAACTGACAAAGAGAAAACAATCGGCTGTTTCGTGAAAACAATCAGTTGTTTTTCTGTACCATAAATTTTTTTTCAAATAATAAAAAAAACTTTGGCAGAGTTGAACAAACAGTTTGATTATCTCATAAACCATTGTTTAGATATATTTTCATAACAGATGTGCACAGGAAAACAAATTTCAATTAATCAAATTACAATGAATCACGTATACATGGTGTGAGATAAGAGATTTAATATTTTGGGTGTTTTAACTCTTATTACAGTGGTTTTATACAACACAAAATATATCTGTTCATAGGATTATCCATTAAAAGCATCCATACCAGATTTCTTTTCAATTGAGGCACCATCCTTCACATCAAAGAACCTAAACATTCATGAATCCCTGTAAGATACAAATATTAGTATGAAAGATTTGGTCCCTTTTTGAATTAGGGTCCATGAGTACCAATTGGATTGATTGGAACTTTAGAATCCTTAGAAACCTTAGGAACCCATTTTAAAATGCCTTTGGGAACACAAAATTTTTGAATTTTGCAGTACTTAACATAATGGCCTCTTTTCATACAGTAAAAGCATGTAACAACTGATTGTTTCGACTTTTCAATTGGTTGTTTTTCAAAAAAATGTAGAAAAAGGTTTTGAAACTGGTTTTGCTTGCTGTGAGGATTAAAACCCAATCTACACACTGTTGAGAAGAAAAAACATTTTCAAAATTAGATTTGCCTTTGGAAAGTTTATCCACATTTTTAACAAGATAGTGAACCTTCTTTTCAAGAGAATCACAATTTTCACAAAACCTTGAGTCACATTCACAAGAAGAGTTCTTGTAGATCAGTTCCAGATTTTCAAAATCATTTTTAGAATTAATAAGCTCTTCTTCTAATGTTTTGACCCTTTTTTCAAGCCAATTGTTTAAGCCTTTAAAACGGTTGTTTAAGAGAGCCAATCTATTAGTTTCTTCATGAGTTTCTTTAAAAGCCTCAAGAAGCTGGCTATAGTTTTCAAAATTGAAGGAAGTGTTTGAACTTACACTGCTAGATTCGGATTCTCCTTTAGTCATAAGACACATATTTGCCTTCTCATCTTCACTTGAAGAAGAAACATCATTATCATCCCAAGCAATATAGGCTTTCTTTGATTTTCCTTTTTTTTCAAAACTCCTGCTTGATTCATTATTTGTGTTGTCTTTGTTGGGACAATCAACCTTTATATGCCCTTGTTCACCACACCCAAAGCAAGTATACTTGTTAATGTTAAAATCATTGAGTTTCTTGTTATTGTTCTTCTTTGGGAATTTACTGAATTTCTTTGACAACAGGCTAAATGTTTCTCCATCACTGTTTTCACTAGAGTCTTGACTTTTCTTGTGCCCAGTAGCCTTCAAGGTAATGTTCCTTACCTGCTTCTCTTGATGTTCTTGAAGATTTAGTTTATCCATCTCCAATTCATGCTCTCTTACCTTTCCAAACAAAGAAGCAGTTGTCAAAGAGGTCAAATCTTTGAATTATGAAATTGCAGTGACCATTGGTTGCTAAGTCCTGTCTAGACACTTGAGATTATTATATTCAGTTCCTCCTTTTCAAAGGTCTTGCCAAGGATGATAAGATGGTTAACAATGTGAGTGAACATCTTCTGCACTTCAGCAATTGTTTCCGCTTTTAGCACTCTGAACATTTCATACTCTTGTATAAGAGTGTGCTTCCTTGCTCTCTTCACATCATTTGTTCCCTTGATAAATGTCTAATTTCAGTAATATTTCGTATTAAAATATAGGCACTTATGAGGATTTACTGCTAATTTGCATATAAAATGATCCCTAATTTATTAATTTATACCTTTTTACATTTTTTATGAGCTTTATTTGAATAAGAGCATTTTATTCCCAAATTTGGTTTTAATTGCAGATTTTTAGGGAGGATTGAAGATTTGGAGTAAAGGAGAATAATTTTAGCTAAAAAGAGAAAGTTGGAAGGTCCCAAAATGGAAAGAGATGTAAAGAAAGATTGGGTCTTTTTTTATGTTTTATCACTTAGCCCATTACCGCGACACAGGAAGCGATCTAACCCTAGAAAACTGGGATAAATAAGGGGCTAGAGGCTCAACCCTAGGTGCCAGATTGAGAGGAAAACATCATATAGTGAATTGTAACCCAATTGGGAGAATGGAAGGTGCTAGAAGTATGTGTGGGTAATTCTACCCTTTGGGGATTAGGAATAATATGCTCAAACTCTTATGTATTGAGGTGATATCTTATACATTAATATTCAGTTCTTGATTGATTATTGGTATTATTGTTTTACTTTTAACTTTCTTTGACAAATTGAGAATCCTAAATCTGACCGGGAGGTATTTTTTGGGTTCGGACCTAAACAACAATACTTAACATATTTGAGTGCTAGGGATAAACTTGAAATGTTAATTGCCATTAACATCTGAGTGTGATTCTAAGTTGTTTTTATAAATATTCGAGGGATCGATATTTAGGAAACATTCTTAAGGATTTTATATGCGAGGAATCAATGTAAATGAATTTTCTATAGGCATCAATTTCAATCAAAGAACTTAATATTAACATGCTAATCAAAATATATGAGAGTGAGAGAGATGAAACCTAATCCATATTTTTCCAATTGAAGCAACTAATTCGTTGTTTGTTTTCTTATTGATCAATGCCAACACAACCAACTCAAAACTCTTTTTATTGTGATACCCTGGAAAATTCATTAGAGTTAAGAGCAGATGTTATAATGTTCTTGGCAATCCAATAAAATTTAGCCTTTTTACTTTCAGACTCAGTCCATTGGGACCAAGATTTTTCAACAGAAACATTGTCTTTTTCAATAGTTGGAATGAAAGGACCATTTTCAATAGCATCCCAAATCCTTTTATCTAAAGACTCCACAAAGATTTTCATTCTAACCTTCCAAAACTGGTAATTCAAACCATAGAACAAAGGTGGTTTGTTGATTGATACACCCTCCCCAAAGGGTAGTTTTTCAGCCATGAAAATAGATTTTAGGATTGAAAAACTTGAGTAAATTTCAAGAACTTAGCTTTTGATGTCAATTGTTAGAATTTCAGCGCTAAAACAAGGGGGTGAATTGTTTTTGCAAGATTTTCGCAAACTTTGAAGGTTTAATGAAAGTAACAAGCAGAATCAAAGATACAGAGCTAGTTCAGCCAAAATCAAAATTGTTTTTAACTTGATTCCAGAAAATCAATTGATTGTTTCTTCGATTCAACCGATTGTTTTTATCAGCAGTGTATACAAACAAATATTAAACTATTTTAAATAAGATAAGGGAAAGAGAAATCAACACAACAAGTTTATACTAGTTCACTCTTAACCAAGAGCTACATCCAATCCCCAGAAATACCTGCGAATTTCACTAACAAATCAAATTCGTATGATTTACAGCACACACAACAAAGAGATGTTCTTGAACCCTTTAAGAACACAACCTTCTCTTTGCAATCACAACACAGATAAAAAAACCCTCTTGATTTGTACCACATAACCTTACAAAAGTACAAAGATTAAAAGAAGAGGAAAGAATACACCTGGATCAATTCACAGAATTTAAAAATTGACTTTACATACAAGAGTCCTATTCCTCTTGAAGAAAAGTCCAAAGCCTTAGGCAATCTTGGAAACCTTGATTTCAAAAATGCAATCTGAATCTCTTCAAAAAAAAGCGTATTCAACTAGGAGTATAAAGCCCTTTTTATAGCCTCCAAAAAGTTGTTAAGAACGTTAAAAGCAGAAGCCAAAGTAGTTTGAAAACCAGCCAAAACAGATTTAACAGTTGTAACCAAACTCTGTTAAGAAATTTCAAAAAATAATTGGTTGATTTATCGAAACAACCGATTGAATTGGTTTGACAGCAAAGTTAACAAAACTCAAATTGTTTCAAAGTATTTTAAAAATTTCTAAGCGTGAAAACAATCGATTGAAACGATAAATCAAGTGGTTGATTTTCCACTTAACTTTGAAAACTTAACTTTTTAAAAGGTTTAAAGATCAAATGGCCTTGGATCAATTCTTTAAAGTGGATTACAAATTCAAACACTACAAAATACTCAACTAAACAATCATTAACAAAACTTCACTCAATTCTTCAAGATTTGTAGTCATCAAAGCTTTTGTTCAACAGAAGTCACTAACCCAATCCCAACTAGGTTAAATATGAGACTTGAGGCACAACCTTAGATCCTCATTGAGTGGATTGGAAATCATTTGGGAGAACAGAAGGTGTTAGAAACCCTAGAGGAGGTAGCCGTCAAGGAAAAACATCATGGATCTTCCTTTCTTGCTCTCCATGTTTGCAATAGCCAAAATGAGTGGCTAATTCTATCCTTTGGGATTGACAGTAATCTGTTCAAACTCTTATGGATCGAGGTGATATTTAAATATAATATTTTATTCTTGATTGGTGATTGGTATTTTCATTTTATTTATAATGCTTGTTTCTATGATTTAGATCCTTAGATTTGATTGGAAAGTACTTCTAAATTCCTGACCCAAATGATAATGTTTAACATATTTGAATGTTAGGAATATATTTGAAATGTTAATTGTTATCAATGTCCAATCGTAATGATAAGAAGTTTTTATAAATATGTGAGGAATCAATATTTAATAAAAATAATTTTATTTAATAATAATATTAACGTTCTTGTCGATTGACCTCAGGCGAGCTCGATGTTGATTTGTCTTCAATGGATGCTTCGAGATGTTGTTGCTTTGTGATAGAAGGGGACTCTACCTGTTGATCACACTCCGACGATCAAGTCAGTGAGAGCATTCAAACTATAAAATTTGTTTCAATATAAAGTATTCAGAAAAGAGCGTACCTTTACCCGGGGTATTAAACCCCTTTTATAGACATTCCTTCAACGATTTTCATCAACCAAAATATTATTTCAACAACAAGAGTATATTATCAACAACAAGAATATAATTTCAACGGTAAAACATTTTGTTAACGTGCACCTTTATTTTCGAGCGTTATGCCACATCATTCCTAACAACTTTTATTTGTATTTAAAAGATATATACACTTTAACTAATTCAGCTATTTCTTTTGTTATTTTTACTTTAATTATCTTTTTCACATAGGCTACCAAACATTTGGGCCGACCTCGTAACATGCCATTGGGCCCATACCTGTCCCAGGCTAAGCTGAGTATAACTTTATCTAATCGAGCTTACTACGCTTAAGTGCTTGGGTCGAGGACCCGAGCACGTCTAGCAAGTACACAAGCCCCCCAGGCTCGAGCCAAGCTTGACAAGGCGAAAAGGCTCTCCAGTACCGGCGATTGACATGAAGTTTTCTCAGGGGGTAGTTGAGGCGCGATTACTGAAGCAGCTCGTGAAAAGACGTCTCACTTTGGCACTTGCATTGATGATAGAGGAACGTTGCCGCTTCGTTTTCCTCTTTCAAATATACGTTCCTCTCTTCTTTCATTTTCATCACGCTGTTTCAAACTTCTTCTGCTTCCAAACCTCCTTCACCACTTCTCTGTTTACCCCTGTCTATCTTTGAAAAGGAACTATTGACCGAGCTAAACGTAGCTCCTGCCTAGCTACATCTAAATAGTTGGGCATTCATCTGAGGCTTCATAATTCTATGTTCACAGCTCGACATTTCGCTGACTGTGAAAGTCTTCTTATACTTCTTTAAGGCCAAACACTCAAACCGCCAATTATGGGTTTACTTAAATGGTGCCCCTGGGAGAGGTTTATTTACCCTCTTCTAGTCGTCTAACAAGAATTTTAAAGGCCGATTCCTCAAGATTCGAGGTTCAATAGGAGATTTGTCCCTACTGGACGGCTTTCCCTTGTATTGAACACCCAACCTTAGATTCCAGAGTGCCCGACGCTTGGAAGATCTTCCTCCAAAGGACCAAGGATTTGCGAGTGTTTCATGAGTTTGAAAGTCGTGTTTGATACCTCAACGTTATTGACCAAAGAATACCTTTTCGATGCCCTTAAAACTAACACCGGTACTCCTCATTTCCTACCCTTGACGCAAAATCTTATGTCATAGCCATTAATCCTTTTTCTTTCTCGCTTTTGCAGATAACATGCTCTCCAACATCAGCCAAACTAAGCTGGTCGAGCTCACTAGAAAAATGAGGGTGGTTGCTAGTCTGCCTAAGGAGTCTTTGGCACAAAAAAGGAAAGCTTCTGCTGTGATTACTCAGACTCCCACTAACCCAGATGAGCAGACTACTTCAGGGTTCGTCTTCAAAAGGAAAAGATCAGCGACCACTCCCCCTACCGAGCATTCATATTCAGATGGTCGAGCTCCACACCAAGAGGTCGTCATCATTCAAGAGTGCGAGGCCGAGAGCTCGAGGGGACATAGTTTGTGGGACCCTGATTTTGATGTCCCAACCCATGGTGAACCCTTTTTCTTGCCCAATGAGGATAGAGCTAGGCTCATTGTTCATGACAAAGATCACCTTCGCCATGATACCTTGAAGCTATTTGGATAGGCATATGCCATGACTTGCCTGGTTGATGCTAAGGCAAAAGATCAAAAATCGGTTGAGGACCAAAGGGTTAAGGAGAACATGGAGCTCCACAAGGAGGTAAAACGCCTCAGAGGCAAGATCAACCGCTTGAGTGGTCTGCACCAAGAAACCAAACGACTCCGAGCAGAGAAGACCCAAGAGGCATCAAACTTAGCCGAAGAGAGAAACAAACTTTTTAATGAAGTTGAAGAGCTGAAGAAAGAGGTGACCCGTAGAGGGGAAGGCCTCATCAAAGCCACCGATTCTTTCAAGCAAAATGTTGTTAAATCCTACCTCGTAGGATCTGAAGCTGCCTTGGAGCAAGCTGTGATCATTCATCCCACCATGGATCTTTAAGAACTTGACCCGGGTAAAACCATGGTTAATGGCCATCTAAGGGAGATTAGTTCAAACTCTTTATGGACTGTAATATTTATTTGCTTGCCAAACTTATTTAACACTTTGAACCTTTTGCCTATACTTATTTAGCGCTTTTAAATTCTTGGATGCATATTTTTTTTTGGATTTATAAGGGGTTATTTACATCACTTACAAATGCATGTACCAACACTAGACCAATTGAACTAATTCACCCTTTCTAACCCTAAACCTAGCATAATTAACATAACAGGGTATTGCTAACTTAGGTGAAACTAAGTGTAAAGAGTAATAAAATATTTCTCTTAATAGAAAGTCTAACCTTTGATGAACAACATCCTCATGGTTAGAACAACCTTTCACTCCAACTTGATTTCATAAGCGATGACCTCCGTGTTGGGTTGTCTTGTAGTATGAATACTACATCTATTCCATGATGTCTTACTTCATAGGGCGCCTACTCGGATACTTTAACCTACTCCGAGCTCGGTTGTCTTATCATGCGCTATATCTTGAATGATTCACCTATTTAACTAATACTTACCACAGGGCGCCTAGCCGTGCTTACACGAGTTAGGTCGTCTGACCATGAGCCACATCAAATAACTTACTAGATAAAATCATCTCACAGGGCGCTTTACTTGAGTAATCGTACTTACACCGAGCTAGGTCGTCTTACCATGCACCAAATCAAATAATTCATCAAATCAATTCATCCCAAAGGGCGCCTATACTCGGGTAATCGTACTTACTTCTTGCTAGGTCGTCTTACCATGTACCAAATTGGATAACTCATCAAATTAATTCATCTCATAGGGTGCCTATACTCAAATGACTCTATCCATTATGAGTTAGGTCGTCTTACCATGTATCATCTACGCTACTAAATTTGAGCTAACTTATTTCATACATCATCTAACAAGGAAAAATTTATTACTAGGTGACCTCGTTAAAAAACCTCTTTGGGGAAAAAAGAGCATCACCTCAAATAGCATAATGTTCAAAGGAAAAGAATAAAAATCTAAATATCTTAATTGAAATAAAACTTGAGATTTTTCGCATTCCACGTTCGTGGGATGGCTCCTTCCTCCAGGGTTTCCTGATTATATAAGTTGTTTCCTAGTACCTCAACTACGCAGAACGGGTCAGTCCACTTTGGAGATAACTTGTTCTCAGTCTCGTATGGGTGGGCCTTCCGCATCACCAAGTCAGCAACTTTAAACTATCGAGGTTTCTTCTTGGTGTTGTGCCTTAATTCCACCATTCTCTTTAAGGCTTTCGAGTTTATACGGGCGTGATCACGTACCTCGTCCAGCAAGTGTAGATTCACCTTTCTTCCTTCGTTGGATTATTCAACAACTAAATTTTGGAACCTAGGATAACTCTCTTGTATTTCTACTGGTATCATGACATTTGACCTGTATACCAAACTGAATGGGATCTCCTTCGTTGTTGATTGCGGGGTGGTGTGATAAGACCAAAAAAATCTTGGAATTTCTTCTGACCAAATTCCCTTTGCCTTTTCCAATCTTCTTTTCAGTCCTCTCAGTAGACCCTGTTGGCCGACTCAGCCTGCCCATTCATTTGTGGGTGTTCTACCGAGGCGAATATCTACTTTATTCCAAGCTCTGTGCACAGTTTTCCCAATTGTTGGCTAGCGAATTGGGTTCCATTATCGGATACTAAGTACATCGGAATCCCAAAGCGGCACACAATATTCTTCCATACAAAAATGCTGGACTTTGTGAGCAATTATTTGTGCAACCGAATCAACTGCAATCCACTTAGTAAAGTACTCAATGGCGACGATGAGGTACTTCATCTGACGTATGGCCAGAGGGAAAGGGCCCAAAATGACTATTCCCCATGTATGGAAAGGCCATAGGCAATAAATTGATCACAGCTCCTCAACTAGTGCATGACACTAATCAGCATGTTTTTGACATTGCTCACAGTGCTAGACATCTCCTGCAATCTTCCTTCAAGGTCGACCAAAAGTACCCTTCTCAGATGACTTTCAACGAGAGAGCTTGTCCACCTATGTAGCTGCCACAAACACCCTCATGAAATTTTGCCATTATGCGGGTGCATTTGTCTTCACTTACACGGGTGAGGAGTGGGTGAGTATAACCATGACGAAATAGGTTCTTGTCTATCAGGGTATATTGACATGTGTTCCTCTTGACAATCTTGGCCTCTGCAGGCTCGACCGAAAGTAATCCATCAGCAAGATAACGCTTATAAGGTGTTACCCAAGTTTTTGTGGTGTTGATGCAAAACCTCAAAAGATTCATCCTCGGGTAGCTCATGAATGGTTATTCTTGGGACTTTTTCAGGGTTTCTTGAATCATCGATCGATGCCTTCTCCCTTTCTCTGAGTAATCTTTAAAACCTCCAGATGGTCAACCTCGGACAACCCTTCTGCAGCTGTCCTGGGCGATTTCAAGGTCTCCTAAATTACCGACCTTTGCCGACCTCCTTTTCCCAAGCTAACTAACTTAAACAACATGTTTGCTCGAGAGTTTTGTTCTTTGGGAACATGAACAAGATCAAACGCAGAGAGTTGCTCTTAAGGTCCTTACATACCTGAATGATGAGGCTAGTTGCGTGTCCTTGGCCTGATACTCGCCTGTGACTTTCTCAGTTACGAGCAATGAGTCACCTTTCACCAACAAGCTCTGAGCTCCCAATTCCTTGGCCAGCAACATCCCTGTTATCAAAGCCTCATACTCAGCTTGATTATTGCTCGCCTTAAATGCAAACCTGAGGTCTTGTTCGATTAAGAGCCCGTTTGGCCCTTCTAGAATGACCATAACTCCAGTCCCTTGTGTGTTGGAGGACCCATCAACCGAAAGGACCCATTGAAAATTGTTAGGATCGGGTTGGGAGTCCTTGAATGAAAGCTATACCATAAAGTTTGCATACACCTGGCTTTTGGTTGGCCCTCGCGGTTCATATTGTGTTCCTGCTAGGGAGATGGGAACTAGAGAACTATTGAAGTCTTCTTCTCCTTCCTTCGGTCGGTCAGGTGACTGGGTGGTGAGCTGGGATTCTTCTCGTCCTCCTACTTCTCCTTCGGCACTCGACCTCGGTTGAACACCGGATGGTGGGGATACCTGCGAAGGCACTCCGACGCTAAAGTCAGTAAAGCGGGTGGTCAGCTCTCATGTAGGTGAACAGTAATAAATGACATACCTTACTCCTTGGAATGCGTGCTATTTATATTATTCTAATGGGCTTACCTTGTTGGGCCCGTTTATCGAGGTGGATACACCCTTCTCAACAAGCTGTCATTTGGATCATGATGAAGCTGGAATTTCTGTTGATGAAACCAAATACAGAGGACTCATAGGATCACTACTGTATCTCACTGCCAACAGGCCAGATATAATGTTTGCAGTGTGCATGTGTGCAAGGTTTCAATCTGCTCCTAAAGAATCACACTACAATGCTGTCAAAAGGATTTTGAAGTATTTGCAAGGAACTAAAGAAGTTGGCTTGTGGTATTCAGGTAATATTTCATTAAGCTTAACTGGATATTCTGATTCAAATTTTGTAGGTTGCAAAATTGATAGGAAGAGCACAAGTGGAACCTGTCATTTGCTTGGATCAAGCTTGATCTCATGGCAATGCAAAAAGCAGGCTTGTGTAGCTCTTTCCACTGCTGAAGCAGAATACATTGCAGCAGGGAGTTGCTGTGCTCAAACTATATGGCTAAGACAACAATTGAATGATTTTGGTATCTTACTTAACCATATACCTTTGTTGTGTGATAATACAAGTGCAATCAACTTAACCAAAAATCCTGTCATGCATTCAAGAACCAAACACATTGAAATTAGGCATCATTTTCTAAGGGAACACATATCTAATGGAACATGTGATATTAAGTTCATTGGTACTGATTTACAACTTGCTGATTTGTTCACAAAACCATTAGCCAAAGATAGGTTTAATTTTCTGCTTAATGAATTGGGTATTATAAATGTCAATTGTGCCTAGCAGTGAAAAATTAAATCTGTTTATTCGCAATTGAATGTGTTTATTTTCTGCACTGATATGCATTGATGACTAGGAAAGAGAAATTTTGATCTTTGACTGCTTGACTGACCTAGTGGGCATTAACCTCTGTACCTTTGACGGTTTTGGTCATGGTTATGTAACCGATTTGATGGTTTGGGTGCTCAATAAAGGCATGAGTATATGCATCGTAACCCTAAATATTTGTTGCATATTTTCAAAGATTCTCTGCACAAATTCAGAGCATAAAATCTTCATGCATATCCACTCATAACTGCCATATCAACACATTCATTTCTATATAAATCTGTGTGAATACTTGCTACCCACATTGGCTATTCTTTTTCTGTTCTCACCATTTGAAACCAAGAAAAGAATTCAGGTTCAACCATGGCTTCTTCTTCCAAGAAACAGAAAAATAAGGGGAAGCAAACCACCTTTCAAGGTGTGCTAGAAGGTTGGTTCGCTGGAAATGAAGAAGGCATCAACACCTACATTCACGAGACAAGCAGGAAGCAGATCAACATACCCAAAGTGCTGGATTTCAACTGGCTGAAATCTGAAAAACTGGTAGAAACAAGGGCTGTGTTGAAGCACCAGAAACTGAAAAAGATGCTGGAATTAACGGGTAATGTATATCCTGACTTGGTTAAGGTGTTTTACACTAACCTCACATTGGATGGGA
Source organism: Phaseolus vulgaris (assembly GCF_000499845.2). Taxonomy (NCBI): domain Eukaryota; kingdom Viridiplantae; phylum Streptophyta; class Magnoliopsida; order Fabales; family Fabaceae; genus Phaseolus; species Phaseolus vulgaris. Next base: position 21,387,987 of record NC_023752.2, read on the forward strand.
AGAATGTTGTCTCTTATGTGAAAGGAATCAAGATGAAGATCACAAGTGAGGTGTGGAATTCTGTGGCTAGAATAAAATATGCTGGATTGAAAGTAGGAAAGGGAAACACCTGTGGAATCCAAGAATTCAACAAGCTGCAATACTATAAAAGCTGCATGAGAAATCCTACAGAGAGTATAAACAGGTTCCATGCAGGGCACTTGAACCTCACTCCACGCCTAGTTGCATACATCATAGCATGGCAACTGATTCCAAGAGGGACAAACCATGCTGTCTTACATGAAGAGGACCTAATTCTCCTATATTGCATCATGAACCAGATTAAGGTAAACTGGGTGTTCATTGTCAATGAACACATGCTCAAGTAAAAAAGGTTGGCTGATTACCGCTTTCCCTATGCTATTCTTGTTTCCAAATTAATTGATTACTTTGGTGTTGATGTTACAAATGAGAGAAACGACCCTATCAAAGCTGTAAGTGAGATTGATAATTCAACTCTCACCAAAATGGGTTTTCACAAAATTGAGGACAAGTGGGTGGTTCTCAAGGAGAAGGACCCTCAAGCAGAACATGAGGATGAGGATGAAGCTGTTCCTATGGATGATGACTCACCTGCTACCCAATCTGTACATGAGGAAGTTGCTGCAAATGCCATAGTTGCCTATCAAGCTCCAGAATACCGAGGAGAATCCATGTCTATGTTTGAAAGGCAAGTGCTGTATTGTCTTAATGTAATGTCTGCAGAACAAAGGGCATACTTTGAGACTACTCATGCAAGGTTTCAACACCTTGATGATCAGATTGAAGGGGTTCAGGCACAGCTTGCAGAGCTTTACTACAAGGATCAGTAGTCTTCTATTTTTAATGCTGTTTTTATCATTTTTCAAATGTCTGTAATGCTGAACAATATGGTTTTATTTTTCTGGACTATTATGGTTATGGTTTCTGTTTCATATTTGCTTTCCCTATGCTTATATGCTGTTTGATGAATCCAAAGGGGGAGAAAAATAGCTGCTGAAAACTGAAACAGGGAGTTAATTTTGTACCTTAAAACCATGTCTTATGCTATGCAATGTTGCTGTTTTTTTCTGGTTTAAAATCTGGTGCAGTGCAGGTGCTTAAAGCAACAAAGCTATGAAGTTAGCTATGGGGATTTGTCTCCATCAAACAGGGGGAGATTGTTGAAGATGGTTGATGCCCCTTCAAGATTGTGTTTGATGAAGACTTCTATGTACATTTCATTTGTATTTTGCTTTGCTTTAAGTGTGTCTTAGGTAGTGCTTAGAGGTTGTCGAAGAGTGGGCTTTTTGTTGAGTAACTCACCTCATAACCACTGACCATGTGATAAGAACAAGCATAAGTTTTCTTAAACTGTTTTTCACATGTTTTACAAAAAACACGTTTACTGCATAAAAATAAATCTGTTCTTTTCTAAATAAACAGATTCATTTTTCAAACTGATGCCTTGGCTAAGTTTTGTGGAAATTAGATTTTGTGCATCAGGTATTTTGACTAAGTCTTCTTCTTTTCAAAACGACTGAGTTTTAAATAGTTAAACTTTCTCTGTTTTCGTTTTGAAAAATAAATCTGTTCATCTGTAAATGAATAGATCTTTTTGTCTCTGGTGCCATGTCAAGCTTAAACGTTTTTCAGTTTTGCCTCTGCACCAGAATGGTTGACTAAGTCTCCTCACTTAACAAATTCTCTAACTGTTTTTTGAAAATAAATCTGTTCATTTTATTTTCAATCTGTTCATTTTATAACAGCTTTAACTGTTTTTCAAAAATCTGTTATAAGTTGGTTTTCTATAAAATGAAAACTTGTTTCTGAGTTTCAATATCGTTCATACATTTGCAAAAACAAGTTTTACAGCAGAGAATCAAAAGTTTACAAAGGATTAGCATTTGTTCTTCAAAGATTTCGAAAATCACAAAGTGCTTGTTCTTGGTTTGGTTCCAAAAGCTTGGTGTGAGGTGTTGCTACTGTTCTAGCAATCTTGCCTACTGGTTTAAGGCAGATCTTTGTATCCTCAATCAGGTGTAGTCGTTTCACTTCTCATTGCTTGTAATAGTTTGGTTGAACACTCTTCTTGATAGGTTTTCTTGGAGAGTGTGTGTGTGAGCTGAAATATGTTTTTTCAGCAAGAGTACCTAAGTTCTTGTAGGTTTCAAGAACATTGGGAATTGTACTTGGTTGTACTGTGTTTTAGTGATTTCCACCTGGTTTTGGTGAAGACTGGATGTAGCTCAGTTGAGTGAACCAGTATAACTGCTTGTGTTCATTCTCTCTCACTCTCTGCAATTTCGTTTCTGCATAACTGATAAAACACCAAAGAAATAAATCTGTTCAATTGAAAATAAATCTGTTCTTTTTGGGCACTGTGCATACTGTTCTTAATTTCTGAAAAAGTTGTTTGATTCTGATAAGAACATGTAAAATCTGCTAAAAGCCACTGGAACAGATTGACTGTGATAGGTTGCTCAAGAAATTTTCAAAGCTATTAATTGAACCTTAAACAATTGTTTAAAGTTGAAGCTTGCTGTTCTGTGATTCATTGTTCTTAATTTCTGGAAAACTGTCTGGTTTCAATAAGAACACTGATAATCTGTTAAAGGCTAATAAAACAGGTTGAGTGTGATAGATTGTCTCACTAATTGTCAAGCCCTTAACTGAACCTAAATCACACTAATTGGAATTAAGGTTTGTTGTTTTTGTGTTTCACTGTTTTTCAATCTGATATCTGTGTGTGTGCATCTGGAAAATCTATCTGCATAATCTTGTGATTAACCTTGCTGTATAAAAGCTTTTCAAACAAAAACAGTGCTGAAATAAATCTGTTCATTTTCACATAAATCGATTTATTTTCTGTAAAACTGTGTTAAACACTGTTTCTGCGAGAAAGTTTTAAAAGGTCAATTCACCCCCCCCCCCTCTTGAACTTTGGCACTATTAAACCCAACACACTTGCCCCCCAGGCTCGAGGGCAGATAATTTGGATGTGTCCGATGAGTTTTTGATGATGGGTGTCGGTCGGCCTCCCTTGAGTGTGCGGTCGTTTCATTTTTTGAGGTATGACGTGACTAGGCGGCGTGACACGACCTCAGACGGCGTGATGTGATGTGCATTGATGAGGGGGTTTTTGGGCGGGAAAGCTCGTGGACCGTTAGATGATCTAACGGTTGAGATTGGTTTTGACGTTTTGAACTCCGAGGCCCATGGGCCCTATAAATAGGGGTCTACTACAGTGTCGAGACCTTGCATTTGTGTTTGTGAGTTTGTTCTGATAGTCGAGTGATCCTTCGCCCATTGCTCTGATAGCCGAGTGACTTCTCGTCCATCCTTAAAAAGGTTAGTTATGTCGAGCCGGTCTCGGCCTACATCTTCTTCTTCTGGTCATACCTCTTCATCTCCCGGTCGCCCTCTTTCTCCTCCTGGTCGTCCTATTTCACCTGTCGGACAACCCTCCTCTTCCACTTCTTCGTTTTCTTCTTCTTCTACCGCCGACTCTCTGTCGGTCGGGGTGGCCGAGGTTCCACCCCAGGTAGAGGTCGTGAGGGGGGATGATCCGGCCATCGCCGTGGATCGGTTGGACTCCCTTCCAGTGGTCGCCCCTCTTGCGGATCGGTCGAGTTCTCCTCCGATGGTCGTCCCTATTGAGGATCTTGGCTGGGTAGATCCTAGGGTGGTTGAGATATCGTTCAGCTATGACACCGAGGATGTTGTGACCGAGTTTTTGCTCAAGCATCCGGTGTTAAAGCCAGGCGTTCATTCTCACTACTTTAGCGTTGTGCCGTGCGGGTCGGCTGAGAGGGTATGTATGGGGCGACCGGGTGCCGGTCCCCCCTTTTTTTATATGTATATATGCTTTTTTTCGGATCTTCACGTAACCCTGCCCTTCGATGAGTTTACGATGGGCGTCCTTCGGGTGCTCAACGTGGCTCCCACCCAGGTTCATCCGAATACTTGGGTGTCCCTTCAGGCCTTTCGCCTGTTGTGTAACGTAATGCGCCTTCATCCTACCCCCGTCCTCCTTTTTATGTTATTACAATTTCCATCCCGCTAAAAAGGCTTCTTGGCTCTCGCTGGCCGGTCGGACAGGGACCGTGCTGTTTGACTCCTTTGTCGCCTCTTATAAGAGGTTCAAACGAAGATTTGTCAAGGTCGTTATTCGGCCTGAGGCGACGACCCTCTTTTTTGACGAGTCCGGGCGGTCGAGGTCACTCTCCCTCTTTTTCTTCATGATAACTTGGTCCTCATGGACTTCTCTTGGAGAGAGAGATTTTAAAGTAACCTTGTGACCATGGAATTCAAAAGAGAGTTTGTTGGTAAAGCCATCATGTAAAACTTTTCTATCAAATTGCCAAGGCCTTCCCAAAAGAACATGAGTGGCTTCCATGGACACAACATCACATAATACCTCATCTTTGTATTTTCCAATTGAGAAATGGATGAGGACTTGTCTATTAACAACTATTTCTCCTACCTCACTAAGCCATTGTAATTTGTAGGGCTTTGTATGAGAGATAGTAGGCAATCCAAGCTTATCTACTACTCTTGTACTAGCCACATTTGCACAACTACCCCCATCCACTATCAAAGAGCAAATGTTGTTTTGAATAAGACATCTTGTATGGAAAATATTTTCCCTTTGACTTTCATCAAAAAGTTGTGAAACTTGTCCAAGAAGTCTTCTCACAACTAACAAATCCCCTTCAAGTGGACATTCGCTCTCTTCCTCACTAGATGCATGAGAATGCAATGAATGCTTAGGAGAATCCGAATCATGCTCACTAACTACAATGCCCTCATACATGTACATACTTCGTTTAGAAGGACAATTTGCAGCTATATGATCATAACCCATACATTTAAAGCATTTAGTATTAGACGTTCTAGTGGGAGATTTAGGCCTAGAAGTAGATGGCTTAGTTTCCTTGGGTTTGAAAGAAGAATCTTTGGAAGGAGGTTTAGAAAAAGAATTTTTGTTTCTCCAAGACTTGGAGTAGTATCCATCATTGGAAACGTTTTTGAAAGAGTTTTTCTTAGCAAGTTGGGCTTCCACCTTCATTGCATGATGAATACTCTTGTAACTCAACAATGTCTTGAATATCCTTCCTAAGACCACTCACAAACCTAGCAATCATAGCTTTCTCACTTTCTTCTAATTCAATTTTAAGCACAAGCGTCTCTAGCTCCTTATAATATTCATCCACATTTAGCGTGCCTTGTTGAAACCGTTGGAGTCTCAACATGAGGTCTTTCCTAAAATGTGGGGGCACAAACCTAGTGCGCATATGATCCTTTAAAGAGTTCCAAAAGTCCACGGGAGGACCCTTGTGATAGATAATGTCCTTTACAATTCCATGCCACCATTTCATGGCATAATCACTAAACTCTAGGGTGGTAGCTTAAGCTTATGCTCATCTTGGATCTCATGGATCTCAAATATTTGTTCACACTTAGCCTCCCAATCTAAATATACATTAGGATCACTAGAGCCATTAAAACAAGGAAGCTTGACCGAAGGAAGCCTAGACTTTGCATCTTGATAGAAGCCATTGCCGTAGTGATGTCTTTCCCCTTGATGATGATGTCTTTGTCCATGGAATTGGGGTGGAGTTCTCCTTCTCCTATGCTCATCTTCACGGCCAAAATCATTTGAAGAGGCTCTTGTTGAAGGTCTATGTGAATGATGCTCATCATGGATTGAAGGAGATGGTCTAGCTTGTTGCACCTCCATCTTTTGCAATTTCTCTTCCAAGCGTCTAATGGTTCTTTGTGCTTCATGTAATTCACCAAGGATTGAAGCTTTGGAAGGAAAATTCTGCTTGTAGGATGCATCACTTGAAAAGCCAGCCATTTGTAATTCAAAAACAGCAAACACACAAAAACAGTAAACAAGTCAAGAAACAAAAAAAATGAGCAAAAACAGTGAGTGTTTCAATGCAAACTGCCGAAGTGAATTTAGGCAGAAAAATTTAGGTCACTCTCAAAGAAATAATGTCCTTGCACAAATCTGATCTTGAGGCCTTGGAATCCTCAAATGAAAGATGTCAAAGCAAGCACACCAATCTCAAAGTCAACCACCACAAAACCAATGAAGCAATAAAGACAAACAAGAAAAAGTATAAGCAAAGAAAGGCTAGAACAAAAGGAATACTAGATGTTTGAAAAACTCAAAGATTAATGAACAAAAGACAAGCAAGAAAATTAAAGAACTCAATGAGAAAGTAGGTACACAAAAGAATACTTAAAGAAAAGCACTAGAGTAGATGAAGAAAACAAAAATTAGCTACTGGAAATTTTTTTTTATGCAAACTGTGCTTGATGTTCACTGATTTAACTGGAATGATATAGAGCGAACTGGATTATGAAATTTAAACCACAGAAACTTCAAGATGTTAACTCAATAATGGCACTGGAATCACATAAAAACAGTAAGCCAATTAATTGAGATAAATTTTTCAAAATCGCTGCCAGATTACCGTATTTTTTCGGCAGAAATGTACACTTTTTTTATTTTATTTATCATTTTTTGTGTACTTTTAATTTTTTAATAATTATTTTTTCTACTCTTTTCTAACACTTTTAATATCACAAATCCAGAATTTCAGAATTTTCCAGTGAGTAAATCAATTGCAATAAGGAAAAACAGTAAGCACTTATCAGAAAAACAGAGGAATCCTAATAGGAATGAAAAACAGAATTATGAACTAGCAAAGACATAATGGAAAATGATGTATAGGAACTTGTATAGGTCTAGAATACAAGTATGAACTCAGTCTAAAACAGAAAATGCACAAAGGATCAATATGAAACTCAGAAAATTATATGACACTAAAGCAAGAAACAACAAAAGCAATAAAAGTACTACTAGAAGTGATGACAATTATGGAAAAACAAGACTAAGACAAAACTTGTATGGATTCAAAAAGGAAAATACTCAAACATATGATAGGCAAAAGAATTAAAACAGCAAGCAAACTCAAATAAGCCTAAAAACAAAACCATAAATTGCAAGAAATTAAAAGAGCTCTTAATAAAGTGCTACACAACTCAACAATTAAACAAGAACACACCTAAACTCTTGATACCACATGATGTGATTCCAATAGCAAAGAAGAGAATGATTCTTGACATTCTTAGGAATCAACTTGAGTTGGACAATTGTTAGGCACTTTTTCTTAGAATTGGATCAATGTTCTAAGTCAAGAACTCACCAAAACTAGCACCAAATCCAAACTCATATGGAAGTTCCTCATATTGTCAAATTGAACCAACAAAAAGAGGTAAAAATCAAAAGCACCGAATAGAATTGAACAAGAACTAAAAAGAACCGAACAAAATGAATTAAAAGGCAAGTGAACTGAAAAGGAGTGCTGGAAACATAAAAGCACCTAACCAAAAACAGAGAAGAAGAAGAACAACTGCTGGAAACATAAAATAACCGAACCAAAACTCAAGAACACAAGCTAAACTTGAACAATTGAAAGAGAAGGAAGGAAGGAGAAAAGAATGCTCATGAAGATGGATGTAAGGTTGGATGATCATGCCACTAGAAGGATGGTTGCTCCTAGATGAGTGTGCTGCCGCCACTTGAGGACACCATGGATCCTTCAAGATAAGACTAGAGAAAAAGGCTCAAAAGCTCTCCAATGCTCACTCAAAAATTGAGTATAGTTTCTTTAGTCTAAATTCAAATCTAAAAAATACAAAGGGAGCACCTCTATTTATAGCCTAAGGTGCTGAAATGCAAGCTACACAAATTCAAAAACTCCCTCCTAAAAGCTACTAGAATCGGCGCCTAAAACAAAGCATGAGGAAGGTGTGACCTCTTCCTTCACTTTGGCACCTCCTATTCTACTCCTACACCTATCTACTAACACAACCCCCCTAAGACTCCTAACTAAAGACTAAAAGATGCTATAACAATAGAGGTTTCTAATGTTTCCCTCTGAGCACCTTCAACCAAAGAAATTACAAAAAGAAAAAATAATTGTCCCCTAGCTCCTAAAGCTTTGAACATGCTTCTTGTAAGCCTTTGAGGTGGGCTTTGACCTCCATGAGCGTCCTCTATTTACGCCTCTACCTCTTCTTGATCTTGTTGATTGGCCTCCATGTCCACTTGAGCTTGATCTCCATCACCTCGGCACGTGGAGAGCGTGCCTGGTCCTGTTGAAGCTGGTGGTCGGGTGTCAGCTCTCGACCTCCTAGGGGGTGGCCTTCAATTTACGCGACGAGTTCGCGTTGCTTTCCCGGAGGAGACTCGGGAGTCAATCCGGGGCGTCTCTCCCTCGAACTTGTTGAGGAGCGGCCTTGAGCTCCTATGTCGTTCAATCGTTTTGGTTGAGCATGGCATCCAAGGCCGAGACCGCCGTGCCAAGGAGGTGTCTTTGCTCAAGCATCAGTTGGCCGAGGCTTCTAAGAACTTCAAGCAATCGCTGGCGGCCAACATCGACCTCTCGACCAAGATTGCCCTGGAGGGGGCCGAGAGGGAGATTGCTCAGAAGGAGGCTGCTGAGATGAAGCGACTCTTGGCGATGGAGAAGGCTGAGCGACAAAGGGTGGCAGCCGAGAATGAGATGCTCAAGAAGCAGGTCAAGGATGGGGAGAGGAAACTCTCATCCTCGGCCGAGGAGCTGGCCGCCCTTCAAGCTGCGAAGGACGAGGTTGAAGCCGAGCTTGATTAGAACTTCGAGGAATCGGAGGAGCTGTTGAAGCAATGTTTCGATCGCGCTGTTTGTCAGGCCCACGCGCTTTATGGCGGACCGCCGGCCTCTGGTAACTTCGACCTTGACTGCGAGGTTTACCGAGGCCGGTTGGTGCCTAGTTCTGAGGTGGCCGCCTTGATCGCGCAAGAATCTGAGCCGGCCGGGACTGAGGAGGGGGAGGCCGAGGCTCAGGGTAAGGAGGCTGAAGCCGAGGAGGGTGAGTGTGTTGAAATTCAAGATTAGGTTGACCTTTGGCCGGGTTGTGGCCTTTTCTCTTTTTTCTCATCTTCTTTGGCCGGGGGCGTGGCCTCCTTATTTTGCCTTTTGATGTATCGCCCTATCTCTGCTTATTAATATATCGTCCAACTTTCCTTTCCTTATGGTTTTGCATAAAAATTTACAAGTTAACCAATCGGGGTTTATTTGAATCAGGCGTTCGGCCATACTTATTATAATGTTAATCGAACAAGTCAAGCATGGGCGGTCGGCCATTAACTGTGAATGTTAATTCGAGCGAGTTCAATTGGCGGTTGGCCATTAATTGCGAATGTTAATTCGAGCAAGTAGAGCATGAGCGATCGGCCATTAACTGCAAGTGTTAATTCGAGCAAGTAGAGCATGAGCGATCGGCCATTAACTGCAAGTGTTAATTCGAGCAAGTAGAGCATGGGCGATCGGCCATTAACTGCGAGTGTTAATTCGAGCAAGTAGAGCATGGGTGATCGGCCATTAACTGCGAGTGTTAATTCGAGCAAGTAGAGCATGGGTGATCGGCCATTAACTGCGAGTGTTAATTCGAGCAAGTAGAGTATGGGCGATCGGCCATTAACTGCGAGTGTTAATTCGAGCAAGTAGAGCATGAAATTAAGCGAGTAAAGTTAAGAGGTCAGTCGTTTAATTGTGATTGTTAAATCGAGCGAGTGTGAGTGGCAGTCGGCCATTAGTGGTTGGCGGTCGGCCATTACTTGCGATGGTAATCGAGCAAGTGTGGGTGGTGGTCGGTCGGTACTTGCGATGTTAATCGAGTAAGTGTGGGCGGCGGTCGGCCATTACTTGCGATGGTAATCGAGCAAGTGTGGGTGGCGGTCGGCCGGTACTTGCGATGTTAATCGAGCAAGTGTGGGTGGCGGTCGACCATTACTTGCGATGTTAATCGAGCAAGTGTGGGTGGCGGTCGGCCATTACTTGCGATGGTAATCGAGCAAGTGTGGGTGGCGGTCGGCCGGTACTTGCAATGTTAATCGAGCATGTGTGGGCGGCGGTCGGCCATTACTTGCGATGGTAATCGAGCTAGTGTGGGTGGCGGTCGGCCGGTACTTACGATGTTAATCGAGCAAGTGTGGGCGGCGGCCGGCCATTACTTGCGATGGTAATCGAGCAAGTGTGGGTGGTCGGTCTCGGCAGGGTAAGCCGAGAAGTTGTAGAAGAATAGTGCCAACACTTTGATGAGAACGCCTCGTTAAAACCTCCCTGGTTGGGTGAGGAAAGAGTGCGTAATTTTATTGACTTTAGCTGTAATAGAACTTGAGGTGCGTAGCATTCCAACTCCTCGGTACAATTTTGCCTGAAAGCCATTCTAAATGGTAAGTTCCCCCTTGTGCGACTTCTCGGACTCGGAAAGGCCCCTCCAGTTCGACGAGAATTTCCCTTCATTCTTTCTCGCATCGCTGCGCATTCTCCAGACGAGGTCGGCCTTCTGGAAACTCCTCGGTCGGACCCTTGTGTTGTACCGTCCGGACGCCCGGATTTTGCAGGCGGCCTCTTGGATTCTGCTTTTGTCACGAATCTCACTTACCAAGTCGAGGTTGACCGCTAGGCTCTCCCCGTTTAGGTTGAGGTCGAACATCTGTCGTCGTATGGTGGGCTCGGCCACCTCCACCGGGATCATGGCCTCGGTCCCGTATGTCAGGTTGTATGGTGTCTCCTGCGTGGTAGTCTGGGGGGTACATCTGTACGCCCAGAGTACCTCGATCATCTCCTCGGTCCATCGGCCTTTTGCCTTGCCCAACCGCTTTTTCAGCTCGTTGAGTATGATCTTGTTGGCGGCCTCGACCTGTCCATTGGTTTGAGGGTGTTCTACCGAGGTAGTGATGAACTTGATGCCCAGGTCGTCGTAGAAGGACTGTAGGCCTCGGTCAATGAACTGTCGGTCGTTGTCTGTTATTATCGTGTGTGGGACGCCGAATCGACATACAATGCTCCCCCATACGAAGTTTTGCACGTTTTTTGTCGAGCTGGAGGTAAGAGGTTCGGCCTCGATCCACTTGGTGAAGTAGTCAACTCCTACCAGGAGGAACTTGATCTGCCCTTTCCTTGGGGAGAAGGGGTCGATGATGTCCATCCCCCAGATGGCGAACGGCCATGGGGAGAGGATGTTGTGCAGCTCTTCCGGCCTTGTGTGGTGGAGGGGGCCGAACACTTGGCACTTGGCGCATTTCTTCACGTATTCGGCACAGTCACCCTGTATGGTCGGCCAATAGTAGCCGACCCTCAGGACTTTGGCGTCCATCGTCCTTGCCCCGACGTGATTTCCGCAGATTCCCTCATGGATCTCGGCCAGAATGTACTCGGCCCGTTTGTTGGTGATGCACTTTAGCAGGGGTGGAGTAACCTCTCCGGTACAAATCTTCGTTGATCATGGTGTACCGGGCGCATTGTTGCTTCATCGCCTTCTCTTGGTCGGCCTTGCATGTGTTGTTCGTTAGGTACTGGATGACGGGTGTCATCCAGTTGTCGGCCTCGGCCTCTTCCTCTTCTATAGCCAGACATTCGGCCTCGGCCTCCGTCACACTGGGTGTCTCAGCAATATTTGTATGACTGACCTCTGATGGCTCTTCTTCTTGGTGACCGACAGCTTGGACAAGATGTCAGCTCTTTTATTGTCCTCCCTCGGTATATGTTCCAATGGTGTTTTGCTGAAGCGAGTGATGCTGTTTTTGGCCGCATGGTAGTACCACTGCAGCAAAGGTTCTTTAACCTCGAACTCTCCATTGACCTGGTCGACCATCACCTGGGAGTCGCTTTTGCATGTAACCTCGCGCGCTCCCATGTCGTAGGCTAGGTTCAGCCAGGCAAGCAAGGCCTCGTACTCGGCCTGGTTGTTGGTCGCCTGGAATCCGAATTGGAGGGCTTGTTCCAGGAAGAGGTCGCCCGGCCCCTCCAGGACGACTCCCGCTCCACAGGCTGTTTTGTTTGAGGAGTCGTCCACATAGAGCGTCCACCCGCCCGACAGGATGGGTAGTGGTGTTAGCTCGGCCGAGAAGTCGGTCAGGCATTGAGACTTGATGACGCCCCTCGGTTCGTAGCGTATGTCGAACTCGGAGAGTTCGACTGACCATCCTATCATCCTCCCTGCAAGGTCCGGCTTAGACAAAATTTTAAAAATAGGGTAGTCGGTTCTTACAATTATGGAGTGATTTTGGAAGTAGGGGTGCATCCGTCTTGCTGTGAGGACTAGGGCGAGGGCCACCTTCTCTATCATCTGGTACCTGGTCTCAGCCGAGTGGAGGGTTCGGCTGACGATGTACATCGGTCGTTCCTCGCCCTCGGTCTCTTGTACCAGGGCAGCGCTGACTGCTTCTAGATATACAAGAATCGGATGGTCGAGTCTCGGATTCTGGATGACGGCCGGGGATGTCAGGAACTCCTTGAACTGTTTGAAGATTTCCTCGCATTGGTCGTCCTAGGTGAACTTTTTGCCCTTTCGGAGCAGCTGGACCATCGGCCTCGTCCTCTCGGCCAAGCATGTGTCTCGGCCAAGCTGTTGTACCTCCTTCACACTGTTCGGACTTCTCATGTTGAGTATGGCCTGACATTTGTCGGGGTTGGCCTCTATTCCTCGGTGGGTGAGCATGAAGCCTAGGAACTTCCCTCCCTCAACCCCGAAGGTACATTTTTCGGGGTTGAGCTTCATGTTGACTCCCCTTAAGGCCTTGAAGACCTCGTTCAGGTCCTTCAGATGTTGCTCGAACGAGTCGGACTTCACGACTATGTCGTCCACGTACACTTCTACCGCCCGGCCGATTAGGCCTTTGAAGATTTTGTCCATGAAGCGCTGGTAGGTCGCCCCTGCGTTCTTGAGGCCGAATGGCATGACCTCGTAATAGTAGTTGGTGTCGGCCGTCATGAAGGCCGTTTCCTCCTTGTCCCTCGGGTGCATGCTTATCTTGTTATAGCCAGAGTAAGCGTCCAGGAAACTCATAATTCTGTGACCGGCCACCCCGTCCACCAGTCAGTCAATGTTCGAGAGAGGGTAGGTGTCCTTCGGACATGCGCTGTTGATATTTTTGTAGTCGACGCACATCCTCCAGTTACCGTTTGGTTTGGTGACCATGACGACGTTGGCTAGCCATGTCGTGTATCGGACCTCCCTTATGAAGCCGACCGACAGGAGCTTGTCGGCCTCTTCCTTCGCCGCGAGTCGCTTTTCGTCACCCAAGTCCCTCTTCTTTTGGGAGATCGGGCAGGCTTCCTTGAATATTGACAATCGATGGGTGATGACATCCGGGCTCACCCCCGGCATGTCGGTTGGCGTCCATGCGAACATGTCGATATTCTTTTTCAGCGCGGCGTGCATGATCTCGGCCTCGGCCGCTGCCAAGGCTGTTCCTACAGCCGTGCTGTGCTCTTCGTCGAGGAGGGGGACTCTCCTTAGCTCCTCCCTCGCTTCTAGCCTGTCCTCGGTCGCCTGGGGGTCGATATCTACCAACGCCGCAGTTGGCTCGATCGTCTTTGCTCGGTCATTCCTGGGGGAGCGGTCCTTTCGGGAGGACTTTCTCACCCTGAAGGGAGAGGTGTCGTCCCTTAAAGGCTCCACCCGGAGGCTCTCGACGTAGCACTCTCGTGCCTCTTTCTGGTCTACGTGGACCGTGAGAATGTCCCCTATTCTCGAAGGGAATTTCATTGCGAGGTGAGGGGTTGATACTATGGCCATCAACCGGTTGATGGATGGTCGGCCAAGGAGGATGTTGTAGGAGGTGTTGGCGTCGATGACCAGGTATCGAATTTTGATGGTCCTGGTGTTTTTCCCCTCTCCGAAGGTGGTGTACAACTCAATGTAACCCTTTGTACCCACCCTTTCGCCCGAGAATCCTACCACGTGGTCGTCGTATGGTATCATCTCGGCCTCGGCTATCCTCAAGGCCTTGAAAGTTTTCCAGTAAAGGATGTCTACCGAACTTCCTTGGTCCACAAGGATCTTCCGTATGGTGAATCGGTCTATATCGACCGCTATCACCATCGGGTCGTCCTGCTGGCGGTAGTCTACGCCTTTAAAGTCTTCGTCCGTGAACGTGATGGGTGGCATCCTTGGTCGGAATGCCACCGCGTTTACCTGGTGTACTGCCCGGAGGTGTTTCTTCTGGGCGTTGTTCGTGCTTCCTCCCCCAGCGAAGCCGCCGGCTATAATGTTGATGACCTCTCGGTTACCTCTCCTATCGGCCTCCCTGGGGGGCTCGTCCCTTCGGGGGGTCGTCCCTCGCGGGTTGTCGGTTGCCTCTGTTGTCTTGGTCATTTCGGCCGCGTTGGGTTGACCTCGTCCGCTTGGGTGGATCCGCCCGGCGAGGTGGGTCTCGGCCATTCCTGACGAAACGACGGAGATGCCTAGCCTGGATAAGTTCCTCGATCTTATCCTTTAGGGCCTGACACTCCTCGGTTGAGTGTCTGGCGTTTTGATGGTACCGACACTGCTTCCTCCGGTCGGCATTACTTGGGCTGGCCACCTTCCTTGGATGAGGGATCAACTCGCCGTTGAGGGCCTCGTCCAGGATCCTCCCCCACTCGGTCGTCAGGGGTGTGTACCTTGAGAACCGGATTGGTCGGTCACGGTTGTCCCGGCGTCGGTTATTTCTTTGATTCGGTCGTGCCTGGCACGGGCCTGGTTGTGGAATTCTCTTAGCTCTTCCAGCTGCATGTACTTAGCAGCTCTCTTTCTCAACTCGTCCAGGCTGTCGGTCGGCTGCATGCACAGGTTGACGGCAAAGGGCCCCGGACGCAGGGTCGTTAGCATGTGGTGCATGGCAACGTCCGGGCTCAGATTCCGGATGCTCATTGCCACTTTACTAAACCTGTCCACAAAGGTTCTCAGCGACTCTCCCTTCTGCTGGCGGATGCCTACCAGGGCGATGGAGGTTAGATGGTGCGGTCGGCTGGTCGCAAACTGAGTTTCAAACTTTGCTACGAGCGTGGCAAAGCTATCGATGGAGTTGGGTGAGAGCTTGGTGACCCTTCAAGGATGTGGGAAACACTCGACACAACACAGCGTCGTCCGAGGTGTAGAGACTCATATGGGTGGTGTAGGCGTCCATATGCTCGTCCGGGTTGGTCGACCCGTTGTATCTGTCTAGGTTGAAACCCTTCCACTTCTCAGGCAGTGGGACTTCGATGATGGTGTTGGTAAAGGGGTGTCGGCGGTTCGGGTCAGCCGTCAAGGTCGTCCGGGTGGACCTCATCAGGCACGACTCGTCGCCCATCTCGGTTTCCCGGGGAGGGGGTCGGCCTCTCGTCCCCTCGGCCACATCTGGGTTGGGGGAGAGGTGTAGGACTTGCCGACGACGTTCGTCGGTATGACAGAGGGTCCTCCCTCCCCCAACTTCTTCTTCATTTCCTCGTTCTCCCTTTCGAGAACTTGCAGCTCCTGCTCGTTTTTCTGGGCAGCCTCCTCGGCTTTTCTTCTCGTCTCGGCCATCTCCCTCTGGAGAGACAACAGGATCATTGTCTGGTCGGCTTCGGTCATTCTCTCCATGCTTCTGGTTGAGACCATCTACTTTTTTCCTTCAGCTAGTTTCCCTCGGCCCCACGGTGGGCGCCAATTGTTCCTGCTAGGGAGATGGGACCTAGAGAACTATTGAAGTCTTCTTCTCCTTCCTTCGGTCGGTCAAGTGACTGGGTGGTGAGCTGGGATTCTTCTCGTCCTCCTGCTTCTCCTTCGGCACTCGGCCTCGGCTGAACACCGGATGGTGGGGGTACCTGCGAAGGCACTCCGACGCTCAAGTCAGTAAAACGGGTGGTCAACTCTCAGGTAGGTGAACAGTAATAAATGACATACCTTACTCCTTGGAATGCGTGTTATTTATATTATTCTAATGGGCATACCTTTTTGGGCCCGTTTATCGAGGTGGATACCGCTTAGGGTTGCATTACCTAATTCTTAATGACGGATTAGCTTTACTGATCTTGGTTTGAGCGTTAAGGATGACAGGGGTCGGCCGTCGGCCAAGTCAACCTGATGTGTCGGCTCTCGGTCGTGTTTTCATGGTCTCGGCAGGCCTTCTAAGGTCTCGGCCAGGTAGGCCGTCGGCCTCGTCATCTCGGCCAAGCCTTTCAGGTCTCTACCGACTTTCCTTTGGTTTCGGTCAGGGTGACCTGGTCTCGGGCAAGGAGACCAGGGGTCGGCCTCGGTCATACCGGTACATACTGTATGTCGAAATCGGACAACTCAACCACCCAACGGACCATCCTGTTCATCAAGAGTGATCATGTGCATTCAAGAATCCAAATCCTGTGTGTTTGATGCAAGGCTGGTGTTGTTGTTGTGTTAAGGGAGGGATCTGGGTAGAATAGAATGTGATCCACTCCTTTTTTGAATCTAAAACTAATGTGATTTAAAACCTTTTAGAAAATAAAGTGTTTTTCCAACTAAGTGAAAAACAACCTGTTGTTTTGTCGAATCAACCGGTTGTTTAACTCTTAGGAGTTTTTGAAAAGGTTGAAAACTGTTTTAGTTTGGTTGACTTAACTGCCAAACCAAACAATCAGTTGTTTTGTGGTTTCAACCAATTGTTTCTTTGAAAATCCTAACAGAACTCTGTTTTGGTTGTTGAATGTTCTTTAAATGATTTCCAACAGAATACGTTCCTTCATTAATTGTTTTGACCGATCTTTGGAAAATATAAATGGTTTGTTTATGTTTTCAAACAAGCAAGAGAAACAGACTTGAGTTTTTCAGTTGTGACAAAGTTGATTTCAAGATTTGAACATTCACATCAAGCTTTGGGTTTTCAAAGAGAGTGGAATAGGATTGCAATTGTATTGATTTCAGTTTGTATTGTAAACAAGTGTAATCCCTTCTCAACCTACTGTATTTTTTGTGTTGTGTTGCCAAGGAGTGTTGTGTGCTCTTGAGGTGGTCAAGATCAATACTCTTGGTGTGTTTTGCAAAGGGAGTGTGTTTCTTGAAGGGTTCAATGTCACTACTTTGGTGGTTTATGTGTTGTAATCTGGTTTGATTACTTAGTGGATTACCCAGTGGTTTTCTGGGGACTAGATGTAGCTTTTGGCTTAAGAGTGAACCAGTATAAATTGTTGGTGTATCTCTATCTTACCCTAAACACATTTAAATTATGCTTTAAGCTTTTCTGGTATAAACAACCGATTATTTCGAGGAAACAACCAATTGTTTTTTTTGTTGCTTTGCTGTTTTAGTGCTTATATTCTTGGCTAACCTGATTTCTGTTCTGGATTCATACAAAGAATTTTGCTAAACATTGAAAAGTTTTCAAAAACCTCTCTTAAACAATTCACCCCCCTCTCGTTTAAGGCCATATATTCTAACAATTGATATCAGAGCTTGGTACTTGAAAAATATTGAAGTTTGATCCTAAAACCTTTTTCTATGGCTGAAAAACTACCTTTTGGGGAGGGTTCCTCAATTAACAGGCCACATTTGTTTTGTGGTTTGAATTATGAGTTTTGGAAAGTTAGAATGAAAATCTTTGTTGAATCTCTTGATAAAGGAATTTGGGATACAATTGAGAATGACCCTTTTATTCCTAAATTTCAAAGGGATGGATCTTCTATTGAAAAACCTTGGTCCCAATGGACTGATGCTGAAAATAAAAAGGCCAAGTTTGATTGTATTGCCAAGAATATCATAACCTCTGCTTTGAATTCATATGAATTTTTCAAGATCTCACAATGTGCATCGGCTAAGGAAATGTGGGATACTCTAGAAGTCACCCATGAAGGAACAAATGATGTGAAGAGAGCTAGGAAACATACTCTAATACAAGAGTATGAGATGTTTAGAATGTTCAAGGGAGAATCAATTGTTGAAGTACAAAAGAGATTCACTCTCATCATCAACCATCTAATGATTCTTGGAAAAACCTTTGACAAAGAGGAACTAAACATCAAGATTCTCAAGTGTCTTGATAGATCTTGGCAACCTAAAGTCACGACAATTTCTGAATCAAAGGACTTGACATCCTTGACTATGGCCTCCTTGTTTGGAAAGTTGGAGATGAATAGACTCAATGTTCAAGAAACTGAGGACAAGCATGTAAGGAATATTGCCTTACAAGAATAAGCAAGATTCAAGTGATGAAAGTGAGGAAGAAAACCTTAGCTTGTTGTCCAAAAAGTTCAGCAAATTCTTGAAGAGTGATCCTGCCTGTTGACCAGAGCGTTGGAACCTCCCTCGTCAAAGGATCGACGTGTGCACCGCTTGAAACGTCCGTCCTTCTTCAAGATCCACCTCAAGAACCTGCAAAAGAACAGAGCGGCGCCGCTGCGGCCGATCGCACTCCAACGCCCAAGTCAGTGACAGAACCACCAAATACTAAGAGCAAGAACACTCAAGAAATCTCAAGGAACCGTGCAATGTTCTCTCTCACAGTAAGCTCTAGAACTCGCAAGCGTAAAGAGTATAATCTGAACGTGCGTACCTCAGAAAGTTCGTTGAGAACTCTTATATACCTGGTCACTTTCTCTCTCCTGGCAGTTACAGACCTGGACACGTGGCTCGCATCCAGTCGTACACGTGCCACCATCTGGAGCCTCCTTGACTTGGGCGCTGCTTCTGACTCTCTTTTTGGCTAAGTTACTTATGCATGGTACTGCCCAGTGCATAGCTAACTTGGGAGCGCGATCACTACTGGAATTGGCGAGTTAGGGTGCTCTCGTACACCTTCCCTGTGGTCTCGCCGGCCGCCTTCATAATCTGCACCACCTTCATCTCCGACGATGTGCTTGTTCTGGCGATCTCCAATCACTTGGTCGCCTGAGTTTACATCTGGCGACTACATCTTCAACTGGGCGATCGCCTGGTATGCTGGAAGATCGGAGCACGCCAACTTAATAACTGGCGACTACACGAGCCCCCCGACTTCCTTCCCTTCTGCGAATCTGGCGCCTTGTCAACACGCCTACACTGTAGCTTGGTGCCACGTCATCACTTCCGACTACCAGGGCGGTACACAAGCCCCCCAGTCTTAAGCGAAGACTTGTCAAGCGAAAAGACTAAAAGAGTCACGCCAATACCGATCTACGTGGCCCTGGCGCAGAATTTCAAGCGGTTGTACTTTCTGCTTCTCTGACGCGCCACCAAACCCCTCACCCATCGCACGACACGTGGCTTCATCAACGGTTACCTTCAGTTAACGTTTGCGCTTCCCAAACCCATTTCGAAAAACCCTTAAACCCATTTTCGCTCCACTGTTCCATCACTTTTCTTCGTATTCTCGAACGCTCCAACCTTCTTCTGCAAAAAAGCTCTCGACGTTCTTCAACTTCTCGAATCACCAATATTCTTCATCGCCTTCCTGATCATAAAAAGGTACTTCCTTTCCTTCTTCTGCTGGTTTTTACTGCATTTTAACCGATTCGCATCATCCTGTAACTGTCTGGTGCATACGTTGTGGGCTGTTTTTGCTATTTCTCCTTCTTCGTAACTTAGGGCTCCGTCAACGTTCACAACGAACATACGTTCGTTCGTTTTTCACCCTTCCTTCATGATCGAGTCAGCCTCTGTGAACCCTGATCATTTTTCCTTTTCTTCTTCCTTTGCAGCTTCGACAATGACTCGCTCAAAGATCACCCCAAATCCTCCACCTTCAACATGAAACCCCTCTTCTCAAGCACTCAACCCACCGCGAGCACGCGGTGCTTCGTCTTCCCAGGCTGAGAGGCCTGCACCTTCCCGCCCCAACCTGGCCCAGGCTGCTCCGCCTGCCACCGGAGGAGCCTCCGTTCCCCCACCAGACTTCAAAACCCTTTATCCCTGGGCCAACTCGACCCTCTTGAGGGAAACATCTTCTATGAACACTGCTGGGGCAGTTTTGCGGTTGACTAAGGGGGATGAGCCTCACCAAACATTCCACAAGGAGCACGACGAGAAGATGACAGTGCTGCCTTGCCCCCCCGAGTTGCCAGTTTGCGCCGACGACAAGGCGAGCAATGACGGGCCCTTCTGCTTCGTTTACACAACTTTATTCAAGAAGGTGAAGCTCAAGTTTCCCTTTACTCGTTTTGAAAGGGAGCTCCTCACCGAGCTCAACATCGCCCGCCCAGCTCCATCCCAACAGCTGGGCGTTTGTGCGAGCGTTCCAAGTGATGTGCGACCATCTAGGGTTGCCAGCATCGGTGGATGTATTCTTGTTCCTTTTTGAAGCCAAGCACCCAGGAGACCGCCTGTGGGTAAGCTTGAATGGGATTGCTGGGAGGTCGATCCTCTCCATCTTCCAGCAATCCTATAAAGACTGGAAGGGAAAGTTCGTCCAAGTGCGCCCCAACGACAAGGACGCTTCCCTACTCGACGGTTTCCCCTTATACTGGGTGAACAAGGGGAACAAGGAGTCCAAGAGCTGCTTCAAGAGACCCAGAAGTCCTGATAGCATGGGCGCCTTGGACAAAGATCTCTGTTTCTTTTGGAAGAGTGTGGCGGACGCCAACATCACCTTCCTCACCACCACGCTCATCAGCTTCGAGTTCTTCGAGGACCAACTCGAGATTCGCATAGGTTAGAACGCCTAAGTTCTTGTTTTAATACCGCTTCTGTTAACTGTTTCTGGGCGTCTTGTGCGTTGTGCACAAGACTTTGGTTTTATTTTCCTGCACTCTTTATCTGCTTTGCTGTTGCATACTGCCTTATGCATTGATTTTCTCTCTGAACTAACCCATGCATTTTTGCTCTATGCAGATAACATGTTGGGCAAGGGCAAGCTCGCTGAATTAAGGGCGCTCGCCCGAACCCACGGGTTGGCAACGGGCTCTCAAACAGTGCCAAACTCTGTGGTGGAGATCGCCGCCGCACAGGGCCGATCGCCACCTAAGGGCCCAGCTCCCTCCGATGTCCAACCCGCCGCCCAACGCAAAAGACTTGTCCTCAAAAGACCCAAGAGGAAAGCTCCCCAAGTAGTCCACGAGGAGGAGGAGGAAGACGACGAGGTCACTGAAGATGGCCTTGTTACGAAGAGGAAGAGGGTGGCACCTTCTTCACCACCTGCCCCACCCCCTCTTCCAACATCAACACCTCCATCCACGCCTGCTCCACCTCCGACTTTGCCATCTCCACCAGCTCCTGCCTCACCAGTCCAAGCCATTCCACTGGCAACTGCGCCACCTGCGGTTGAGGCCCCCGAGCCAAACTTCATGGAGGACCCCCCGAGTGCCTCCACGTCGTACGTATCAGCTGGAGGGGGTCCTCCTTCAAATGCCTCAGCCGCAGACGTTGCTCCAATCGGGGATGAGGTTGCACATACCTCTCCAATTCTGATCACCGAATCCCCGACGTCGCCACCACGCCCAGAAGCGCATACTGAAGAACCAACTAAAGAAGGTGGCGACGAAAACCAACAACAGGCCCACCCGGTGCCTCTACAAGCAGCAAACCTCCCTCTTGAGGTCACGAGGATGTGGGAGTCTTTATCTGCCAAGCTGAAGACGATAGCAGAAGACATCCCCACCATCATAACCAGAGCTGTGGAGAGCTCCACCAGGAAGCTCCAGGATGACCTCTTCAACCTTAGAACTGAGAATAGCACCATGAGGGTTGAGGTGGAGAAGTTGTCCTTCAATCTGACACTCGCGGAGATTGAACACTCCCGAGTAGAAGACGCAATGAGCACCGAGCTCAGGGTGGCGCGCAAGGAGGCCACTGAACTCCGCCATAAGGTGCAGCAACTGGCTCAAGAAAAGATCGAACTAGAGAGCAAGATTGTGCCTTATCGCGTCAGGGTGGCTGACCTGGAGGCTCTCATAAAAACCGACGCCGCCAAGGTGAAGAAACTGGAGCAAAGGTCAGCCGACCGGGAGATCTTCCTTGGCAAGGTGGAGAAGGCGAGGGATGACGCCATGGCTGAGGTCGACGAAGCCAACAAGGAAAAAGGGGAGGTGAAGACCAAGTGCAAGCAGAATCCAAGAAGGTTGCTGAAGACCTTCTCCAAGCTCAAGAAACCAACGAACAACTCAAGAAGCAAGTAGAAGAGCTGGAGCAGCAGAACAAGGGGATGAAAGAACAAACTGAAGAACTCAAGAAACAGATTGAAGAGCTTAATCTGAGTTCTGCCCAAATTCTGGCTGCTGGATTCGAAGCTGCACGGGAACAATTCGCCTGCTTGTTCCCCGATCTGGATCTCAGCATGGTGTCTCTTGACAACGAGTTAGTGGATGGGAAAGTGGTTCCCGCTGAAGACTGATCAGTTTACTCCATCCACTGCCTTTATACTTTCCTTTTGTGTATAACTTGTAATAAACTTTATATCTTCCCGTACATATGTTCTGAACTGATATTTACCTTTAATGACAAAGTCTGTGTATTTCCTCTTATGACTTCTTCAACTGCTTCAACTTTCCTTGCGTGATTTACTTCAAAGAAAAGACTTAGCGAATTCGTAGGCACGATCTTATACTTAACTGTTTCGAACCACTTCAACTTCAAACAACAATCACTTTAACAACTCGTAATCTTAAGGCAATTAACCTTGGCGTAAAATTACTCTTCAGGAAACGAACTTCAACTCAGCTTTTGGCTTAAAACATTGCTTCACCCGATCTGCTTCATCAAAACGGGTCTTTAACTTTCTCGCCACTGTTTGAACTTTTCCGGTCGCCAAAGGCTCTTGGCGATATCAGCTTCTTTCTGGTTTCACCTTGGCCATTGTTCTTTTATCTGGGGGTAGAGGCGCCTTTCGGGTCCTCCTCTACCTTCCTGAACTTCAGAACAAAAGACCGGGTGGCTAGGCGCTCTCTTCGAACCTACCTTAGCCACCTTCCAAACTTCGTCCACCCTTAACACCATACCTGAACTCGTTCGAGACGAGAAGGATTTTATCTTGCCTGAACTCGCTCATAGGCGAGAAGGTCTTTAACTCGCCTGAACTCGCTCATAGGCGAGAAGGTCTTTTAACTCGCCTGAACTCGCTCATAGGCGAGAAGGTCTTTTAACTCGCCTGAACTCGCTCATAGGCGAGAAGGTCTTTTACTTGCCTCTACATTGCCCCAGGGGTTACATCTTCTCGCCCCCAGAAACACTGAGGACTTTTCGCTAGTGCCTCTACATTGTTCCAGGGGTTACATCTTCTCGCCCCCAGAAACACTGAGGACTTTTCGCTGGTGCCTCTACATTGCCCCAGGGGTTACATCTTCTCGCCCCCAGAAACACTGAGGACTTTTCACTCTTCCTCGCCTGCGCTCGCTTGACGGCGAGGAGGTCTTTATCTTGCCTCGGAACGCGCTAGGGCGCTGAGGTCTTTTAACTGGTGCCTCCGATCGCCGAAAGACGATGAGGACTTAAGACTTTTAACTGATGCCTCCGATCGCCGAAAAACGATGAGGACTTAAAACTTTAACTGATGCCTCCGATCGCCGAAAAACGATGAGGACTTAAAACTTTTTAGAAAGCATGCAATATATCTTTATCTTGCCTTAAGTCACATATAAGTGACAAGGTCTTTCTTCAAAACTTTCTAAAAACAACAGGCACGCAATCTAAAACAACTTGTACTTTGAAAACTCTTCTTTTATTGGGTGGCCTCATCAAAAACCCTCCTTAAGGAA
The DNA here is from genome assembly GCF_000499845.2 of Phaseolus vulgaris. Taxonomy (NCBI): domain Eukaryota; kingdom Viridiplantae; phylum Streptophyta; class Magnoliopsida; order Fabales; family Fabaceae; genus Phaseolus; species Phaseolus vulgaris. The sequence continues at coordinate 21,411,470 of NC_023752.2, forward strand.
AAAAGAGTGTCCCCTGCAAACTGTTTTAACAGAGACATTGTAAAGTAACTTCGTGTTTATCTTTACTTACAAAGTTCTCAACTGTAATACAACTTCAGGTGCGTGGCGTTCCAAGTGCGAGGAATCGCCCCTCCTTCCAATGTCTCTAAGCGGTAGGCACCGTTCCCGAGCGCCTCGGTTATTCTAAACGGTCCAGTCAACTTGGGCGACAGTTTATTCTCCATCTCGTACTGGTGGGCTTTCCTCATCACCAGGTAGCCTTCTCTAAAATGTCTCGGCATCACCTTCGAGTTATATCTTCGTTCAATCCTTCTCTTCACCGCTTCAGCCTTCAATCTCGCCTCTTCCCTGACCTCATCCAGTAGATCCAGGTTCAGCATTCTCTCTTCATTCGAGTCTTCCTCTACGAAGTTCTGGAATCTCGACGAGCTCTCCTGGATTTCTACTGGAATCATGGCATCACACCCATAGACCAAGCTGAACGGGGTCTCATGGGTTCCTGACTGCTCGGTGGTGTGGTACGCCCAGACTATACGGGGTACCTCCTCAGCCCAGCTTCCTTTGGCTTTCTCTAGCCTTCTCTTCAAACCTCTCAGCAACACCCGATTAGCTGACTCCACCTGGCCATTTGTCTGAGGGTGCTCGACGGATGCAAACACTTGTCGAATTCCCACCCCTTCGCAAAGCTTCTTCAACAGGTGGCTTGCAAACTGAGTCCCATTGTCCGACACCAGGCACTTAGGCACACCAAACCGGCACACAATGTTCTTCCACACGAAACCTTCGATCTTGTGTGCGGTGATCTGGGCCACTGGTTCTGCTTCGATCCACTTGGTGAAATACTCAATCGCCACCACCAAGTACTTCATCTGCCTGATCGCCAGCGGGAAAGGTCCCAGGATGTCGATTCCCCAAGTATGAAACGGCCAAGGGCTGTAGATCGACTTCAACTCCTCGGGAGGCGCCTTGTGCCAATCGGCGTGCTGTTGGCATTGCTTGCAACACTGCGCATACCTCTTGCAATCTTCTCTCATTGTTGGCCAGTAGTAGCCTGCACGGAGGGTCCTTGCAGCCAGAGCTCGACCCCCGACGTGGCTTCCACATATCCCTTCGTGGAGCTCTGCCATGATTCTCGTGCACTTCTCGCCATGTACGCATTCCAGGAGTGGGTGAGTGAACCCAAACCTGTATAGATCGCCATCAATCAACGTGTACTTGCTAGAATTTTTCTTTACCTTCCTAGCCTCTGTCGGATCCAGTGGGAGAAGGCCATCTGCCAGGCACCGCTTGTACTGTGTTATCCAGGCGTCTGGTTCAGGGATAGCGCAGACTTGCGTCATGTTCACCCTCTCTCCTCGACATGCTCTAACTCTCGGCGATCTCAAAGTTTCTTGCGTCAGGGACTTATGACTTCTCGCTGCTTTCTCCGTCGACTTGCTTATCTGAAGAACCAGGTGATCTGCTACAAATGCTCTTGGCGTCTTCAGAGTTTCTTGAATCACCGTCCTCTGTCTACCCCCCTTGCCTGAACTGGCGAGCTTAGCTAGTAAGTCAGCTCGGGCATTCTGTTCTCTGGGCACGTGCACTACTTCAAAGGACGCAAAGGAACTCTTTAATTCCTGCACATACTCCAAGTAAGCCGCCATTTGTGGATCTTTAGCCTGGAACTCGCCTGTTACTTGCCCTGTGACTAGCAGCGAGTCACTCTTAGCCATTAGCACCCTGGCTCCCATCTCTTTGGCCAGCAAAATCCCGGCGATCAGCGCCTCATATTCTGCTTGATTGTTACTGGCTTTGAAGGCAAATCTCAAAGATTGTTCGATCAGCACGCCGTTAGGTCCCTCCAAAATGACTCCAGCACCGCTACCCTACTGGTTCGACGATCCATCCACCGAGAGTACCCAACGGAAGTCGTCCCCTTCAACTCGTGTCGCCTCAGATGAGAGCTCGACCACGAAATCTGCAAAGATTTGCCCCTTGATCGGGCCTCGGGGCTCATACTTAATATCAAACTCTGACAATTCTACTGCCCACTTCACCATCCTTCCCGCAACGTCAGGCTTCTTCAAGACCTTCTGGATGGGCAGGTCAGTCATCACCAGTATGGTGAAGCTATGAAAATAATGGCGCAACCTCCTCGCCGAAAACACCACAGCCAGCGCAGCCTTTTCCAGGGCCTGATATCTCGTTTCGGGGCCCTGCAACACCTTACTAACAAAATAAATAGGCTTCTGAGCCTGATCTTGATCCTGGGCGAGCACCGCACTCACCGCCCTCTCAGTTACAGCGAAATACAACCTGAGAGGGGTTCCCACCAGCGGTTTGCACAAAACCGGCGGGCTCGCCAGATACTCCTTCAGCTTGACGAAGGCTTCCTCGCACTCCTTCGTCCAAACAAACTTGTTATTGCGCCTCAAGCACTGAAAATAGGGATGCCCCTTCTCTCCGCTAGCTGACACGAAGCGAGACAGGGCTGCCATCCGACCTGTTAGCTGCTGGACTTCTTTCACCGTAGCTGGGCTCCTCATCGCCAAGATGGCGGCACACTTATCAGGGTTGGCCTCTATGCCTCTTTCAGTCAAGAGGAAACCCAAAAACTTTCCAGCCTCCACGCCGAAAATGCATTTCTCTGGATTCAGCTTCAGTCTGAACTTGGCGATCGTCGTGAACAATTCTTCCAAGTCTGCAACGTGCTTGCTCTTTTCCGGCGAGGTCACGACCATGTCATCGACGTACGCTTGCACGTTCCTTCCCAGCATCGGTAAAAGTACTCGATCCATCAGCCTCTGGTACGTGGCCCCCGCGTTCTTCAGCCAAAACGGCATCACCTTATAGCAATAGCACGATCTCTCCGTCATGAAGGCTGTCTTCTCTTCATCCATGGGATGCATCTTGATCTGATTATACCCCGAGAAGGCATCCAGGAAGCTCAGCAACTTACACCCTGCAGCACTATCTACCAGGGCGTCTATGCTTGGTAAAGGATACGAATCCTTTGGGCAAGCCTTGTTCAGGTCAGTGAAATCGACGCACATGCGCCATTTCCCGTTACTTTTCTTCACCAGCACGACATTTGCCAGCCATTCAGGGTACTGGACTTCCCTGATGTGGCCTGCAGCGAGGAGTTTCTGTGTTTCGTCCCTGATCGCCTGCCTCCTCTCCTCGTTGAACTTTCTTCTTCTTTGTCGCACTGGTCTCACCAAGTTATCCATCGCCAGATGATGGCACAAGAAGTCGGGATCGATCCCGGGCATGTCCGAAGCGGACCATGCAAACGCGTCCAGATGCCGCTCAATCACCTTGGCGATCTGGTCCTGGAGCTCAACTTCCAGGGATCTTCCCAGCTTGAAGATCTTTCTCCCGATTTCTCTCTCGAGCCACTGCTCGACGGGTTTTGGTCTGGTTTCTCTGGCGATCACCGCCCTGGTGATTCCCAGTTCTCTCGCTTCCTCAGGGCGATTCCTTGCCTCTTCCTCCTCCAGACCAGCATTCCCCTGTCCTAGCTCAGCATCCACCATCTCCACGTCCCTTCCGGCGGTCTCTTCTGTTACCGTCGATCTGGGTTTCACACCAGGAGGCGGGGTGGTCGTTACATAACTCACCGATCTCTTGTTTTTCAGGCTATTCTCATAGCACTTCTTTGCTTCCTTTTGATCGGATTTGATGGTGATAACCACCCCCTCCATGGACGGCAACTTCACCTTCATGTGCCGGGTCGACGGTATGGCACCTATCCTGTTGAGCGTGGGCCTTCCCAACAGGATGTTGTATGCTGAAGGAGCGTTTACAACGAGGTATTTGATTTTCTCGGTTCTTGAACCCACCACATCTGTAAACGTTGTCCTCAATTCTATGTACCCCCTGACCTCCACCTGGTCACCAGCGAACCCATACAAACACCCTCCATAGGGCCTTAGCTGGTCAAGGGGCAGTTCCGGCTGCGTGAAAGTCGGCCAAAACATCACATCTGCCGAGCTTCCTTGGTCCACCAGCACCCTGTGGACCTTTCTTCCTGCTGTTATCAACGAAATTACTATGGGATCGTTGTCATGAGGTACAACATCCCAGAGATCTTGCTTGGTGAATGTAATATCCACTTCCGGCGAGTGGTCTTCAAACATATCCACCGTCATCACAGACCTCGCGTACCTCTTCCTCTGTGATGCGGTGCATCCACCTCCTGAGAAACCCCCTGCAATGGTGTGGATTTCTCCGTGCGTGGGCATCTCGTGCTGCTGAGCCTCAGCACCTGCAGGCTGGGAGCTCGACGCACCCCCTGTCCTTCTGTCCAGCAAATAGTCATTTAGGAACCCGCTCTTTACCAGATCATCGAGCTGGTATCCTAATGCTAAGCACGAGTCCACTGTATGGCCAAAGCCCTGGTGAAACTCACACCAGGCGTCTGGCTTTGGTCCCAGCACCTTGTCGCCCACCTTTTCTGGCGCCTTCAACCTAGCGGATATATTGGGAATGGCGATCAGATCCGCCAATCCCATGACAAACTTGTGCTTAGGCGGGCGATTATATTCCCGGCGTGCTGGTTGCTGGCGTCCTTGGCCCCTGCCCTTGTTCTTCCTTGGATCATAAGGATGGCGAGTCCTCTGATCCCTTCTGGCCGCCGCTGTCTCCAGCACCCTCTGTGGCTGGATCCTAGTCTGGGCGCGTGGCCTAGCGGGAGCCACGCTTCCTCTCTTCTCGGCGACTTCGCTCTCGTCGGTGATGTGAGCCACCGCAAGTCGCCTAACCTCAGCGAACGTGGCGGGGTGTGCCCTGATCAACGCCTCGCAGAATGGTCCCGGCAGCACGCCCTTCTTAAATGCATAGACCAGCATTTCTTCATCTTTGGCCGGCGATCTGACCATCTGCGCCCCAAAGCGATTTAGATAGTCCCTGAGGGACTCTCCCTGATATTGCCTTATATCAAACAGGTCGTAAGACACCCTGGGCGGTGCCTTATTCACGATGTACTGCTCGACGAAAATCTTCGAGAACTGTTGGAAGCTGGTTATGTGACCGTTAGGAAGGCTCACAAACCATTCCAGCGTCGTTCCCTGGAGCGTACTCACGAACATCTTGCAATACACGGCGTCCGATCCCCCTGACAGCATCATCTGTGTATGGAACGTGGTGAGATGAGCTTCAGGATCCTCCACACCGGTGAAAACAGCCTTGACAGGTACCACACTCGTAGGAATAGGCGTGTCAGTAATCGCCTGAACAAAAGGCATAGGAAAAACACGAGGTGGCGACGTCGGCGCGACCTCTTCAGCAACGGAACGCCCTTGCTGCTCCTGAAGAGCTTGACGCAGCTCCTCAGTCACCTTGCTAAGCTCGTCATTCCTGGCCCGAGAGGCGGCCAGGTCCTCGTGCATTCTCGCCTGTTCTATGCGCGAGGCTTCCACAGTTGCCTGCAACGAGCGCATAATCTCTACCATCTACGCCATGGTCATGGCGGCGGCACCTTCAGCAGCGACGAGCGCAACTGGACTTGAACGATTGCTTCTCATTTTTCTCATGAAACTTAGCGAATCACAGAATGCAGCGAACAACACTTACTTCAGCTACGATCGATTCAGCGATCAATCGAAAAAAACTTGTGCGAAACTCCGCAAGAAAACTCAAGAACACCGCGAACCTTCAAAGAAACCTGCAACTCCACCAGAAACCCCCGCTTCTCCCACGGATAACCAAACGAGCGAAAGAACTCAAACTCCACCGAACAAATCACGCGTAAACAGCAGAAAACCTCACTTCACCGATCAAAAATTTGAACGAACGGTATAAAACGCGAAATCACCGAACAAATCTCAAGCGAACAGCGAACGATGGTTGCACCAGCACACAACCACGCAGAAAACTACGAAAACCTCCAAGGACTCACGCTGTGGATGGGAGCAAGTTTTACACGGCCCCACGGTGGGCGCCTGATGATCCTACCTGTTGACCAGAGCGCTGGAACCTGCCTCGTCAAAGGATCGACGTGTGCACCGCTTGAAACGTCCGTCCTTCTTCAAGATCCACCTCAAGAACCTGCAAAAGAACAGAGCGGCGCCGCTGCGGCCGATCGCACTCCAACGCCCAAGTCAGTGACAGAACCACCAAATACTAAGAGCAAGAACACTCAAGAAATCTCAAGGAACCGTGCAATGTTCTCTCTCACAGTAAGCTCTAGAACTCGCAATCGTAAAGAGTATAATCTGAACGTGCGTACCTCAGAAAGTTCGTTGAGAACTCTTATATACCTGGTCACTTTCTCTCTCCTGGCAGTTACAGACCTGGACACGTGGCTCGCATCCAGTCGTACACGTGCCACCATCTGGAGCCTCCTTGACTTGGGCGCTACTTCTGACTCTCTTTTTGGCTAAGTTACTTATGCATGGTACTGCCCAGTGCATAGCTAACTTGGGAGCGCGATCACTACTGGAATTGGCGAGTTAGGGTGCTCTCGTACACCTTCCCTGTGGTCTCGCCGGCCGCCTTCATAATCTGCACCACCTTCATCTCCGACGATGTGCTTGTTCTGGCGATCTCCAATCACTTGGTCGCCTGAGTTTACATCTGGCGACTACATCTTCAACTGGGCGATCGCCTGGTATGCTGGAAGATCGGAGCACGCCAACTTAATAACTGGCGACTACACGAGCCCCCCGACTTCCTTCCCTTCTGCGAATCTGGCGCCTTGTCAACACGCCTACACTGTAGCTTGGTGCCACGTCATCACTTCCGACTACCAGGGCGGTACAAAGAGAAATCGCAACAAAGAATCCAACAAAGAAAGGCATGGAAACAAGAAAACTAGTGATTTCAATTCTAACAATTATACTTGCTTTGGTTGTGGAGAACAAGGGCATATAAAAGCTGATTGCCCAAATAAAGAAGGCAATGAAAAGAAGTCGAGCAATAAGGAAAAGAAAGGGAAATCAAAAAGAGCATATATTGCTTGGGATGAAAATGAAGTCTCTTCATCAAGTGAAGATGAAAAATCCAATCTATGTTTAATGGCAGAAGGAGATGATAATTCAAGCAACTCAAGCAGTGGATACTAAAAGAAGCATGAAGTCTTGAGTTATCTGATCAAGCTTTTGGAAGAAAAGAAGTGTATCTGGAACTGAACTAAGGGTATGTATCAGCTCAAAATGTCTTGAAAGCCAAAAGAAGCATTCTTAATTACAAACAATGACTCATTGAAGGAACTTCATGACAAAAGGATAAAACCTTCCTTGTCTCTGCTCTTCAAATATAAATTCATATTAAATTCTTCATCTACATATGAACAATTGCATCTGTTTTAAACTCTTCTCAGTTTCTGCTTAAAATTCATAAACTGTTGCTGCTGCAGAAAAACAACCGATTGTTTTCTCGAAACAACCGATTGTTTTCTCAAAACAACCACTTGTTTTCTCGAAACAACCGATTGTTTTCTCGAAACAACCACTTGTTTTCTCGAAACAACCGATTGTTTTCTCGAAACAACCAATTGTTTTCTCGAAACAACCGATTGTTTCTTCTCTGACAGCACTACATAAATGGATTTAATTTCTTTATGCATTCTATCTTTTGCATATTTAAATCTTAAGGAGTTTTTAAGTCAATAAAGCAGTCATGAAAACTTGATTTGGTTCTGAAGGAAGTTACTTCTTGTCATAAAGGAATATATTCTATATCTTGGAAATTCAAGTGCCTTTATGTCTAGTCAAAGTCACATGTGTTGACCATGTGTTTTTTTGCTCTGTGTTGGCGCTGTTCTGTGCAAAAGTTGGACCAAATTTCTACCTTGAAAATTGAAACCCACTTCAACCAAAGGATCAAAGAGGGATTCTATTTTGCTATAAAACCATCTGCAGTTGTTTTCCTTCACAAAAACAACCCATTGGCTCATCTCTTGTTGCATCTCTTTCTCTCCTTTGTGTGTGTGCCTTTTCTCATTCTGTTTTCATGGATTCCACTCGTCCTACATCAAAAAGGATTAAAACCAGGGCTGTGAGATCAGGAGGACGTATTGAGGGCTAGTTTTCAAGAGACAATGAATTGATTGAGAGATAACACTTTGAAACAAGTAGAAAAGTGATAAACAACCCAAGAGTTCTTTTGGCTGGTTGAAGAGTCAAAAGTTGGATGATGTGAGGAGGCTTCTCAAAGAATAGTTGTTGAAGAGGTTCTTATAGATGAAAGGAAACATCTATCCAGATCTTATTTGGGTGTGCTTCACCAACTTGAAATTTGAAGGTAACAATCTTGTTTCTCATGTTAAGGGTGTGGATATGGAGATCACTCATGAGGTGTGGGCTGCTGTGGGTGGTTTAAAGTATGTTGGGTTGAGAATCAACAAAGGAAATATTGGTGTGGTGGAAGACTTCAACAAGATTCAATATTACAAAATCTGTTTGAAGAATTCTCATGCACAAGTAAGAACTTGTTCGGTTGGAGGGCTGAAATTAAATGAAAGATTGTTGGCTCTCTTTGTCACTTGGATTCTAACACCAAGAGGAAGCAACATTTATGTTCTAACTGAGGAAGATCTTGTCTACATCTACTGCATAATGAACAAAGTCAAGATTAATTGGATACATATCATCAAGGAGCATATGCAAAAGTCTATGAGGTTAAGTGATTATCATTACCCTTATGCTATCTTGATTTCTAAATTCTTACATTATTTTGAAGTGAATCTTGAGGGTGAAACATCTGAGTTTGTGAAGTCAACATTTGAAGTGAACAATGGATCTTTAAGCAAGATGGGTTTTACTAAGATCAATGGAAAATGGATGAGTAAGGATGTTGGACAAGGTGGTTCCTCAAGTGGCCTTCATGCTGAACATGGTTGATAAGTGTCTAATTTCAGTAATATTTCATATTAAAATATAGGCACTTATGAGGACTTATTGCTAATTTACATATAAAATAATCTCTAATTTATGAATTTATACCTTTTTACATTTTTTTATGATCTTTATTTGAATAAGAGTATTTTATTCCCAAATTTGGTGTTAATTGCAGATTTCTAAGGAAGATTGGAGATTTGGATTAAAGATGAATGATTTGAACCAAAAAGATAAAGATAGAAGGTCCCAGAATGAAAGAAAAAAAGAAAGAAAGAAAGATTGGGCCTTTTTGTGTTTTATCATTTAGCCCATTAGCGCGACACAATAAACAACCTAACCCTAGAAAACTAGGATAAATAGAGGGCTAGAGGCTCAACCTTAGTGTGCCAGATTGAGAGGAAAACACCATAGAGTGAATTGTAACCCAATTGGGAGAATGGAAGGTGATAGAAGTATGCGTGGCTAATTCTACCCTTTGGGATTGGGAGTAATCTGCTCAAACTCTTATGTATTGAGGTGATATTTTATATATTAATATTCAGTTCTTGATTGATTATTGGTATTGTTGTTTTACTTTTAATTCTCCGTGACAAATTGAGAATCTTAAATCTGACCGGGAGGTATTTTTAGGGTTCGGACCTAAACAACAATACTTAACATATTTGAGTGCTAGGAATAGACTTGAAATGTTAATTGCTATTAAACGTCTGAGCTTCGTTCTAAGTTGTTCTTATAAGTATGCGAGGGATCGATAGTTAGGGAACATTCTTAAGGATTTTATATGCGAGGAATCGATATAAATGATTTTTATACGGGCATCAATTTCAATTAAAGAACTTAATATTAACATGCTAATCAAAATACATGAGAGTGAGAGAGATGAAACTTAATCCCAATTTTTCCAATTGAAGCAACTAATTCTTTGTTTGTTTTCTTATTGATCAGTGCCAACATAATCACTTCACACTCTTTTTTATTGTTCTGTTGTTATATTTAGCGAATATTGTACTCGATAATTCACTGTTCTTTGTGGGATCGATATCCGTCTTTAGGGACAATTATTACTTCTGACAAACGCAGTGCACTTGCCGTAAAAAGTCATCAATGGTGAAGAAGATCAAGAAGATGTTGAAGGTGCTGATATGGAATTTCCAGATACATAACAACTTGCTACTGATTTTGGTGATGGGACAAGTGTTGGACATCAAGGAGATGGGACTCCTTCAATGTCTTTCTTTGATAGCTACATGGTGAATAGGCTAGATGACTTTGCGTAAAATCAAAGGAATCTTCATGATCTTTGTGTTTCAAACTTTCAGAACTTTGATAATAGATTTCAAAGCATGGATACACGGTTTCAAACGTTTGAGGAACAAATTGAAGTTGTTCAGAAACATATTTTCGAGCTGCAGTACGGAAAGGAAGACCGAAGAAAAACAACCGGTTGTTAAGCTTGAATGTCAAGGCTTTGTTGTTCTTTCTATCTTTGTATTGCTTTTATTTTGAACTATTCTGTTTAATATCTTCCTAAAGTCTATTTCTGAAGACAAATACGGGGAAAATATGGTGTTTGTGTTGTCTTACAAACTGTTATAACTCTGTTATTATTCTGTTTTTAATTTTTGTTGCATTATTGGTTTATATGAAACTGTTTTTTTGCTTTATTTTTGGCTGGTTTTTCTACTTTTGTGTTTATGCAGAAAAACTAGTTGATATATGATCACAACCTGCTATGAGAGATGCTCTGGATTGCATAGTTTTTGTTTTGCAGATACAGTTTCAGATTCAATCAAGATCAACACAAGCAACCAGAGATTTGTCTTCATCTAATAGGGGGAGATTGTTGATCAAGAATGATCATGTGCTTTGAAGAATCCAAATCCTATGTGTTTGATGCAAGGTTGGTGTTGTTGTTGTGTTTAGGGAGGGATCTGGGTAGAATAGAATGTGATCCACTCCTTTTTTGAATCTAAAACTAATGTGATTTAAAACCTTTTAAAAAATAAAGTGTTTTTCCAACTAAGTGAAAAACAACCTGTTGTTTTGTCGAATCAACCGGTTGTTTTACTCTTAGGAGTTTTTGAATAGGTTGAAAACTGTTTTAGTTTGATTGACTTAATTACCAAACCAAACAATCGGATGTTTCGTGGTTTCAACCGATTGTTTCTTTGAAATTTTTGAATCCATTTGTGTTTTGTCAAGTCATGTGTTTCCAAGAATTGTCATCAAATCCTAGTAGTACTTTTCTTGGTTGATTTGGTTTCTTGATTTGATTTTGAGTCCAGTTTATAATCTGAATTGTTTGATCTTTTGGTGCATTTTTCTTTTAGATTTGAGTTCATATTTGTGTGCAAGATCCACACAAGTTCCTATACATCACTTCTATTGTGTTTTTGAAGTTTCTTAAAACTGTTTTTAATTCCATAATTAGGCTTCCTCTGTTTTTGATTCTGTGTTGGCTGTTTTTGCTTATGAAATTAAAATTCGTTGGAGAAAAATTATGAAATTCTGGATCTGAATAGATTGAAGTGTTAAAAAAAAGTGAATCAAAATTCAAAATAGAGAAAAAATGATAAATCAAATTCAAAAGGTGTGCATTCTGGCGTGAACAAAAACGGTGAAGTGGCAACAGATTTGAAAACTTTATCACAATTAATTGGTGCATTGTTTTGGTGTGATTCCAACGCCAAAATTTAGCTAAGATCTTGAACTTTTTGTGATTTAAATTCCAAATTCAAATTCAAACTATACAGCTCAGCATAAATATTTTAAGTCACGTTTTTTGTACCTCAAAATTCCAGTAGTACTATTTTTGTTTTATTAATCCAATTCTAGTGCCATTCTTTAGGTTCAATTTGTGTGCCACCTTTTGTTGAGTGCCTTATTTGTTTGGTTGTCATATTCATTTAGTACTCTTTCAAGTTGTGTCATATAATTACTCCCTTTGTTGTTGTCCAATTCCAAATTGATTTGTTTCTTTGCTTTGAAATTTGTTGACCTCTTTGATTGGTGGTAAAATTTTCAAAAAAAAAAAAACGGTGCTTGGTTAAGTTGGAGCTAACCTTTGTCGTGAGGCCATTGTTACTTAGTAGGTTCTGTTTTGAAGACTTAACTTGAATATATTTGAGAGGTTGAACAAGAATGCAACAACAAGTGAGTTTACAAAATACACAAAGAGTGGGTGCCAATATCAAGAGTAACAACAAAAAGGAGTACCAACAAGCAAAAGAAGAACATAGAATAGGATTTCTAAATTTTCTCTTGTAATCCAATTTCCATTGTATTTCTTTCGAGTTGTAATTGCATTAAACTTTGATTAATTGGTGGAATAATTACGCATTAGACGGTGAGTGTGTCTTTAATGGTTCTAAGTGCCTTGAAGCCTCACCTTAGGAAACGTCTAGTTTACAAGTTTTCTAGTTAACATTCTTTAATTGTGTTTTTTGTTGAATCAAGTGTGATCAAAGGCTTTGAAGAATCCAAATCCTATTGTTTGATGGAAGGTTGAAGTTGCTGCTGTGTTTAGAGTAGAATTTGGGTAGTTTATTTGTGTAATCCACTCTTTGTTGAATCTAAAGCTAAAGTGTTTTCAAATCTTTTAAGTTTAAAGTGTTTTTCAAACTAAGTGAAAAACAACCTGTTGTTTTGTCGAAACAACCGATTGTTTTACTCTTAGGAGTTTTTGAAAAGGTTGAAAACTGTTTTGATTGGTTGACTTGTTGTCAAACCAAAACAATCGATTGTTTCGTGCAATCAATCGATTGTTTGTTTGAAAATCCTAACAAAATCTGTTTTGTTAGTTGAGTGTGCTTTAAATGATTTTCAAACTGAATACGCTCCTGTTTTAAATGCTTTGACCAATCTTTGAAAGTTATAAATAGTTTGTTTATGATTTATAACAAACAAGAAAAGAGAAAAACATATTTTTGTTTTTCAGAGATTGCTTTCGAGATTTGATATTTCACTATTCAGCTTTGGTTTTCTCAAGAGAAAGTGGAATAGGATTACATCTGTTTTGATTTCAGTTCATTTTGTAACAAGTGTAATTCGTTCTGAATACTTTGTAAGTTCTGGTGTTGTAAGCCAAGGAGTGTAGTGTGCTCTTGAGGTTGTCAAGATCAACATTCTTGGTGTGTGCTGAGCCAAAGGAAGTGCGTTTCTTTGGAGGTTTTGTGTGTAATCCGTATTTGATTGCTTAGTGGATTGCCCAGTGGATTCTGGGGACTGGATGTAGCTCTTGGTTTAAGAGTGAACCAGTATAAACTGTTTGTGTATCTCTTTCTTCCCTTAAACTCATTTAAATTCAATTGTTGTTGTTTTGCTGGTGCAAACAACGGCGCAAACAACCGATTGTTTCGAAGAAACAACCGATTGTTTTTCTGGTGCTTTGTTGTTTTGTTCTTTGTTTCTTGGCTAACTGAATTCCCAATCTGATTTCTTGCAAAGAATTTCATTCTAACTTAAAAAGTTTTCGAAAAATCCCTTTAAACAATTCACCTCTCTCTCGTTTAAGGCCATACATTCTAACAATTGGCATCAAGAGCTTGGTACTTGAAAAATACTCAAGTTTGATCCTAAATTTTTTTTTCAATGGCTGAAAAACTACCTTTTGGAGAGGGTGCTTCAATTAACAGACCACCTCTATTATGTGGTTTGAATTATCAATTTTGGAAAGTTAGCATGAAAATCTTTGTTGAATCTCTTGACAAAGGAATTTGGGATGCAATTGAAAATGACCCTTTTATTCCAAAATTTGAAAAAGATGGATCTTCCATTGAAAAACCTTGGTCTCAATGGACTGATTCTAAAAACAAGAAGGCCAAATTTGATTGTATTGCTAAGAACATCATAACATCTACCTTGAATTCAGATGAATTTTTCAGGATTTCTCAATGCTCATCGGCCTAGGAGATGTGGGACACTTTGGAGGTGACTCATGAAGGAACCAATGATGTGAAGAGAGCTAGAAAGCATACTCTAATTCAGAAATACGAAATGTTTAGAATGCTCAAGGGTGAGTCAATTGTTGAAGTACAAAAGAGGTTCACTCGCATCATCAACCACCTTATGAGCCTTGAAAAAACCTTTGATAAAGAAGAACTAAACATCAAGATCCTCAAGTGTCTTGATAGATCATGGCAACCTAAGGTGACAACAATTTCTGAATCAAAAGACTTGACATCCTTGACAACGACTTCATTGTTTGGTAAGATTAGAGAACATGAGTTAGAAATGAATAGATTCAATGTTCAAGAAAGTGAAGACAAGCATGTGATAAGCATTGCCTTGAAAGCTGCCAAGCACAAAAGCAAACAAGAGTCAAGTGATGAAAGTGAAGAAGAAAACCTTAGTTTGCTGTCTAAAAAGTTTAGTAGATTCTTGAAGAGAAATCGCAACAAAGAAGCCAACAAAGAAAGGTATGGCAACAAGAAAACTAGTGATTTCAATTATAACAATTATACTTGCTTTGGTTGTGGTGAACAAGGGCATATAAAAGCTAATTGCCCAAATAAAGAAAGCAATGAAAAGAAATCAAGCTACAAGGAGAAAAAGGGAAAATCAAGAAGAGCATATATTGCTTGGGATGAAAATGAAGTTTCCTCATCAAGCTCCTCATCAAGTGAAGATGAAAAAGCAAACATATGCTTGATTGCAGAAGGAGATGACGAGTCATGTAGCTCAAGCAATGTACGTTCATGTGCTTCCCTAAATGCTGAAAATTATAGTAAATTGCTTCAAGCTTTTCAAGAAACTCATGAAGAAGCTAACCGATTGGTTCTCTCAAACAACCGATTGAAAGGGCTAAACAACTGGCTTGAAAACAGGGTTAAGACACTTGAAGAAGAGTTGGAAAAATCAAAAATTGATTTTGAAAAGCTTGAAAACATTGCAAAAACTCTTCTCATGTGTGTGACTCTCTTGTTTGTGAAAATTGTGAAAATCTTGAAAAGAAAGTTCATTATCTTGTTAGAACTGTGGATAAGTTTTCAAAGGGAAAATCCAACTTTGAGAATGTCTTGGCATCTCAAAATTGTGTTTTTGGAAGAGCTGGATTAGGTTTTAATCCACAGAACAAGTAAGATAAGTTTTCAAAGAATTTTACAAAACTACCAATAAAACAACCGATTGTTAAGTCAAAACAACCGGTTGTTACATGCTTTTATTGCATGAAAAGAGGTCATTCAGTCAAATTCTGCAAAATAAGGAAATATTCTGTTCCCAGAGGTTTTATGAAATGGATTCCCAAAGGTTGTGAGGTTTCAAATGATAAAAATAAATCAAATGGACCCACATTTGTAAGGGGACCAAATTTTGTTGCTTGAATTCATTTTAATGCGGGGATACTAGAAGAACATGAAGTTCTGAGTCATCTGATCAGGTTCTTGGAAGAAAAGGATTGAGACTGGAACTGAATTAAGGGTGTGCACCAGTCCAAGCTTTTTCAAAAAGTCAAAAGAAGCATTCTTGATCACAAACAATGACTCATTGAAGGGACTTCATAAAAGGATAAGACCTTCCTTATCTTTGACTTTGTTTTTTAACTACTGATTCATGTTTAAATTTCTTTTTCAAATGAGCATTAAACTATTGAATCTAAAACTGATGTGATTTAAAACCTTTTAGAAAATAAAGTGTTTTTCCAACTAAGTGAAAAACAACCTGTTGTTTTGTCGAATCAACCGGTTGTTTTACTCTTAGGAGTTTTTGAATAGGTTGAAAACTGTTTTAATTTGGTTGACTTAACTGCCAAACCAAACAATCGGTTGTTTCGTGGTTTCAACCGATTGTTTCTTTGAAAATCCTAACAGAATTTTGTTTTGGTTGTTGAATGTTCTTTAAATGATTTCCAACTGAATACGCTCCTTCATTAATTTCTTTGACCAATATTTGGAAAATATAAATGGTTTGTTTATGTTTTCAAACAAGCAAGAGAAACATATTTGAGTTTTTCAATTGTGACAAAGTTGATTTCAAGATTTGAACATTCACATCAAGCTTTGGGTTTTCAAAGAGAGTGGAATAGGATTGCAATTGTATTGATTTCAGTTTGTACTGTATTTTTGGTGTTATGTTGCCAAGGAGTGTTGTGTGCTCTTGAGGTGGTCAAGATTAATACTCTTGGTGTGTTTTGCCAAAGGGAGTGTGTTTCTTGAAGGGTTCAAGGTCACTACTTTGGTGGTGTGTGTATTGTAATCTGGTTTGATTACTTAGTAGATTACCCAGTTGTTTTCTGGGGACTGGATGTAGCTCTTGGCTTAAGAGTGAACCAATATAAACTGTTGGTGTATCTCTCTCTTACCCTAAACTCATTTAAATTATGCTTTAAGCTTTTCTAGTATAAACAACTGATTGTTTCGAAGAAACAACCGATTGTTTTTCTGTTGCTTTGTTGTTTTAGTGCTTATATTCTTGGCTAACCTGATTTATGTTCTGGATTCATACAAAGAATTTACCTAAACATTGAAAAGTTTTCTAAAAAACTCTCTTAAACAATTCACCCCCCTCTCGTTTAAGGCCAAATATTCTAACACATCTGACCTGCAATGTTGGGCTTTCGGAGAACCTTACGGATGGGCAGGTCAGTCATTACGATCACAATGAAGCTTTCAAAGTAATGGCAAAGTCGTCGAGCTGTGAACACCACAGCTAGGGGAACATTCTCGATATCTTGATACCGAGTGTCTGGTCCCTACAACACCTTACTTACGAAATAGACAGGCTTTTGGATCTTATCCTGATCTTGCAAAATGAGCAAGCAGATAACCCGATCTGTTATTGAAAAATAAAGTCGAATAGGGGTTCCCGGGATTGGTTTACCGAGAACTAGAGGACTAGCCAGGTGTTCCTTTAACTTGGCAAAGGCTTCTTCGCATTCTCTAGTCCATGCAAAGCGGTTGTTTTTCTTAAGACGTTGGAAATAAGGATATCATTTATCTCCACTAGCTGACAAGAAACGAGACAGGGCAGCTATGCGCCTGGTTAACTGTTGTACTTCCTTCACATTAGCTAAGCTTTTCATCCTTATGATCGCTACGCATTTGTCAAGATTTGCCTCTATACCTCTTTCAGTTAGTAAGAAGCCAAGAAATTTCCCTGCTTCTACCCCGAACACGCATTTATCAGGGTTAAGCTTTAGATTGTACCTCAATATAGTTGCAAATAACTCTTCTAGGTCGATAACATGTTGGTCTTCCCTTTCCGATGTGACGACCATATCATCCACATATGTTTGAATGTTGCATCCGAACATTGGTGAAAGGATCTGATCTATGAGCCTTTGATAGGTCGCCCCGGTGTTTTTCAAGCAAAAGGGCATGACCTTATAGCAGTAATTGGCGACCTCAGCCATAAAAGTTGTCTTACTCTTGTCCTTCGGGCGCATATGGATCTGATTATACCTCGAAAATGCATCTAGAAAACTTAACAGATGACATCCTGAGGCGTTGTCTACCAAGGAGTTTATGCTCGGTAGAGGGTAAGAATCCTTGGGACAAGCCTTATTTAAATCAGTAAAGTCAACACACAACATCCACTTCCCATTTTCCTTTTACACCAATACAACATTCGCCAACCACTCAGGGTATTGGATCTCCCTGATGTGGCCAGTAACAAAGAGTTTCAGAGTTTCTTCTTGGATAACAAGGCGTTTCACTTTATTGAATTTCCTTCGTCTCTGGACCACAGGCTTGACCTTTTCATCCATGGTAAGTCAGTGGCATAAAAAATTGGATTTATTCTAGGCATGTCCACAGACGACCATGCGAAAGCGTTCATATTCTTCGAGATGATGTCGACTATTTTATTCTCTAACTTTTTGCCCCCACAAGGTGCCCAACCTGAATTTCTTCCCCTTTACCTCCCTCTCCAGCAGGCCCAGGTCGTCTTTCATCATTGATGTCTGCCTCTGCTATCCATCCAGGCTCTCCTACCTAGATGGTGACTGCGTAGATTCCCATATGATTTTTCAAATTGCTCTCATAGCATTTCCGGGCCATCTTCTGGTCAACCTTTATTGTAATTATTCCTCCTTCTGACGAGGGCAACTTCATCTTCATGTGAGTGGTTGAGGCTACTGCACCCAACCTATTCAAGGAGGGTCGCCCCAAAAGCAGGTAATATGCTGAAGATATATTGACAACGATGTACTTGATAGTAATCGTTGTGGCTGGGTTTTCATATGAAAAGGTTATCCTCAGCTCAACGTATCCTCGTACCTCCACCTGGTCTCTTGCAAAGCCGACCAGACAACCATCATAAGGCCTTAGCTGATCAGAGGATATTTGTAAATTTGTAAATGTTTCCCAGAACATCACATCGCTCGAGCTTCCTTGGTCGATCAGGACTCTGTGCACTTTTCGCCCTACCTTGACAACAGATATCACCACTGGATCATCCTCATAAGGAAACATGTCTTTCAGGTTGGAACTTGTTAAGGAGAGGGAGGGCTTTGTTGTTAGAATTAATGGCCTTAAACGAAAGGGGGTGAATTGTTTAAGAAAGATTTTTGTAAACTTTTAAGCTTAGAATGAAAATTCTTCAAAAGAACCTTGATTAAGGATTCAGTTCTTCCAAAACAAACAGCAAAAGCACAAAGCTGGAAAAACAATCGGTTGTTTTAGCGAAACAATCGGTTGTTTATACCAGTTCCAAAATATCAAAACTGAATTAAAGAGATAGGGATAGAAATTGTACACAGTTGTTTATACTGGTTCACTCCAAACAAGAGCTACATCCAGTCTTCTCAGAAACCCTGAGGATAACCACTAAGCAATCACCACTTGATCACTTACACCACAACCAAGAGAATGACCTTGAACACCTCAAGAAACACACTCTCCTTGGCCAACACTAAGATTGCTGATCTTGAACACCTCAAGAACACACAGCCAATCTCAGCAAAACACACACACGAATTGTTCAGTAGTTTACAAAGATTACACTTGTTACAGATGAATATCTGAAATCAATACAAGTAGAATCCTATTCCAGCACCTTGATCAATCTCTCAACTCTTAAGCAATCTCAGAACTTCTTTGAAAAACTCTTAGTTGTTGTTCTTAAACTTTGTCTCAAGATTCTTAAACCTTAAAAAAAGTTTTTCAGAATATATTCAAGAATATATTTTGTTATCAAATCTTTAACAAACTCTTCATTGCATTTAAAATAGATTGGTCAACGCATTTAATGACTGGAGCGTATTCAGTTAAAGCATTTAAAGCTCAATCAAAGAAAACAGTTTTTCTGTTATGGTTTCAAAACAAACAATCGATTGTTTCTTCGAATCAATCGGTTGTTTTGTTACTTAACAGATTTCACCATTCAAAAACAGTTTTCAAACTTTCTCAAAACACCTAAGTGTAAACAATCGGTTGTTTCGACAAAACAATCGGTTGTTTCGACAAAACAATCGGTTGTTTCAACTTAGTTTGAAAAACATTTTGCTTTGATAAAGATTGAGATGCTACTTTCTTGAGATTTAATCTAAGGGTGGATTACAACATTAAACTACCCCAGAACAAAGCTTAAATCAGCACAGCAACACACAGCAAAGCAGAGGCTTCAACATCCTCCAAAGGATTTGGATTCTTCAAAGCATTGAACACCACTTGGTTCAACATTTGTAGGGCGTCCATACCTCCATATATTCAGGGACATCACCGCTTGCGCATATCGTTTGCGTTTGAAGGTCGAGTTCCCACCTCTAGAGAATCCTCCTGCAATGGTGTTCAAATCCCCATGGATTGGAGTTTCATGTGTTTGATCCACGGTCATAGCTTCTCCTTTTGGTTCCTCCTGGTTGGCCTCGAGATATTCCTTCAAGAAACCCCATTTGACTAAACTAGCCAGTTGGTAACTTGGGGTTATGCATCGTTCGACGTTATGCCCAAATGCCCTGTGAAAGTCGTATCAAGCATCTCTATGTGATCCCAAGAATCGATCTGTCTTTTGGGGAATTTTTAGCTTATCTGCTACCCCTGGCATGCTTAAGAGCTCTTTACAGGATACTCGGAATCTAGGTCTGATCTTCGTCTCCTCCCTGGCCTTTATCTTAGGTTCATCCTTCTTGGCGACATACGGGACATACCTTGAATCCGTTCTCTTCTTTGTGGATGCTTCATTGCTCTTGATGGAACGATCTCAATTATTTTCCTTGTGCCTGGGCTACTTCAACCGGGAGTTTCCATTTCTCCTGAGCACGGCCTCTTCATCCTTGATATAGGCGGTAGCTCGTTCATGCACCTCGGATAACATCTCTGCCGGATTCCTAATTAGTGAATCACTAAATGGGCTTGCTATCATCCCTTGTACGAAAGCAGGGACCACCATCTCTTCATCCTGAGTTCAGAGTCTTACTGAGACTGCACCAAATCTATTCAAGTATCCTTTGAGAGATTCCTCTTCGCTCTATCTGACATTGAATAGATCACACAATGGTGGAGGATTGACCTTATTAGTAGAAAACTACTTTGTAAACATTACAGAGAACTGAGGGAAAGAGGTTATGTGTCCATCCGGGATCCCACTAAACCATTGCAGGGTTGTCCCTGTGAAGGTACTCATAAGCATCTTACATCGAATTGCATCAGCCCCCCAAAGATGATCATTTGATCCCTAAACGCCTTTAGATGACTTTCAGGATCTTCTACACCAGAGAGAACGGCTTGGGGTCATCCCTCGATGACAAATCTGGGGAACGTTCCCAGGCGGGACATCGACCCTGTCGGTGCAAGTTCCTCCGCAGTTCCTCGTTGATCTTGCGCAACTCCAAATTGGCTTGTGCATGCTCCTCCGTAGTTATTCGAGAGACCTCAATCTCTGCCATAAGGTGAGCCTGAAGGCTTCTGCTCGTATCCAGTTCCAACATCGATTATGACTTTTTTTTGAAGTGATAATTGATTATGATTTAATTGTGGAGTAAGGTTAGATGTTAGTGGTAATTTGGTTAGTAGCTAGTGGTGGTTGTCTGGTTAGTAGTTGGTGGTGATGGTCTAGTTAGTAGCTGGTGTGATGTGGTTTTGTTAGTGATGGTGTGGTAAGTATAAATATCAATAATAAAATTATAATTATAATATAAAAAATAAATATAATTATTTTTAATAAAAATAAATTTATATAATAATAATATTAATGTTTTCGCTAGTTGACCTCGGTCGGACTAGATGGTGAGCTTCGCTTGATTTGTCTTCAATGGATGTTCCAAAATGTTGTTACTTCGTGACAGAAGGGGTCTCTACCATTTAATCACACTCTGCCGATCAAGTCAATGAGAGCATTCAAACTATAAAATTTGTTTCAGTCTAAAGTATTTAGAAAATAGCGTACCTTTACCTGGGGTCTTAAACTCCTTTTATGACATTCATTCAACGATTTTCATCAACCAGAATATTATTTCAACAACAAGAATATAATCTCAACAACAAGAATATAATTTCAATGGTAAAACATTATGTTAACGTGCATATTTATTTTCAGGTGTTATGTCACATCATTCCTAATAGCTTTTATTTGTATTTAAAAAATATATACACTTTAACTAATTCAATTATTCCTTATGTTATTTTTATTTTAATTATCTTTTACGCATAGGTAACCAAACGTCTAGACCGACCTCGTAACGTGTCATTGGACCCATACCTGCCCCAGACCGAGCTAGGTGTAACTTTATCTAACCAAGCTTACGACGCTTAAGTACTTGGGTCGAGGACCCGAGTATATCTAGCGAGTATAATTAATTTAAAAAATAAATATAAAAATTATTTATATTTAACGTAATAAGTATTTGTTGATGAAACTTTTTATAATTATAAATATTTAATAACTTTGTATATATCAATAATCTTAAATAATTTATATTTTTTAATTAAAATATTTGTAGAAACTATATTTTAGTCTCGATAGATTTTATATATAAATAAATAGTATCTATTTAATTTTAATTATTTTTTATGAAAATAATAAAATTGTAATTTTATATTTTTATTAATTAAATTTTGTACGTTTATACTTTAGATATAATTTTGTTTTAATTTATTAAAATTTATCATATTTTTTACATATTTGTAAATGTTTTTACAATTATGAATATCAAAATTTTACAATTATTCAATGGTACCAAAAATAATGTACAAAATTTTAATTAACTAAAATCTACACAAAAAAATACCTCTTATTTTATTTTTTTAATTATTTTTAAAGACAAAGTTAAATTTGTAAATTTACATTTGTAATATTTTAAAAAATTAAATCCCTTACACCCCATACCATCACTCACAAACTTCAATAATTGTTTTCTAACAATCAAGTCTAACATATCCCAATCCAAACAATCTTATTTTCTTCACACTTTTCTCCCATATTCTCACACATTTACTCTTTCAAATTCTCACACATTCATTCCCAAATTCAAACACAACCTAAAGCTATGAGAAGACTTGTTTTTTATGCTTTTCTTTTTAGAATATTTGTCAAATACATGTTATGTCTTTCTATTTTTTTCTTCTACTTTACATTGTAACATGTTACAACAAGGTTTTGTGGTTCATTGAATTTTTGCATATATATAAAATTAAGGACAAATACAACTTACACGTGTTCGGGGTCCGATCCAAGCATTTATGCATATTTTTTTGGCCCGATTAGTTTAAGAAGGTAAATACTTAAGGCAGCCCAAAACAATAACATGTCCAATTATTTGTTAAGAAGTCGACTCAAATGGCTAGAAAAATATATTAAAACAACGAAATAAATAACTGAATCAGTTAGACATGGATATTTACTTTAAATTCGATGAAAATAAACTATTAGAGATAATGCTCTGCCTAAAAATTTTATATTAACAGAATATATTTATGGTTGTTAACTCCTAAAAAGAGGATCTACAAGTATTATAAAAGGGCCTTGAGACCTTGAACAAAGGTAAGTGTTATTCCATAAACTATACACTATACTCATATCTATATGCTCTCACTGACTTGATCGTCAGAGTCTTATTAACAGGTGGAGCTCCCCTCACTGCAAATTTTAAGCATCTCAAAGCAGCAAGAAAAAAGGAAGGCCTAGGATCCACCTTCAAGACCCGATCCAGGTCAGCCAGCGAGAACATTTGGCGTCCACCGTGGGGTAGGAGATACATACTACAAAGATTAAACACTTTGACAAATTTGCCATAACTCATGCGTCGAGAATGACGAATGGTTATGTCGATGTCCTATTGTAGCTCACTAGTAAAAGGCATTACAACACAAATTCCCACTAATTCTTTAAAAGCCCAAACACAAAACACCGAGTAACTTGACACAATAAGGAACACTAGACAAGAAGTGCAAGTACCTAAAGGTGACGAGGTCCTAACTTTGCAACAAATAATGGAGACCATGAGGGTTCTCCAACAGGAAAATGAAGAATATCAACGAAGCAGGAGCGAATTCGGGAAGAAGCCCGAACCAAGCAAGAGCGGCTACAAGAAGAAGCTTGAGCTTATCAAGATCGTCTACGAAAGGAAATGCAACTCAGTCAAGCGTGTCTCATGGAGGAAATAGAGCCCTTTAAGAGAACCATGGAAGAGCACGCCCAAGCCAACGAGGAGTTATGCAAAGCCAACGAGGAATTGCGGAGAAACATTAACAAACATGGTCGACGTCACGTTCGGGCACGTTCCCCGTACATATCCTCAAGGGATGACCTCAAACCATTCTCGCAACAAATCATCGAAAAATCAATATTGCCCTACTACATCACACCTAAGATGACCCCTTTTCTGGCATGGAAGATTCATAGAGCCACCTAAAAGCATTTAGGGCTATAATGATCATCTTGGGTGGGTCAGACGCCATCCGATGTAAGATGCTCATGGGCATGTTTACAGGAACCGCTCTTCAATGGTTCAATGGGATCCCTAATGATCATATCACCTCTTTCTCATAGTTCTCTAGGATATTCAAGGAGCAGTTCTTAGTTAATAAAGGTGCCCCCCCACGATTGCCCGATCTCTTTGATGTCAGACAAAGGCAAGGAGAGTTGCTCAAGGATTACCTAAACTGTTTATGCCCAGTCTCGGTAAGACTTCAAACTCCAAATGAGGAAATGGTGGTCGCCACTTTCGTCAAATGGATGGCAACGAGGCCTTTTTGTGACTCGTTAATCGAAAACAGGTCAGACTCGTTATCCGAGGGAACAAGCAGCAGCCCATATCGAGGCAGAAGAAGCCATACTCAAGAAGAATGACGGTTCGCAATCAAAGTAGTCGAGGTACAAAGAGAGTGAGGGTGAACGCCCCTCGAAGAGAGCAGACGTGTCTAACCAGAGGTATGTCCCGTACATCGCAAAAAAGGACGAGACAAAGAGTCAGATTAACGAAGAAAATATACTCAAACCGAGGTTCTGAGTGTCCTACAAGGTATTTATAGCCAAGGACGACGTGGTAGATAAGCTACATTTTCCAAATAAAACAGATCGATTGTTGGGATCACGAAAAGATGACTGGTGTGAGTTCCACAGGGCACAACGTCATAATGTTGAACGATGCCTAACCCTAACTTATCAACTCTCAAAACTGGTCAAAGAGGGGTTCTTAACTAAGTACATCGAGAATGGTCTAGAGGAACCAAATGGGGAAGCTGCACCCCAAGAAAAAAGCCATGAAGCTTCGGTTCTTGGTGATCTGAATACCATCGCAGGAGTTTTCTCTGAAAGAGGCAGCTCGACGTCCAACCGAAAATGCTATTCCCAAGCTATGATGTCCCAGGACACAAAGAAGCCCGAACAATCCTCAGCTCCCTCCCTCTGTTTCACATCGACTGACTCGAAAGACGTGTTCCCCCATGAAGATGACCTTGTGGTGATATCAATCATCACTATAGGACGGAATGTACATAAAGTCCTCATTGATCAAGGAAGCTCGACCGACGTAATGTTCTGGGAAACGTTTGAGGGCTTACAAATATCCCCCGATTAGTTGAGGCCTTACAACGATTGCCTTGTTGGTTTCGTAGGGGACTAGGTGGAAGTACGAGGGTATGTCGAGTTGAGGACAACCTTCTCTAACGAAAACACAACAAGGACAATCATGGTAAAGTACATCGTTGTTAATACCCCCTCTGCTTATAACTTGCTTTTAGGGAAACCTTCATTAAATAGGTTGGGCGCGGTAGCCTCAACCTCCCATATGAAGATGAAGTTTCCCTCACCCGAAGGAAAGATAATAACAATGAAAGTACATCAAAAAATGGCTTGCAAGTGTTACGAGAACAGTCTGAGAAACCGTAAGGGCACCTACACAATTATCACCCAAATGGGAGGACCAATTTTGGAAGTAGAGGCCGACCCCCACGAAGAAAGGCAACCCGGACCTGCTGGGGAAGTTTGGGAATTAGAGGTAAACGGTAAAAAATTCAAGCCCAGAGCTTCACTTTGCAAGGAACTAAAGGATAAAATTGTCGAAGTCTTTTCAAAAAACATGAATGCATTCGCATGGTCGTCCGCTGACATGTTGGGGATTGACCTAGATTTTTTAAGCCACTGTCTCACCATGGACGAGAAGCCAAACCCAAAATCCAGTAGCGAAGGAAATTCAATGAGGAAAAGCGCCTCGCCATGTGAGTAGAGACTCAAAAACTTCTCATAACTGACCACATAAGGGAAATCTAATACCCCGAGTGGTTAGCGAATGTTGTTATGGTAAGGAAGGCAAGTGGAAAGTGGAGAATGTGTGTCGACTTCACTAATCTCAATAAAGCCTGCTCCAAGGATCCCTACTCCCTACCGAACATAGACTACTTGGTAGATAACACCTCGGGTTGTGGCCTACTAAGCTTTTTGAACGCCTTATCCGGATACAACCAAATTCGAATGCATCTAAAGGATGAGAATGAAATGGCTTTTATGGTCGAAGCAGCCAGTTACTGTTACAAGGTCATGCCCTTTGAATTGAAGAATGTAGGGACAACCTATCAGAGGCTCATGGGCCGAATTCTACTGGCAATGCTTGGTCGGAATATCTAAGCGTATGTGGATGACATGGTGCTCACCTCGGTGAAGGCGGACGGGCATGTATTCGATCTAGAAGAGTTATTTGCCACTATAGTGAGACATAACTTAAAGCTCAACCCCGACAAATGTGTTTTCAGTGTACAGGTGGGGAAGTTCCTCAATTTCCTACTAACTGAGAGAGGAATTGAGGCAAATCCTGACAAATTTGTAGCGATCATAGAGATGAGAAGCCCAACTAACGTAAAAGAAGTACAAAGATTAACCAGGCGCAAGGCCGCCCTATCACGTTTTCTATCGGCTAGTGGCGATAAGAGGTATCCTTACTTCCAATACCTCAAGAAGAGCAATCGTTTCATCTGGACCGACAAGTGCGAAGAGGCTTTCATAAAGTTAAAAGAATACTTGGCTAATCCACCAACACTTAGCAAGCCTACCCCAAGACTTTCTATCCGTTTGTACTTCTCAATTACCGACCGACCTATAAGCTCAGTTATTTTGCAAAAGGAAGAGAAGGGACATAGGCCAATTTACTTATAAGTAAAGTATTGTATGGTGCGAAGATTCAATACAAGACTATCGAAAAAGCGGCTTCCGCTATAGTTTTTACAGCCTGACAACTGCGTACTTCTAGAGTTTTATCGTGGTGGTAATGACCAACCTACCTATTCGGAAGGTCTTTCATAAGCCTGATATTGTAGGAAGGATGGTGCGCTGGACCATAGAGTTATCATAGTTTGACATGCACTATGAGCCGCGTGGACCGATCAAGGGTCAGGTATACGCAGACTTCATGACGGAGCTCGCACCCAAAGGCTCCAAGCCCGATTCAGATGATTTCCTGTGGATCCTCTTCATTGATCGGTCCTCCAATATACAAGGAAGCGGAGCTAACATCATTTGGAAGGACCAAAGGGTGTCCTAATTGAGTAGTCTCTTAAGTTTGCATTTAAGGTGAACAATAACTAAGCGGAATATGAGGCCCTAATAGTAGGAATGCTGTTGGCAAAGGAACTGAGAGCTTATTGCTTGCTAGTAAAGAGCGATTCACTACTTATAACAGGGCAGGTTTTCGACGAGTATCAAGCTAAAGATCCATAGTTAGCCTCGTACCTCGGGTATGTTAAGATTTTAAGAATTGCTTTCTTTACTTTTGACCTTGTTCATGTCCCCAAAGAACAAAATTATCGAACGAACTTGTTGTCCAAATTGGCCAGCTCGGGGAGAGGGGGACGACACCGATCTGTGATCCAGGAGACCTTGAGGTCTCCAAGGATGACCATCCGAGAGCCACCCGAGGACAAAAACTTCAAGATCATGTAGATCGACTCATCAGAGACTTGGCTAACACCATATATTCGGTATCTTGCTGATGAACTACTCCCTTATGAGCCCACGAAGGCCAAGATTGTCAAGAAGAACGCAAGTTGGTACACCTTGGTGGATGGTCACCTCCTCTGATATGGTTATACTCATCTGCTCCTCACCTGCATAAGTGGAGATCAATGCATACATATAATGTCTGAACTACACGAAGGCATTTGTGACAATCACATCGACAAACGAGCTCTCTCTTTAAAAGCCATCCGAGCAGGGTATTATTGGTCGGCGATGAAGAAGGATTGCATGAAATATGTTAAAACATGTGAACAATGTCAAAAACATGCTGACTAGAGACATGTGCCCCTAGAAGAGCTACGTTCTATCTCCATTCCATGGCCTTTACATACTTGGGGAATTGATATTTTGGGTCCATTCCTTTTAGCCTTACACCAAATGAAGTATCTCATCGTCGCAATAGAATATTTCACCAAGTGGATTGAAATTGAGTCGGTTGCCCAGATAAACCACCCACAAAATCCATCATTTTGTATGGAAGAATGTTGTATGCCGATTTGGAGTTCCCAGAAACTTGGTATCAGACAATGAAACCCAATTCACAAGTCGGCAACTCGGGAACCTATGCACAGAATTAGGGATCAAGCAAATCTTTGCCTTAGTTGAACATCCCCAAACTAATGACCAGGCTGAGTCGGCCAATAGAGTTCTGTTAAAGGGTCTGAAGAGAAGGCTTGAAAAGGAAAAAGGGGGTTGGTCAGAAGAAATCCCCAGAATATTGTGGTCGTATCACACCACTCCCTAGTCTACAACGACAGAAACACCTTTTAATTTGGTGTGTGGGTCAGACACCATGATACTAGTAGAAGTGTTAGAGAAATCCCCGAGATTCCAAAACTTCATTCCCGAGGAATCTAACAAGGGGATAAGGACAAATCTAGATTTGCTTGAAGAAGTTCACGACCGCGCACACCTACACTCAGAAGCACTAAAAAGAAGGGTGAAATTGAGGTACAAAACCAAAATAAAACCTCAACAATTTAGGGTTTCCAACTTGGTACTACGAAAAGCCCACCTCTATCAAATTGAGAATAAATTGTCGGCCCATATCGAGTAACTGAAATGCTCGGCAACGAAGTTTATCAGCTGGAAACTCTAGACGGTAGAACCATCCCACAAACGTGGAATGCGACAATCCTCAAGTTCTATTTCAGTTAAGAAAATTATTTATAATGTTTTTCAGACACTTTATGTTTCCTGTTTTCCTTTGGCGACACTCTTTTTCCCCTAAAGGGGTTTTTTTAACGAGGTCGCCCTTGAATAAATGTTTTTCAGAAAATATGTTATACACATCGTTTAGTCGAACCCTAAGGTTGGACTAACTCGATGGTGTCGTCTTCAACATATCGTTTTAGCGGAACCAAAATGTCAGGCTAATCCGGTAACGTATCTACTATACACATCGTTTAGCTGAACCCTAAGGTCGGGTTAATCTAGTAATGTATCTACTATACACATCGTTTAGTCGAATCCTAAGGTTGGACTAACTCGGTGACATTATCTTCAACATATTGTGTTTAGCGGAACCATGAGGTCAGGCTAATCTGGTAACATATCTACTATACAATTAAACCTCTTCGCCTCGCCCTGCTCGGCTCGAGGCTAGGGTGTTATGTACTGGTCAGACGTGCTCGAGGCCCGACCCGAGCACTTATTGCATATTATTCTGGCCCGATTAGTTTAAGAAGGTAAATACTTAGGCTTTTTCTTCCTGCACCCACACACTCTTATGCAAAGACTAAATCGCCCTTATTAGTTTTAAAATTTTCAAAAATATCCTTAACCTAAAAAAACCCTAAAGAGGCGCAGGCAAGGTTTCTCTCAGATTTCGCAGCCGTGGCTTGCAGCAGCGACACCTCCAAATCATTCTCCTTTCAATCTCACACATTTTTTGTTGGTGATTTAGAGTGCTCTTGATAAAGGTAAGTAAATTTCTTTGCTTTCGGATTTGCACATCCGTCTTTTTTATGGATTTTTGTTTCCGTAAGTGCTACCTTACATTCCAGATTATAGAATCCGGTAGAATCCCGAGTTTATGGTTGCGGTAAAATCCCAGATTTGTGGTTCTGAAAAGGTTTCGAATTTGTGGATCCGAGAAGGTTTCGAATTTGTGGATTTGGGAAGGTTCTAAATTTGTGGATCCAGGAAGGTTCCGAATTTGTGGATCCAGATTTGTGTTTTTATGGTCATCCATTCTTCAACATATATAACTTCATCCTGAGATTTTTTTCTATCTTCGAATGTAAGTGTTCTAGTGGGATATAAATATGATGGATGTTACGATTTAAATATGATGGAAGCTACAATATAATATGAATGTATACAACTCGAACATCCAATCTATTCCAAAAATGCATTTTATTTAATTGGATCATATCAAATGCAACATCCTACACCATTACTATTTTTGGTTAAGCTCTTACAAAAAGATTTGAATATATGATACAATGCTTTTTTTTATCTCTTTTGGTTTCAATAGAATTTTATATTTGTTGTTTTGTGTTTGTATTGGTTCAACATCTTATTCATTAGTTTGTAATTTGGTTTAACTTGAATGGTGTAATTGAACAGAAATGGTGAAGACAAGGGGAGGAGGTTCACAAGGTGATCGTCTACGTCCCACAACCTCTGTTAGAAGAAGAAAAAGACATGTTAATGAAGATGAAGAACATGAAGATGCAGAACATGTTGAACCTGGAGAAGCTGAACCCCAAATGGAGGTGGAGGATGAAGACCCACCTAAAGTAGAAGGTGAAGGTTATCCTGGAGGTCCACGAGATGGGACATTGTTGACAGGTTATGAAGACCATGTGGCCATGCAATTATGGAATGGTGTGGTAAGTAAATATGTTGTATTATGATACTTGTTCACTGTTAATTTGATATGATTTTCGTTCATTAAATTGTATATTTTATATGATTTTGGTTGGTTAAATTAGGATCGAGAAGAGTTAAAATTGGTGTCTCATGGCCGAAAAATGAATAAGATGGGTGCTTCTCATCCTCGGATACTACCTGCAGTGGAGTTGTCAAATTTAGTTGGACTTATTGGGGCAAGCTATGACACGATAGACAAAGGATTGTTGTGTGCCTTTGTAGAAAGGTGGCACCCAAAGATAAATTCTTTTCATCTTCCTATAGGTGAGTTGACCATCACATTGAATGATGTGTCGAATTTGTTGCACCTCCCAATTATCGGACAATTTTACACGTACCCGAGCTTGGATGCAGCTGCGGCGATCGATTTGCTTGTTGATTCACTTCGTGTAGAACAGGGAGTAGCAGCTGCTGAGACTCGTCATTGTCAGGGTGGACATGTGCGTCTAAGCTGGTTGAGGGAGATGTATGAGGACGCATGTACCAGGAGACAATGGACTGTGGTTGCACGAGCATATTTGTTACACCTAGTAGGTTGCACGGACATATTTGTTACACCTAGTAGGTTGCACCATCTTTCATATAAGAGTGTTACGTCGGTTAGTGTATCCTACTTGGGATTATTTGTAGATTTAAGGCACACCGGAGGATACTCGTGGGCAGCAGCTGCTTTGACCCACATGTATGAGCAGTTTGGGAGATGGTTCCTATGCAAATACTAGACAGTTAGCTGGGTATGTCACGTTATTGGCATCGTGGATATACGAGCACTTTCCGAGTATTAGGCACTGACAGCTTCGGGATGACTATGTTGAGGATGAGCCGCGGTGTATGAAATATGTGGTCGGGAGTAGGTTGTCCACACTTGCATTTGTTCGGATGCAATTAGATAGCCTTTGTATAGGTGTTGTTCCATGGATGCCCTATGAAGAGCATAGTGCGGTGCGTCCTTTTGAGTGGATTTCATTATTTTCAGGGTACATTCGATTGAGGGCTTGTAGGCAGATGCATTTGCCTAAACGTGTACTCAGACAGTATGGATATATACAGTGTGATGGCATTTTCATGAAGTTCTTCTTGAATCAATGTAGAGTATGGGGCGGAAGCAATGAATGAGAGTGAGCAAGATCCTCCTAAGAGTGGTGTTGATCTTGTAGGTGCATGATAAGTGTGGGTATTGAGTGGTTCGGCCAGCTCAAGGGAAAAGATGAAGGAATTGAAGTTTAGAGCCTAGGATTCTAGGGAGAAGCAAAGTTAAGCACAAATTGGCAGCATAACTTTACTCACAATAAACTTGAAAATACAAGGTGTAGGCTCCTCCTTTTATAGGCTAAGGAGGACCATAATGCAACCCTAATGCTAGCCAAATGAAATGTAAATGTGAAGCACATGGGTGCACATGGCACATGGGTGCACAAATGAGCACATGGGGAGGGGTGTGTCTAGTTTTTATGTTCACCCCCTCCATGGGCTTTCTAGACCGGCCTTGGTAAATTTAGAGGTTTTTTTAGAAACTCTAAGTTTACCTAGGTTGGTGTTTTAGGTGCCAAAATTAATTCTAAGAAAATTACAAATAAAGTTCCTATTCTAATTTTGACAAGAAATTAAAGTCTACTAGAGTTTATGGCATTTGAACATGTAAAAGAACGTCTTCTTGGATCCTCTTGGCCATAACTCTATGGTTGGCCCAAATCTACCCTTTGGTGGGCTTGCATGTGGGCTTGTGCTTGGGCCTCTTCCATCACAGTGTATCCCTCGTCACCCAGCCACCATTCTTCATGGCGATCCCTCCACATCTGAGATCGTCCATCGATGGTTAGATTTTAATGTTAACCTCGTACAGGGTGTCGTATTAGCAGCTGATGTTGCAACCTGTGTTCCTGCATATTTGGACTGGTTTTGGTCTATATCACACCCATATAACATTCAGATGGTTGAGGATAATCGACCTCCGGTGATTACCCCTGATGGACGACGTCAGGACGGGAATGATACTATCTCTGAGCATCCCGCAGTGGTAAGAACTTATTACTTGCTTATTTAAATAATACATGCTCAATTGCAATCAATGTAATTTGTTTATAATTGTAGGGTTTTGTAGAAGAATAGCATCCACCTTGCAGTTGATTATAGATGATGGTCATTTAACCGAGGATTCACCTGCATGGGAAGGGACACAAACAACCTTGATGCTATCCTGATCAACCACCGAGGACATGTCTATGTATGTCCGCAGACGACGACACAGATGATGATGATGATCATTTTAGTTGTTGTTATGTTTTGTAACTTCCTGAAGAAAGACTTAGTTTACAATTATTTTTGAATTTCTGAATCTGATGAATGAACACTTTGGTTATGAAATTAGACAATTCTTCTTCCGCATTTATTATAGTCAGAATGTTAACATATTCATTTATCACATGCAATTACAATTATAAATGTCACCTAATGGACATAATTTGTGTAAACATTTGCATCCGACTAGTTTAATATGAACACCAAGTTTTGGCAATTGGATAACAATGAGTAGACCATAAAATATCTGTTGGTGGAATCGGGCAACCTTGTTGCAACTGAACCTGTTAAAAATTGTAAGTAATGTCATTAATTATGTTTTTCTATGATTCTTAAAATTCATTAACAATGAAGTTTAACAAACCTGAACAAAATGATTTCCATGAACATGTCCAATACAAATGATGCGGTGATGATTAAAATCTGTAGGAGGTTGGGATCTTAATGGAAAAATAGTCAATGATTGTTTAAGAGATAAACACACAACAATCACATTATATCGATTCGTAATAACGTATCCATATCCGGTATTGTCATCCACTTATTTGTACTTATCTACAAACATAAAAAAATGTAACAAGTTAATCCAACTCATACAACATTTTACAATTAATAACATCATTCAAAATGAATAGAATTACCATGTGGTCAACTAGAAGTGAATTTTTCAAAAATTCATATCGTTCATCACCGCCAAACAAATCAATATATTTTTAACGCCATTGACAAAGTTCTTTATGCAAGTTCATGCGTATAATAGCCCAGGAATCCTCTCCCATACCCAATAATGCACCAACCGCATGATAGCCACAATGACCGTCAACCTTAACATCAACAATATCAACAATGTAAGGATGAATTCCCACCGGAAATTGTTGTAGCATTGGTATTGATTTGTTCGGAGGAGTCTCCAAAATAAATCCCTTGCTACATTTCAAACTAGATGAACTATCATGTTGTGAAAGAATGTCATCAACATGTTCAAAGTAAGAAGGAATTCGCTTCGTAGATCTACCAAATTTACTCTAACGCCCTTTTTGTGCACCTTTTGTTTTGACTTTCTCCTTTGGTTGACATAAAGATGTCTTATCTGGATAGACAATCTCACGTAATTTGGCTTTGCTGTTAATCTTACCAGCCATGTCAACCTCATTGAATCGATTCATGATGACAACCCACTCTTGTTGGATGGACAACTTTGCTGAAGTATCATCACTTGAAATATCTAAAAAGCTTAATCGTGTCCAAATGAAATGCACTGAATGCAATGGTATGCTACCAACACCAAAGGAAGCCAATTCACAAGCACAAGGAAGGCCATGAGTAGATCTAATGGTGCACCCACAACGAGATTTATCTAAACCAACATATTCAACTCGATCACTCTCTTCTACAATATACTGCAAGGCATATTTCGATACAAAGCCAACCAATTTCTTATATCTTGTTACATTGAAGACATGACTCACTACATGCAAACTCTTTTCAAATGAAGATTTAATTGCATTATGTTGCAAGATGATCATCTTATTAATGGAATCCCAACAAAAGCATAAGTCCCCCATTGACATCTCAATGATCCTCTTTAAACTCCAATGTGCAGCCTCAGTCCTCTTACTTGTCGTGTTGCCTAAGTGCATGACTTTATCCGTCCAAGCCTTAACAAACTTTTCTTTATGTGGATTTAACCAAGTACTAATCACATATTCAGTAAATATAGGCCATGGTGAACAAACAACATTAAAGGCCTCCACACGATGTTCATAGGACTCTACATTTTCACAATCAACAATTGCTCCCCAAGATTCCATCACTTGATCCCATGCCTCTTTTGGATAAACAATCATTTTACATTTTTCTTTAACATTTTTATCAATGTGAAAACGACATAACAAATTAACAGCTTCGGGAAACACAACATTTATTCCATTCATTAGAGCAATATCTCTATCACTAACCACAACCTTTGGGTATGAATCAACTCTAAAAAACAAACCTTTCAGCTTCTCAAGGGCCCATACAAAGTTATGATGACGTTTTGATGCGAGTAACATAAATGCAGCACTGAAGGTCAATCCCGTTGAGGTTACACCAACAACTTCAAACAAGGGCATCCTATACCTATTAGTTTTATACGTACTGTCCATCATCAATACTATGTTAAAGGCATTCAATAGCTTCACTAAATCAGGGTGTGTCCAAAATAAATCTTGCACAACATTCGTCCCTTCTTCAAACCTAGACCAATGGACATACATATCTCGGTCAAGTAACATTATCAATTGTTGCATTTCAGTTCTATCACCTCGTACTGATTTTTTGTACATATATAGTACATTATAAACTTGTTTTATTGTGCTCACATTTTTCTCATTATGCTCTTTCATTGTTAGCAAAATATTTCTAGGCTTCACCGAACTCTTTGTCATGTCCATAAGCATTAACTTCTCATTACATGTGAACCTACCAACATATGGATGATCAACCAATGTATTTGTCAACTCATGATTATGAGACCCACAAATTAATTTCAATATCCATCCTTCACCACTCTTTACTGGATACCCTCGTAATCTGAAAGGACAACCACATTTCCTAATTCCACTCTCAGTAACCTGTAAATCCTTCTTATATCGTATGTATTTACCTCCTCTCTCACAACCTAATAATACAAATGTCTTCCTTCCTCGTTGGCCAATTGAAGTATCTGATCTCAATATCACAATAACAAAACCAAAGTGAAACACAATTTTTCTAACCCACTTTAGGAGCTCATCCCGAGTACAAAATACCTACAAAAGTTATCATAACAAATTATTTCATTTACTAATTAACAAACAACTTAAACATACTTTACAAACTTAACTTTACCTCATATGTAGTAAATGCATTTGTACATTCATCATCATCCCACACATCAACCCCATCATATAATTCTTGTTCAAATTCTTCAC
Organism: Phaseolus vulgaris; assembly: GCF_000499845.2. Classification (NCBI taxonomy): domain Eukaryota; kingdom Viridiplantae; phylum Streptophyta; class Magnoliopsida; order Fabales; family Fabaceae; genus Phaseolus; species Phaseolus vulgaris. Next base: position 21,446,805 of record NC_023752.2, read on the forward strand.
TACTGTCCATGCTTCTACAAATAAAAAAAAATGAAACTAAATCATTGCATTCCGGATCCATAAATCCATAAGTCAAAAAAATCGTTCTAAATTCAACAATTCATAATTCAAAAAGACCATTCCGGATTCAAGAATCCATAACACAAAAAAACAATTCCGGATTCAAAAATCCATAATGCAATTTAGGCTTCCAGATCCACCAATCCGTAATACAATTCAGGCTTCCGGATTCAGCAATCCGGAAAACAACAATTTATGATAATTTAACTTCCAGAACACCCCTCATCCGGAAAACACAATTTAATTAATTCCAGATTCATGAATCCGAAATACATTATCGGATCCCGATATCCGGTAACCCCGAAATCTCCATAGCCACCATGCTCCTAAAAAAAAACTTAACTCTTACCTCTACAACCCAAAGAACACTTCGACAACATTGCATATTCCTCCACCTTGCTCCGAACAATTACAAAATCCCTCCACAGTAGTTGATATTCAATGATGAAGATACACAGCGATAATGGAAGTCCAACACGGTGCCCCTTTTCAAATTATAGGTCAAGGTCAATTTTGGAATATTTAAAATTGTGGTGGAGGAAGAAAAACCTGGGGGTGCAGGAAAAAGAAGCCAAATACTTAAGGCGACCAAAAACAATAAGAGGTCCAACGATTTGTTAAGAAATCAACCCAAATGACTAGCAAAATATATTAAAACAACTTAATAAAAAACTGAATCAGTTAGCCACATATATTTACTCTAAATTCGATGAAAATAAATCGTTAGAGATAATGCTCTGTCTAAAATAAAAGAATATTTAGTAGAATATCTTTATGGTTGTTAATTCTTAAAGGGAGGATAAGGGTCTTCAGACCATAAACAAATGTAAGTGTTATTTCATACACTATATACTATACTTATATCTATATGCTATCACTGACTTGATGAGCTTATTAACGGGTAGAACTCTCCTCACTACAAATTTTAAGCATCTCTCAGGCTCAAAGTAAAAAGAAACATGATTAATCTCTAAAAGGGATTCAGGTTAGCTGAAAAAAACAAATAATATAAAAAATAAATGACTTTTTGAGATTATTTGTTAGACTATCCCAAAAAAATATTAGGACATGTGTTTAAAGAAATAAAATTTCTGACCACATTATTCTTCACTCTCACGCGCTCCCTTTCTCTCTCATCGAACCAAACCCTCTGATTCTCCCCAATTCTGATTCCAATTCTCCGGCGATGTCAAGCGCGGCGGTGGGCGGCGACGTGGAGGCGGGCTTCGCGAAGCTCCAGGGCGAGGACTTCGAGTATTACATGCAGACCTACTCCATCGTCCTCGGCCGCAACTCCAAGAAGTCCACCGTCGACGTCGACCTGTCCAGCCTCGGCGGCGGCATGAACATCTCCCGCCACCACGCCCGCATCTTCTACGACTTCGCGCGTCGCCGCTTCGCCCTTGAGGTCCTCGGCAAGAACGGCTGCCTCGTCGAGGGCGTCCTCCACCTCCCCGGCAACCCTCCGGTCAAGCTCGATTCCCAAGATCTGCTCCAAATCGGTGACAAGGAGTTTTACTTTCTCTTGCCTGTTCGAAGCATTTTGGGGGGGCCTGTAGGTCCGCGCCACTACCCTAACCACTCTGCCCCTCCCGGGACCGTCGTGCCGCATTATAACTACCATTTGAGCTCGGGTCCGGGTCCGGTGAAGAAAGCGCCGCGGAGGGAGTATTACGAGGAGGATTTCGACGACGAGGATGATGTGGGTGCGAGGAAGATACGGAGAGATGGGTATGATGGATATGGCTACCCTGGTGGCAAGTCTTCTCTTTCGGCACCAATGGGTTAGTGCTTCTTGAATTATAATTGCAATTATTGATAATGTTGTTGTTGCATAAAGGGCTAATTGGAATTGTAATTGCTCACCAAGGTGTTTTTTCTT